>NW_028185594.1:628762-658380 GCF_003343005.1 Rhea americana | reverse complement strand
TTTTTTTTGAATTGGTAGTGTGTGTGATGTGCAGTGGATTCACTGATCATCTTTTTTAGTTTAAGGTAATGTTGAGTAAGTGGGTGAAGATAGTAAGCTAAGGTCTGTCCTTGATTTTTATTTTATTTTATTTTACTCAAAGATATTTTATTCACTGTCAATCCTACAGCACTATAGCAAAGCCCTCCATTACCTGATAACGCTGACCTWGTGACACCCTATTTCTCTTCTCAATAGGGTTTTGAAGGTGTTAACCAGCTTATGTCACCTGTCTAATACAGATAAATAGCAATTTCTTTAAGATGTATCAAAGCTCTTTAGACCCCGTGCTGGCTACATTAATAAAACACAGGTACGCGGGCACCGRCTGCGCTCCCATCCCTTTTCCGTGGGAGACGCGCTGCTGTGGCCGAGGCCGCGGAGGCTGCTGGCATCCTCCGGGCAGAGAGTAGGGAATCCYGTTTCTGCCCTCTGCTAACGCTTGGACTTGTTGGAAATTTTAAAATAGAGGTGTCTGGAATGGGCAAGATTTCTTTTTTTGTTGTTTCTCGAAGGCTGTGCCCGTGAGCGCCCAGCTGTTACGTTAACACGTTGCGCCAGATCCTTTTCGCACGGATGCCCCCGACTTTGCAAGACTTAATACGAGATCTGCTAAGTATTACAACTATCTAATCTTATTTCAATGAGCAAAATAATTAAATGCGCAGATTGTATTTACTTTAACCATCTCTTTAAAATTCAGTTGATGATCAAGGGACTGATGTCTCTTTCCTATGAAATTCAGTAAATCAAAAGCTACTGTTTGTAATAGGGTTTGTTCAGATTTTATAGTTCTGTAGTCAGGATTGTGTCCTTAGTTTCTCTCGAGATTGGTTTTAAAATCTGCAGATCTCACAAATACCCTTGTTTGATATCTTTATTGTTGTCTCTTTTGCACTCCCTCACATACTGCTTTTTCCTCTTAAAAAATAAACCATCGAGAAACGTTCATTTATTCCTCAGAAATCCCAAGTCCATTTTCTTTACCGTGTTATATCGTACTGTTTTGCACAGTGACCTTGGGGTGAGAGACGGAAGTTTTGACCAAGCTACCATATTTCCTACCATTTGTATTTTCTGTTTAAAAGATAATACAGCTTGACCTTGAATGGTTTAAAGCATTGCTTAAGCAATGCTATTTTGTTAAGCAACTGCTATTTTGATACAAACTTAACTTACGTTTTATCCTTTTACTGTCAGAAAATTCTGCAGCCAAAGGTTAGTATGCCAGTCGAGAGCAAGTATTTTAGTTGTTTATCCTTCTTCTTTTGATTACTTAGAACTCCTGTATATGAGCCCCCTGTGTACATAAATTTGTGCATATGTAGGTTTTTTTCTCCATCGTGTTCTTTTTTGTTCCATTTTGATTTTTTTTTGATGTTGATTAAATGTTTTGGTCTGGCTTTTGGCCTTTAGATGCAGGCTCAGAGGGTGCACGCAGGCTCAGCAGAGCTCTGGGATTTAAGAGCTACCCAAGTGCTGCCTTCTGAGGTGGACTTACTCTTTGGGAATACATGAGCCCGCGGGGAGTGCGCAGCAGGTAAAGGAGAAGTAAGAGCATCTTTCTTCCATCCCAGCCCTGCAGAAAGATGTGGCATATGCTCAGCTTGAACTGGGAAAGGACTTTAAGCATACGAGCCCACGATCCTTTGCTGAATCGTAGTCTAAGACACTGTTGTGCAGCTTTGATTGGGTTTTCTGAACGTTAAGGGTGGTCTTCTGGATAACAGAACTGCGAATAACGGGCTCATAAAACTAGAATAAAATGATAAGTGTCCAGCATTAATTAATGCGTGTCCATTAATAACCCTGCTAAAGATGCTGAATGAGCCTATAATTGCATTTAATCAGAAAATTTAATGTAATGCCAAAGGTTTCCTTTTTTTTTTTCTTTTTTGAAATTAATTAGGCTTTATTAATACTGCTAACGTGAATATTGCATAGGACAGTTTAAACATTAGACTGATGGACTATGTTGCATGTAGTGTTCTGTGCTGTCTGTGCGGGTACTCCGCTGACCTTCTCATTTGTTACCCTCAGTGCCAGTTAGTGTTTTTTCTATTTCAATGAGCATTGTGTTTTCAACGTGAAATGCCACCGTGTTTTATCTTTGGCAAGAGAATRTCACTGTCTGCAAAGTAAGAGCTGTTCAGAGCACTTGCTGGCAATCAGGGTATTAATCGTTGCTGTGTTTTGCTGCTCCTATGAAATCCTCTCTTTAAAAACGTATCTTTGTAGTAGGATTGAGCACGCAGGTTCAAAAGATTCACATTGCGACTCTGACAACTTGTATTTCAGGTCAGCGAAATCAGCAGATCTAGCTGAGATTTGTGCACTTAGAAGGCTGACATCTGTCCTCGATGAGCTAGGTTGTTCCCTTTTTCCTTAAAAGATTCAAAAACAAAACAAAAAAGGCAGCTGCTTGTTCATTTGTCTTTGTTTGTATGCTGAGCTCCTGCAAATGCCAAGCTCTACACTTCATACAGGTTCACACGCATCTCCTGCGGTGGCTTAGGGAGATGCTTTAAACTGGGCTCTCCAGGGACTCCTGTAGCCATCTTCAATAAATCAGACGGAGCCTGCACACGTCTCCCCTTCCCAACAGCCTCTCCAAAGCTCGGTGATTCCCGCCAGCAATTTGCAGCATTCCTTTTCCTCGCAGGAGCTGGYGTAATCCAGATTCTTTCCTGCGCTGGGCTGCGTCGCTGTATGAGCTTAGCGAGCCTACGGATGCCGCCTGGGGGTGCAGATACTCAGCTAGCTCACGGAGTACATCCCTGTGAATCCCGTGYGGTGCCAAAGCTTAGCAGTGATTGCTAATGCTGTACTGAACCTTTTGTTTTGCTCTTCCGTCTGGCGTTAGCCTGAATCAACTGGTGTTTTCAGGAAAATTATCAGAAAATATTTTTGAAGTCCTTCTAAGGAATTTACCCTTATAGATGTGCAAGTTTAGTAAGAAATTGGTTGATATTTTTGTCTTCACATATTTAGTTGCACAGTTTGTCATGGTGTGTGTTACATATATTGTTCTGTCTGATCTTTTATATGTGATATTTTTATTATGGTATTTCTGTGTTACATTTTTTGTCTTGTTCATTAGGTATTTATGACCTATTCAGAGTATAGTAACAAATCTAATATACTACTCTGCCATCCGTCTTTCGCACACCTTTATTCAGGCGGCTACCTTAGCTCCTTTTTAGCACACAACAGTGATAAAAAAGTAAATCTTCATTACTTCTATTGAAAAATCTTCATTCCTTGGCTCTACCTTATCTTTGTATACTGATTAATGTTCACATCTTTGCCCAAAGCCTTATTTATCAGGTTGGGTAATTCACTTCATGTACTGTTTACGTCCTCTGAAGTTTCTTGGTATAGATGTTTCTCCTGTTTGAGAAAACAGATGAAACCATATTATGCTTTCAATATCTTTAAGGTCAAACATTAAAAATTCCTTCTATCTGCTCACTTGAGACRAGATACTTGGAGCACTTCTTTGTTCTGCTTTATACAGTCTTGTAAAGCACTCTGTGAAGGACACTGTTATAAATCGGTAAATAAGCGCCAGATTTGCAAAGGATCTCCTGGCGCCATGAACTGCGGAGCTGAGCAGCAGAGACTTGCCTGTGGTCCCCTCCTAATCGTATGCACCTCAAGGTGAGGCTTCATAGGGGATGTCTCTCCCTTTAGGGCAAGATGTTGCCACTTATCCATCCATCCATCCATCCATCTCTCCGTCCTCTTGCTTCTTTCAAGCTGTCCTAAAGGGAAAACGTCAGCCCCGTAGACACGTTTTCTTTTCATCTGGGAACTGGCTCCTTTGGAGAGCTGGCAGTTTGGATAGGGACGCAGAGACGCCTCCCGTCTTTGATGAGAATGACAGAAGAGGAATTGTGCTGTGCCCAAAAGCAGCGGTCAGCCCTCGGGTGTGAATGCGCCCCTTTGGCGTGACGGAKGGTTTCATCCAATGCCCCCCACTGACTCGCATTAAGGTCACCTGCGAACCAGAGAAGGCAGCACATTTAAGGAAAAATGTCATGTTTCTATCTGAACTTCTCTCCTTTATGATTCTTACAAATGGCCACAGAGATGACTTAGAAGATAAACTTCTATTTCAGTTTTCTGTGCGTACTCCTTAGCATGCTTAATTCTCATTTCTATCCGATTTCCCCGTGAGGTTTCCATTTGAGAGCAGGTATCTCCATTGTTAAAAGGTAGTTTTAAGTTGCAAAGTCATGTCCTGTGGCTATTCAAGCTGCTTTTGAACTTTTTTTTTTTTTTATGGTCACCTCTCTCTTTAGGAATGTGCTGCTGCATCTTGCGCTTGTCAGTGGTTTCTCTCGGAGTAAAATGCACGATAATGCCAGGAGGCCTCATTGCTGCATTTTAAAAAATATCCAAAAATCTGTCTTTCACTGGCAGTCTCTGTAACTTGACAGCCTGCTCAAATTGCTGTGACTTTCAAAACCCTTGGATCAGAAGACGGAATCACTAGTAACCCCGTCTTTCCCTCAGACCGGCAGAAATAATCCGCTGGTGTGCTACTTGAAATGTGTCCGTCTTCAGAAGATTTCTGTAGGAATTAAGTGGTACTTTGGCCCTCTGTATTCGTGGAAGCAAGTTGCCGAAATTTCCCATGAACCCCAAGATTACGGGTTGCAACATCAGAATTTAACTTGCTGTCATTGAAAAGAAGCCTACTGGCTCTGCTCGGCCACTGTSCTGTAACACGAAGGTCCCTTCCACCGGGACAAACTGGATGTAAAGTATCACCCTCTGCTTTGACAGCCCTTTGCTTCCCTTTGCTGTACTGCTTCATAACCTGACAGCAGAGAATCAGGACCTTTTAATTTTAATGAAAAACAGACCCAAGTTCTTATGCATGATGTTATTCATCATAGTAATTTATAGGTCACATCCTACCCACTCAGAAAACTGAGGTGTTTGCTGGAGCATGAAAAACTGACTTCAACCCTCAAGTAATTCAGAGAACTTATGGTGATAAATGGGTTTTAATTAATTTAAATGTAGTTAGAGGATCAGATGAAGCATTATTTTGATTGATACCGGAAAGATACTRTGGAGAGCGGAGATCTCTTTGTTTGCCATGTCTTCTGACATGCTGAGCCAGTAGAATGTACAGAGAGGATCTGGCCATCGTAAACCCGCTTCGATCGTTTTATTTCAGAATAATTCATGATTTAATGATTCTGATCTGTGTTGGGCAGTAGTTGTTGGTATGACAACTTTATACTGGCTTTTATTCTCTAGCTCACCATTAGTATCGCATAGCTAATGTGACAGCTGAAATGATTTGCAGTGGTCCACTTGGAAGATGGAGACTTTAGCATAATACTTCTCTAAAGGAAGTACATTAAAAAATGCTAACAGTTGTATCACATAGCTGACTGGCGACTCAGAACTGTGTTTGGCATTGCTATGTGTACTGGCAGTCTCTCCCAAACACCTTAGAGTGTTTTTTTACACCAATTTAATGTTTCAGTAAACTCTGCAGCACATATTGCTTAGCRTAAGTTGGAGTAGCTGTGTTAGTGAAGACTAATTTTACAGGCTAAGCTAATATACTTTTGCAGGTGACCTCAACTACTCTTTGAAATAGCACGCYATCAAAAGGAATTGGTCATTCATGGAATGAAGGTTCCATTTCTAGTGGCTCCTTATTCTTCTCCTTGAATTGTGAAATCGTGATGGCCTCCTGACCAAGCAGTTTGAGTCTTGAACCATGTTTCCTGGTCATTAGAGATCTCTTGTCTTCCAATCTAAGCCTTGGAGATTCAGCRAGGTAGATCTCTGCCACTGACTCTTAATCCAATCAAGGTGCATAATAAAACTAATGCTGGTAGAGTCCCCGTGGCTGTACAGGTACAATCTAGAGGACTGAGGTCCTTCTTCCTTGTTGTCTTCTGTGTTGCTGACATTATTCACAGTATGGAATTGGACCCTTACCTCGAGGAAGTTCTARGGCTAAGCAAGCTATCTGGGCAGGATTGCTGCTGTTACGATTTGTATCTGCAGCCCCAGCACTCCTTTAGCGTCCAGTGTGGCATTGAGTCAAGAAAGAACCTTTCACCATTCATTTACCATTTGCTGCCTCGTGGGAGGTCTCAGTGACACATGGTCAGGGTGGAACCTCAACTCCAGGCTGGAACCTGTCACATAGTATGTAGCCTGTAACGTATATAGAAGCAAATTCACAAAAGAGCTAGCTAAGGCTCTGTGAAAAATAAAGTGAAAAAAACTTAAGCAACAAATGTTGTATCATTTAATTAGCATGTAAACCTGACAGATAATTATGACCATTTCTAGTTATTTTCTGAACTGTTCAACTTTTTTCTGCTACTGCATTTCAGAGGTGGTTCACTTTTACCATGTAATTATTTTAATGTGACAAAAAAATCTACCTTACATATGCTTTTGACCTCTAGTCGTCTTATCTGATGACTAGATTGTTTCATTTCTCTGTACCTTAACACATCTGGAAGTCTCTTAGCTGAAAAGGAGTAACGCCGTCTCAAGAATGCAAGTAGACAAGAGTGAAGTCAATTAGGAGCCGAAAGATATATTTGTTCAATTTTTGATGGAAGTTTGATTAATGCCAGTGCAATATATACAGCTACTATAAAATACGATGAGGGAGAAAGAATACCTTGGAAATATATGGTAAAAGGTTGTAAAGAACCTTTTCCAATGACACCAGGAAATGGAGCACAAAGGACATTTCAGTATCTTCCTGTGTTAGATGAAAATAATTTAACAAAATTCTCCTGAAATGCCAATCATGAGATAAATTCAATGTATGGATGAAAAATTTGTATGAAATTCAGAACTTTGATTTACTAGCAATTAGCTTCTAAACGCAGCTAAGCAGATTTAATTGGCCCTGTGGCTGAAAGTTTACTTGCTAAAGTGTAACTAATGAGTAGAATAGTCATGATCAGAGGCAGCATACAGTTTCTCAAACATTTAATTATGGATCTGCAAAAATGTGGTGGGGGGTGACCGTGCATCTGATTTGTAGTTTATTCTCTCTGTTCATGAAAGAATATCGTTTAGTTACTCAAACYGTAAATACGGCAAGTAATTTGTGCCCAAAGGAAGACTGTAAGATGAAATAATTTATCACAACTGTTATGTTCCTGACTTCTGCAACTAAGTTGGGAATAGTGCAATATTTGTCTCTCTTTGTAGCAGGGTAAAAGGGGTATCTGAAAATACACGTTAGTTCAATCTTGTTCCCTATAGTTTAGAGTTACCTCTATTAACCTAAGTCCTAAAGATCGTTATTTTGGGCAACTTTCTGCTTGTTGCTCCCCCACCTTGTCTCCTGAATATTTGGCTTTTCCTTTTGCCAAATCAAACCAGACCGTAGCCGTGTGGTCTTCAGAGCTCTCTATATAGACGACCAGAAAGGAAAACGTTCTGGTCATTCYTGGCCACCTCCCATCCTACTCAGTGCAGGATAGGAGGTCTTCAGGGTATTAGGTCTGTAGGATGTGATCTTGTAGATGGCTACCATCACTTTTCTATCTAGGTGTTGCAGCTATTGGAGAAATTTGGAATTTGTTACTGCTGTTGTGTAGGGGAGGAAGAAGAAGTAGTTCCAGTTCTGGTCTCCTACCCCCAGTGTTATACAAATTTGAGGGAGGAGTGCTGAATGGAGCGTCTCAGATCTGTCTAATGTCCATGAGCCCAGCTCCATCTGGACATCATTAAACATGATGTTTGTGGCATCCAGATTTAGGATAAATGTTCTCATAGCCTTTTGTRTAAATGTCTTAATCATCATTCCATGACTATCCCAAAGGAATAATTGCAGGATCTTGAAATCAATGTAGAACATGCATAGAATTTGAGACATGAAGTACAGAATCTGTAGTGATACCAGCATAAGCAATATTTAGGCTTCACATGAGATAAGAAATATTTAACTAACTGCATGGCGTGGTAAATTTGGACATTACTAATTGGAACATGAAATCACTATGACTTGGGGGATTAATCTAACCTTTATCATCTTTGGGTAAGAAATGGAAATTTTTAAAATTACAGAGATCTAAACAACTTAGCCACTTTAGAATAATGTAAAATGAGCAACATTGTACTGTTCATTTTGGGTACCTTTTTTTTAAATCTAATATGATATTGATATGCTAATGCAGTGCCTACTATAATATTTCTTTATAGAATTATATGCCTTTTAATTAATATAGTCTGGAAAACATAATATTGAATGTATATACTTAAAATATTTGGATTGCTTTATCTTCATATGCAAGTGAGCAAAAATCCTATGGTTTGAATATGTGGGAACTGATGAGGGAGGGAGAATTTCCAGGCATGTGAAATTGTTGCTTGCTGACTGCCTACCGTTTTGGCACGCTACGCAGTTCTCAGAGATTTGGTTTGAAAGGCGGTATGATCAAATAGGTAAGAGCCAAGTCAAAATTACTAGCAAAAACTCAGTTTTCTTCGGAGGTGACTGGTACTTTCTGTGATCTTTCCAGTGGACAAACTGCAATGCTGGCAATCTTAATTCTGATTTTTTTAGGAACTCCGTGAAGAAGCTGCTTTGGGGTCATTGCTCACGAGCAGCATAGCAGGGAATATCGGAGGACTTCACCTGTTAATRACCCCTGTTAGTGAACCACTAGGCAATGCAAAATGGGGCAGGCCTTAAGCTGTGTCCCCCCCTCGGCCGCTGAGAGAAGCGGAGCCCGACGGGGGTGCGTACGCGGGGGGGGGGTTTCAGCTAGAACGTGGGAACGTGATAAACGCTTTCCACGGACTCCTGACGCTTGTGTAGTATTGAATTTAGAGTGGCGTTTGCAGTGACACCCCCCCGTCGGAGCACAGGGAATAACTGCAGATACTGCAGGGAAGGTAARCACTGTGATGGGGGGAGCGCCAAAGCTCTAACTGTTTGCGTCCCTCTGCCGCTGTCAGCAGGATATCAGCTGTTTCTCCTCAGCTACATTAGAATTTGTATTTAGCTGGTCTCCAAGTGGTGCTGCCTCCCTCGCATGGGTAAAAAGAATACGAATGCTCGGTTCAAGTAGCAATAAATTATAATTCAAGCTGCAAAGAAATGCCCGATGCCCTCCTGCTGATTCCGTAACTAAATGAACGAATACATGGGATGCATCTTTCTAGGTGGACGTGTGTAAGAATGGTAAAAGATGCTTTATTTTAATGACAGTGGCTGTATCGTCAGGCTGTGCTTTCTTTAAATCCTCGTGAAGGTTGGTTGTGTTGGTAAGTCAGTGTGTGCTGCCTGGAGGGAAGAACAGCTCAGGTCTGAAAGTTTTCCATTTCCGCAAAAGGAGAAATACTACCAGTGTTTTAGCTTATTCGGTTACCTGKGGGTAAATGCTTCTAGTTTGCCTTTTCAGCAGCCACACTGCAACCGGACTTTCAGCTGTATTTGAAATCCCTTACCCCTGGTGGAATAGGGGCTTGCTTTTATTATTGTTTAGCTTTCAAGTATTTATTTTTAGATGGCATGGCTCCACTTGATCGCCGAGTGTGAATTTTAATGTTGTAAAGCAATAAAAACGGCCATTAAGTTAGGAAGCATAGTRTGACCTTTCTGAAATATTATGCCAAGCACCGTGTTTGCTTTGTGAGCCAAGTGGAGCTTCTGGGAGGTCTCTGGGGAGAGAGCGCGTTATTGCAAGACGAAGCTGGGGATCTGAGTAAAACGAGAGAGCAAACTATAAGACTGGCTTAGATTTTAACAGGAGGAAATTCAGAACGATCGCGGCGACTTTCTTGGCCTCGTCTTTCCAGAGCACAGCGAATGCTTTCTTCTAAGCTAACTTTCAAGCTTTAAAGGTGTGGTATCGAGTCCTGAAAGCTGCTGGCAAGAGGGACTGTGGGAGAGCGTTTGAGCAAATCGTCAAATACTTCTGCGCCTTTGTTATTACAGTTAACATCACAGTCATTATGCCATTAATCTTTTATTATTAAAAATAGTGCAGGTGGAGGCCCAGAGCGGCTGGTAGGTCTGGATTCCGGTAGGTCTGGATTCAAAACCGGCTTTTACCCTTCAGCTGGCTCAGCGTTGTCCCGTGGTTTTCAGCTCTGTGTGGTGCAAACGTAACGTAGATCTGTTTGCATCTCTTCTTGTTGCGTGGACCYCTCAGACCAGCATGAGGATTTTAGTTCTTCCTTTTATTCTTTGTGTTTTCTGAAACACTTTTTTTTTTGTCTGTCTTAGGTTCCAGCGTAGTTGAAGTTTCAGGTTGAAATAAGTTTGAATATTTAGTTTTCTATAGCATATCCTAGACTCTTCCAAATACTGTTTTTGAAGTGAAATCTTGAAAGAGCGTAGCGTAACATCTGTTACAGAAGGCCTTCTCTCACCTTCAGAAATTGTTTTAGGAAGGTGATGATTTTTCTGTCTGAATTCAGAGACRAAGGTGGTTAAGCGCTGCCAGAGCRCTAACCAGCTACCTGGCTTCTCCYGTTAGCAGTCAGTCGTGGCCTCAAGGAACCTTGTTGCGTTGCAGAGTCATCTCAGCGCTCGCATTAAAAGGGCGTCAGAAGGTTGCAAGACGGCGTACAGCTCGGCGGCGCACGCGCGTCTGCGCGCCTTAAAAGCTATTACTGCAGTCGCAAAATACATCCGTAGGGTAAGTTTAGCACCAGCAGTTATTCAAGTCGAGAAACAGAAGCATAGGAGTTTAAATAACTTGCCAGAAGTTGTGCAAGAAGTTTGTAGCGAAGCTACGTTGGATCCTTGGGCCCCTGGCACCTCCCCAGGATAACGCTGCCATCTCTGCATCAGCTTCAAGTCATGGCCCTCTATTACCATCCTTCCTATACCGCTTTAATGAAGTTAATCGTTTAAAGAGTGAATTTTGCTTCTTTTCTCCTTTTTTTTACATCTCTTTTAAATAAAACACATTTCTTCAGCTAGCATTGAAGTTGTAAAGGCCATTTGTTTCATAGCATATTTCTTAATTGTGCCTTTCCAGTTAAGATTGCTACTAGCGCTAGTAATGTGAATACATCAATCACCTGTCAAACCCTGCCAGGCTTCTGAATTATGAAGCACATTATATGTAAGCAGGAGGCTGCAAGTACTTATCTGGGAAAATAAAAAGAATAATTATGTGCATTGCCTAAAACAGTTGGACCTGGATCCTCAGGTGGTGTAAATCACCATAGCAACGTTGAATTCTGTGGACCTCACCRTGCACAAACTAGAGATCTGTCCCTTTGCCTTGTCTTCGCGCCTCCAAGATGTCAGTGGTTCTTTACAGCTCCTCTGTCCTTTCCCTCTTCCCTCCAACTTTCTGCATTCCCTTTATTACTTCCTGGGTCATCTTCCCCCTCCCTGGACTCTTTCTCCCGGGGAAACTTTCTCCAGCTGTGCTCCAGCTGCATTTCAGAGCATTTCTGCAGCTCTGCATAACACCATCTCCTCTCAAAACGAGCTGCGTTTTCTGACCTCTAACTGCAGACCCTTTCCGCTAACATCGTCACCTTCCGTTGCTTATCCTCCTTGAACACCTTTATAGCACTCGCTTGCTGTGTACCCCGTGCCCCAGCTTCTGCTGCCCACCCACGCGCTCCCTCTTTGCTCCTGGCACGATTCACGTTCCCCGTGCTTTGTCCTCTTTTTAATCCGGATACCTAAGGAAATGGAGTGCGTGTGTATTTGGTCCACCTGTCAGGCCCTCCATCTGTCTGTCTGTCCTCCTTTAATAACTTGTGACCTGTTTATTCACTGCAGCTAAATGTGAAAGAGGGGCAGAACTGTAAAAGGGACCGAAGACCCAAAGGTTTCGTGAAAACCTGCGAGGGGGAAGAGGACAGAGAACAAGGCTGGTTTTGCAGAGCTCCGGCCTAGCAAGTGCTATTTCCTGTCCGTTCAATTTGATGATTGCGGCAACGAGGGCAGGGGCTAGGCAAGTCTATCAAAAACTTGGCCGTGTTAATGCTGTGGATCACTTTTTTTCAAGCTCCTCATTCTGTTCGTTTTCCTCTGGGTTTTCTCCCCTTTCTTGCTCTCCCTGCATGTTTTTGTCTCCCTGAAGCTTTCTTCTTTCTTCCTTTTTCCATCTCTCACCCCATGCCCTCCTCCTGTCTTTGTAAATTCCTTTTCTCCTGAGGAATGCCTCGGCAGTGATTTCAGTTTTGCCTTTCATCCTGCACTCCCCCACATATTCTCTCGTCGCTGCTAATTGCRCTCCCTTCCTGGACTGACACTGCTTCCCGAGAGGAAGGAGAACTGCTGTAATGATTGGTGGCAGCAATGTCTTAACCATCTTCCTGGAGCACAAACACTGTCAGAGTGTTTGAAAAGCTGCAGTAATTGAACATAGATTTGTTCAAGCTGCTCATTGAACAGATTTCCCTCGTGCCTGGCTTGTGTTACAGCTTGTTTTAACTATAGACTGATTCCAAACAGTAGTGAGTGCTCCTGCCGACACCTGCCTCCACCGGACGCCCTGCTTCACTCGGTGGGAAGTCAGAAGACCTTGTGTGCAGCAGCTCACAAACTCGAGAGATCACGAACCCACACAACTGTACACTGAGGGCAGCGTTGGGCTATCGGAGATCATCCACRTAACAGGAAGAGAAGTACTTTTCATAGCTTTCACCTGGAGATTTTAGTAAAGATGAGCTTCTGCAAGGAAGCTTGTCTGCCAGCTGGGCTACAGTTTGGGGATTTGAGTGATGCCATACTGGGGCAAGGGCTACAAAGGGAATGGGAGGAAAGCGAGGGGGCTCCCCTGCCCACAGAGGCTCTGTGACAGCTCAGCTGGACTATGTAATTGCTCTGTTGGCCTCACAAAAGCTATGCACGGTGGAGGCACGTGTGTGTTGCTTCCCACCTATATTTCCTCCGGTTTTTAAGTCATCGTCCTGCTGTTGGAGCCACAGTAGAAGTRGCATCACCACTGGCGTCCCCGGAACGTGCCTCACCCATCCCACAACCCCCTTTCTGCAGCTTAGGCTGCTCGACAGCAATTTTGTTGAGACTTTCTGAATGCATTTAGGAAGAAGTAACTCGGTTACCTGGAGGTTTTGCTAACGCGCAGGCAGTGTGGATGTTTGGATACTTGCCCATCCATGACTGATTGAGGCGACACRTAATTTCTAAAAGCTGAAAGAGTGCATCTGCTAATGATAACTTGGTTGCATCTAGTCAAGCATTTCTGAAAGCTGTAGTGATTTGTTAGGTAAGAACTGTGGGATGGAAAAGCARGACACATGGAGACAGTGGTGGAGTTGAGCAGTTGCTTGCATGTAGCAGTTYGAGAACTAGCATCCTGCTATTGGTGTAGTATTTGAAGGTGCTCAACAAACCCAATTAACATTGGTRGAAACACTGCTGGTTCAGGAGCTGAAAGCAGGTCTGTAGCTTTTCACGGCTGCGTTGTGATCGGCATCCTCACGGTCTGCTTGTCGCTCTGTGCTTGCTGATTTAGTGGTTTAGCTAGGGCACAGGTGCAGTGGCCTTGTACATGCAAGCATGATGTATTTGCATTTCATCTCTCTGAATCAGCCAAATTTCCCTAAATACCCTCTTCAGTGAATTCCTAATTGCYAGCAATTTATGCCTTTACCTACTTATTGCAGCTTGCAAAGTTTGCAGTAAATTTGCCTTGTGATTTTGTGTTTGTGCGTGTGCGTAGCAGTTAAATCATTTGCGTTCGGAGAACTTTAAAGAAACATATGCCTTAAAAATCAGCAAAGCGTTTACTACTTTTGCATACATGGTAAAGTCTACTTTATTTTACTGCGTTACATTACTAAATAACCTTGGTTGTTATTCTTCAAGGTCTCAAGTGTGTTGAGCTATTAACAACTACGGAACGTATCTAAACTGCATTGTAGCTGCATAACTACAAACTAAGGGGTAATCGAAGATCTGTCAGGCTTAACATAAGCATATGGACAGCTCTCTGCTACTAGCGTAGGAAAAAAAAAATGCTTAATTTGGAATTTTTASGCAAAAGTCCCAAAGGATGCTTTTACCTAAATGATCTTCAACTTATACAATGCAAATAGAAAGATAGATGTGTGAGGGGGTAAGTAACCTGAAGTTACTATGCTTTGACAGGGAAGAAGGAGCACATGAATATTTAATCCATGTATATATATAAAATTAGTACGGGGATAAACAATTTGATGAGTAATGATGCATATATTTAATTCATAATTTTATACATTTTTAAAGAAAATGCAAGGAGATGAAAGCTTGAGCTTAATTAAAGTAGCAAACGAAGGATTCAGACTAGGTTCTTCTCTCCTAAACGTGGAAAGACACGTGACAACTTTGGAAAACTGCAGTTCCTGAAAGGGAGGAACTGGAAGAACCTGTTCAGCTTAACGGTGAAGTTGCGGGAGCGCTGGCTTGTGCCGGTTCGGACCCGGCGGCGGTCTCTCCCAAGACCTTAGGTAGACCTCAGCAATTTATATAGATATATACAATGCAAGTGATATATGAAGTATGGGAGCAGAAGTACAATCTAATATATACCACTGGGATGTAGTGAAGTAAGAGGTAATACGTGCATRTCCATAAGAGAGAGGCTCAGTGCAAGAATTGCTAGAAGTTATTTTGCTGGAATCGAGATAGATCTTTGCCATAATGTGTTTACCAGCAAGTTCAGTACTGCGATTTATTAAGAGGCTCTGTTATTGCCATTAATTAAAAACAAATCATCTGTTACCTGTTCACAGGAACGGAACTCAAGAAAACCATATGTTCAGGATCTTCTTGTGACTGTTCTGTTTTATGCTTCTTAGAGACGCCTTAAACGACATCTCTGTCCGTGGATCTGTATTTGGGGGCTATTGCAGGTAGCTCTAGAGTCTGAGTAAATGAAGTCCTGCCGCCTTGCTGCTACTCTTTCCCAAAAAAGCAGTTCAGCTTTCGTCTGTACGGTAAAATATCATGCAAATTCATCATTTTTTTTCTGGTATTGTAAACGTGGTTGGTAATGACGTTCTTATAGCCGTTTGGAAACAGGTGGGTCTAGGAGAAGGAGGAAAAAAGGCTCAGCGAGCGAAGGAGGCCGGCTGCGCAGCGGGGCACCGGAGAAGCCGGAAAGCTGCCGGCTCGTTCCAGCTGCCGCGTGCAAAATCCCGTGAGTCGCCGCAGCCTGCCCTCTGCTCCGCCGTGCCGGCGCCGAGCTGTCGGAAGTACCCAAGCCGCGCCGCGAGGGCCACGTTCCCGTCGTTTCTTTTTTTTATTATTTTTTCCCTCCAAATTAGTGGGAGTCTATCTTGGCTTGTTAGGGAAATGCATACAATACTATGTGCATTGGCTGAAGCTTTAATTGCCCTCGGCCTTCGCCGTGTAACTTGAATTATTCCTTCGTGCTGCCCTTCCTTAGTGCCTGAGCGTGTTAGAAATCGTGAAAGCTGAACGCAGCCGATGTGCAGGAGAGTACGGAGAGTTCCTGACCCCCCTGGGTTTCAGTCCGTGAATTAACGCGGCTACTGGGATGAGCACGCCATAACTTTCCACTTCTCCCCCGAAGTGCTTAGCTCACTGTTTGTGTGCCATAAAATAAGCAGCAATAACAATAACCCATGTCTGACCGTTGAGAGGAGCGACTCCGCCGTGCCTTCGAGCGGTTCACAGTCAGTAAATGGGATCGTATACCGCATATCATCTGCATTTAGTGTGTCTGCCGGGTGCCAAGAATATTGATTATTTTCCCGTGTTATAATTCTGAATTTATATCTGCATCACTTCCATAGCAGAGAATCACTGTCTGAGGCCAGTAATTTTCCGGCAGAAATTTTCCTGACAGAGAACTGAACTTCTGGTTTCCCTGTGCTGCTTTTGCTGTATGCTGGCTGTACGAACACAAATAATTTGACCGTTCCTAGAGCATCAGCATAATGGTTTTTTTTTTCCCACCGATATGGATTCTGAAAAGCTTCTCCAGTTATTACGTTAAGCGTTTTAGGTTGTTTGCCCAAGCTCTGCATTTTTCCTGGGTGTTGTTCGTATTGCATAAGAACTTAGGAGTTTTTCCCGTGTTGCAGAGAAGGAGACGTTACTTGGCTATTTTAAGAACTTTAAATTTAGTTCCAGGGAAAGGTAAAGAAAACCTCCCAGCTTTTAAGAGAGAGAAAGAGATGAAGGGCATAGGCTCATTTCCTGCCTTTCATCTTGATATATTGTGTAACCCATCAGCTGGGCAGAGAAACGTTCCCGCTAATGGAGGGAGCGAGCTTTCCTTTGGGATGACGGGACCGCGGGATGGATGAAGGTTCAGGGAAGGCGCGCGGGTGAGCCTGCCGCGGGCTCAGGAGGCTGCGCGAAGACGCCAGCGATCGCCACCGCTACGTGCGTGGAGAGGCGGACGGGAGCTCCCCGCGTCAGGACCGCGCGCGATCAGGTATTGCTAGGAGCCGCTTCCTACCTTTGAGTTGCCTYGGGTTGGGGGTGGCGATGTTTTCCTTTGCACCCGTTGCCTGTTAAAGGGCAGGATTTCTGTTTTTCCTGCAAACATAGGTGGGCTTGCTTTGTTGGGGCGTTTTTAATTATTCAAGTACAACCTAGTCACTTGAGCTCAAATGGGAGGAAAAAAAAAAAAAGCTTTATTCCAAACCGGTGATGCATTAGAATAATGTTGGCAGCATTTTATATTGCCCCAACACTTTGCATTTAATGAAGAAAATGCTTTAAGTGCCCACGCAGCAGTGCGGCGCAGGGGATGAAGAAATTCGAGTCAACTCTTGTTCGCGTTGGTGACCATTCCTATCACGTCCTTTTTGTTTAAGCCGCTGTTTAAATTAATGCACAAATAAAAATGTAATACCTAGAGCTTTTAGTGGAGGAGATGGGCACGCAAGTTATCTGCAGGAAGGAATTCAGTGAAACTAAGGAGGAGGTTACTTTGACCAAAATGCAGAATTATTAGAAACAATTGTTCATATGAATATTTCCTGTAGGTTTAGGAGTGTTAGAGCTCACCAGTTAACCGGGGAGTTCATATAGCTTCTAGGTAGAAAGGAAAATCACTCGCAGTTTGAACTAAAAAGTCCTGGTTAGAAAACTAGACATACTAGTTAGTGCGCCCAATGCAAGAGAGCAAGAGGAGCTGATCCCCAGCTGMTGTGAATCAAATTAATCCCGCAGCTCTGGCCTGTGCTCTTAGCAAAACAAAACCAAACAAAAGGGGGAAAAAACCCTGCCCCCAAGCGTATTTTTGGTGAATCTTCTGTAATTTCTTATTGAAGCAATACTTGCAGGGATAAATGCCTATGGACTGGTTCCCCTTTGTAAAAACAGTTCTGGTTGGTCATATTGATTGGAAAAACATAGGTCAGTTTTTAATCTGGAAGCAGGATTTTTCTTTTTTTTTGTGGGTATAATATCCTTCTTTTCCAGGCAGCCCTCCACAGCCATATTTGGTCTTTGGAAATTTTCCCCTGCTCTTGATTCAGTTTGCTCTCACGTGCCTTTTTGTCCTGTTAGCTGTACAAAGCCAAATTCGGCCCATAAATTGAGGAGGAGCTTTCGTCGTGTTCTCAGTGAATTTCATGGATGGGATGCGTTTTAACCGTGGTCTCGCTGAACTTTGCCTTCCTGAGTTTCTTTGTTAGAGCAGCCCTTCGYTTTCTGATGATTCACTAAGAAATTTCCAGTGTCTTTCCAACCCCAAACGTTTGGCTGCTTTGAATTTTTGCAGAATGTTTCCTCTTCAGTCCTCATTAATCCTGATGGAAATATGAGTTGCCTTAACTGAGTTCCACGTAACTCTAGGAGACCACCTGCATAGCCTTTTCACRTCTTCTTTTCCCTTTATTTCCCGCTGCAGCTGGCTTTGCTCTCTCCGAGTCAAAAATCTGAAAACGGGTCTTTCGTTCTTGGCAACCTGTTTAGAAACAAATCACTGATCTCTCTCTTTTCTGAGTCAGGAAAGCGAATGTGGAATTGAAACTTCAGGTAGGCAAAAGACGCTGCTGGCAATTGCAGCCTGCGCGTTCAGGTACAAAGCATTTAAACGTTTCAAGGTGGAAATGATTTTTACAATAATCAGACTGAACACTCCAGGGGGGAAAAAAAAGAAAAAAAAAAGAAAAATAGGCTCAACCTTTTTATATGGGTCCTGTGAAATAACGTGCGATCATACCTGAAATGAGTGTGGTTAATGAAGGAAATCATACATTTTARTGTGTGTGGTAGAACTGTTATTCCAAACAGAAAACAATATGTTTAGCAATTCAAAATATTGTTATTTGCACCTTTTTTGAAGTCTTTCCCTTTCTATTTGCTTTTCCATCTTCGGTGCGTGCAAAGTCCTTTCCCTCTTTCTGAAAGTCCTTTCCCAAGCTGAAATGATTTTTGTATTATATTTTTCTTAGCCTTTTCATAGATGAATTAACYGCATGAGAGAGTTTTGCAGCAACATATCCCACTGCTGCTCTGTAGAAGTTAATAGGAATGCGCRAAGGATAAAACACGTCTCAAAATGTTAGCTCCATTAACTTACTGACATTTATAAAGGTTGGAGGGCAAGCGAATCTTGGTACGCTTAGCAGTTTTTAGTCACTGAAAGCTAACTAAACATATGTGTAAATGCAAACACTGAGCGTGTGTGATGCGCTTCAATTTCCACCGAAATCAGTGAAAGGAAAACCACTAGCTTCGGGAAGAGGCTTGGATAGGCGTTACCTTCTCAGAGCCAACTGTGGTCCGTTATTCCCTATTCCTCACTGGTTAGTATGGTACACTGGTAATCCAGTTAAACACCARTTTATCTCCTGAGATGATGTAGTGCCGTTCTCAGTGGGGCAATTACAGGTGGTTTTCTTCCTCATACATAAGATTTCAAACTCTAGACCTCACTTTTCTGATGATTAGAAAACTTTCAATTAGTGGCTTACATTTATTCATARTTGTCACACTGACTTACCTTCATGTATGCTTTTCTTTTGCTAAAAATTGGTCTGTTTGTGCGTTGTCAGGCTTACCGTCACTCAGAGCCCGTTCTCGACCTGCAACATTGCATTCTGCGTTTAAGGTTTTCTGCGTCCTCAGAGGCAAGGGGAACAGCAGTTCCTTTCAGACRTATCCATTAGGAGGGAATTTTAACAGTCAGTGCAAAACAGATGTCTTTGGAGTCCCCYGGAGTATTTTGAAGCTGATACACAAGCTTATGATACTCAAAAAGTGAAGTGTCATTGTGCACTGCAAAGAGAACCGCAGTATTTTGCGGTAATCTTATTTTCTAACGAGATGAGTGTGGGAAAGGAAGCTTCTTACACCGTGCCACTCTTCTCTTCCTCGCCCTTCTCCGTGCCCAGCTGTCTCTGGTGGTGTCCCCACCAGTGGCAGCGCTCTTTAACTTTGGCTGTTGGCATTGGCCTGTCTCTGCTCCCTAGAAGGTCTTGGTTCACTTCCCGACCGTCTGTGACGACTTAAAATGCTGCTGTGTTGTGCTGCTTGCTGTTTCTTTTCTCGTGGACTGTTTAAGCTAAGCCTTTGGATTTTGCCCTGGATAACACGGGGCGGTTATTTCTTAAGGTGCCGTGGTTATACATACGAGTCTGTCTGTCCGTGTCTCTGCCAATGTGCTGTTGACCCCATGGGCTGAATGCGCTGTCAGKGAAAAAGCAGCGTACGTCCGGGTCGATGTCTTTTAGCTGGGATTTAAGCTGAGTGTGCGTACGTTACGTTCATCCCTCCCCAGCGTGTGGAGTGCGTCTTCCGTCGGGAACACCCTCTCCCGTGTCTGCACCCTTACCCCTACCTTTCCCTGGAGCAGGAAATATCCTTTTCTTTTATTGTTTTGATATCACTGGAAGTGGGAAACCCAATCTCGTTTTGACGTGTTGTGGGAATCTCTCTAATACACCCACATGTAATTTATAATCAATAATCAATATTAGGATGACAGCTACTCAGTACTGAATAACTGCAGATATTAGGGGGTGTCTTTACTAGACACCTGTGATGTATTGATATAACCTCATAAAAAATATTAAGTGTGATCTTGGTACTTTTATTTCAAGATTAAACTCACTGATTTAAGAGGGGCTTTTTGTAAAGGAAGGCTGTTGTTCAACGCGAGTAAAGCAACTAGAATCTGGCCTTTACAAATTAAATGTATTCCTGTTTTATTACTTGTAACTAGAGTTGCTTTGAATCTTCAAATGAAGTAACATCTTTGCACCCTCCGACTATGCAATGTGAATCCCAGTTTTCACAGTCCCTGTGTTATTCAGATTTGATTCTTGAATCGGATATTTTTTTCTT
This sequence comes from Rhea americana, assembly GCF_003343005.1. NCBI lineage: Eukaryota > Metazoa > Chordata > Aves > Rheiformes > Rheidae > Rhea > Rhea americana. Next base: position 638,081 of record NW_028185594.1, on the reverse strand, counting down.
CGTTCTCTAAAGTATTTGCTGATTTGCATTGTGTAAACAAAAAGTCTTCCCTGGCATTTACCCTGGCAGGAGTAGCAGTTCCTCTGTATTTCYACAGATAGATGAAGACCTGTGCGGTTTATCCAAATTCAGATATCAGAGCAGACTTCTGCAGACCCTTCTGATGAATGAATGTTTCTGAACTGTGCTCTCCATACCCTTTTATCAAAGCTCTACTACTCGTTTTATGTTGCTGGATCTCTGTTATGCTTTCCTTTAAGTACGTTTCCACAAAATGTTTCCCTGCCAGGTTTGGCCGTTACGTTGAATGTGAACAGATTATTTTGTGGCATGAGGAAGATCGGTCGTTTAAGACTCGATCGGTTACTGATTACAAAAGAAATCTTCCCTGAGCCATGCATCCTGGGAGAAAGGAAAGTATTGAAGCTGTGTCTTTATGTTTAGAGATCATTCCAATTTRTATCTGTCTACTTTATTAAACTTTTAAGCTAAACTGCTGCTTCAAAATTTACCAAATTAGCAGCAGTACTTCAAAGTAACTACAGAAATTGCTTTTCTGAATACTTTTTTTTATTGTTAAGCACGTTTTTAATCGAAGGCAGTAACTGGCAGATAATGGCCAATTACCATGTTTTGGTTGAGAATCAGTCAAAATCTTCCACTCGGTCTTCCTAGTTTGTGCAGCTGAATGCGTCTGTGAAAGTCTGGATGGGAAAGATAGGCTCCACCGCAGCTGACTGTAGTCGGCCAGAAGTTGCTCTGTCTGTGATCTCTGGACAGTCTAGGAGTTATTTTCTGAATGGTGTTTCCAAAAATTGCTAAAATAAATTGTTAGTGTGCCTCAGCAAGTGCACGTCGATCAGAGCTTCAGTGAACCTSCTCCTCTTAACGGAGCCCTCTGAGCTAGTCCTTCCGAGGTTCCCACTGCCGGGCTGGCGCGGGCTGTGAGCTGCATTTATAGATGAGCTTATTGAGAGGGAGAGCAAGTAGGGTTTAATCCACCATTAAGGGAACAAAAAGGAGCTGAAGCAGGTAAATGAGGAGCCGGAGAGAAATGAGGCAGCGAGTACTTAACAGATAGGAGGGACTGAGAGCTCTTAGGAGTGCCGAGGCGCGGGGAGGAGGAGAGGCTTGGAGAGTGGGCTGTGGAGAACGAGGTCCTCATCTAGTCGTGATCTCAGCAGTATTCATACCCAAGGCTGCTTTAAAATGTGTCTTAATACAGACTGCTGTTAGTTGATTAACTGAGGGAACCTGACTTGATTCAATATTCCAATGATCTCAATCCCAACAGCTTTATTCTGATCCTAAAAAATAAAAATTAAAAAAAAGTACCTGCTATAATTAAAACAAAGTCAGAAGGCAACATGCCAACCCTCTGAGCAATGCAAGTTTTGTTTTTGTGCTTTAGAAATCAGCCAAATTTTATCACTGCTGCTGGTTGATGCTTCTACAAGCACTACCTGTAGCAGCCTTTTCGTGCGTTTCAAATGCTTAATTTCCCCTCAAAATACCAAATTCCTGTTGATCAAAGCAAGAAAGCCATCCGTTGTACCAATGATAAAGTGGATTTAAGATACKCTATTTGGATCCCTTTTACATAAATAATCTCTATAAAAGATACCTCTGACTCTGGATTTAACTGGATTTCCAAGATGAAATTTTCCCCATGTTATAGAAGATACAGCAGGAGTCAAAGTATTAAATACTTTATATATGTATTTCCCCAAAAGTCACAGTATATTTGCTGAATTTCTGTAACCTGCAGGGAGGTGGAAAAAAATGACTCATCCGACTTAGCGGTGGAATATTTGTATTGGTAAGTTGGCATTAGCACATGGTGCTGCGTTCTCCCCATAGTGTCACCTAATTTCAGAAAYATTCCTGCCTTAAAATTAGGGCTTAGGATGAGGGCTTTGCAAAATTGCCTCTTTTTAGCTTTACTCTTCGTTTTGCCCGGAGATGCATAGTGGCAGGGGGAAGCAGGCGCGGGTGATGCTGAGTACGTGTCATCGCACGTGCTTGCATTACCGTGGTAGTACGCTGTCCGGCAGTCTTCAAAGGGTTAGTTTGACTAAGTTGTCTTTACTAAAAATAAGATGATAAYTTAGTCTAAATGAATTATTAATATTTCTTACCTCTTGAGTAGCTAGCAAAAGATAAATAGGTAAATTCAAGATCTAGCAAAAAAGATGTGGTCTAAAGCCAATTAGAGTCAACAGCTGTGAACGTCGGCGGCATTTGGACCRGGGAAGATCTGAGAAACGGGGAATGGTTGAAATCAGAACTTCAAAAAGCCAGTTACATCTGCAAGAATCTGCTCCATCGCCTTTCAAGCGCAGACGTTTTCCCCRAAGTGTGTTTAAAGAGTGTGGAGGGCCAGGCGATGGAGAGAGGAGCTCGCAATGGAAAGCTTTCTCGTAAACGCAGTAGGTACCCAGAGGATATTAGAAGACTTTTGAGTAAACTGTGCGATTGCGCCCTGGCTGGAAGCCACAAGAACCTGTGATTGTGCTGTGCTGTGTTTGCCCACTGATGATTTCTTTCAGATCCTTTCCGCCCGTAGGACGTTCGTTATTTACAGGTGGCGTGTTTGGGGTGTACGTCATTTTTTAATATCACGCGTAATTTTATTTTGGAACCGTGATATTTATTAGAACAGTATAACACATAAAAGCCACCTTTTTGSCTTTGTGCAGCTAAAATAAATAACATTTCCATCTCTGTGCGGAATATATTAAGGCACATTCGCAGTGCTGTACCTTTCAGCGTCCGACTCGGTGATTTAACTGTGCTCCTGTTTTTTATCGAGTCGGACAGATGGGTGATCTGTTTTGCAGCGCGTGCAATGTAAGCAGTCTCCGGTAGTCTTCGTTCTCCGCACACCCTCTGTTCTTTAAGATATTTATTGAAACGGTTGGCGGGGTGCAACAAGCCAGGCGTAATATTCCCCTTGCCTTTTGTGTGACTACACCGTAATGAAGAATTAATAACAGATTCCTGAAGAATATTAATCATGCTTTCACAAGCCCGCAGGGAACAATTTAAGTGCAAGGAAATTAATGTAACAGGCTGACTCGGAGGCTCGTGCAGAAAGTCGGGAAAAACCTACAGGGCTTTTGCTGGGCTCTGCTGTGGCCAAGCAGCAGAAGTTTAGTGTGGCTAAACTTTTCCAACGGTTTCCCCATTCTGGAGAATCRCTTTGAACCTCTCCGTTCAGAGGAGTGGTTTCAGTTTTGACAAAGTGGTGTTTTTTTCGGGGGAAAAAAACAAAAAAGAAAAAAACCCTATCAGAGATAGTCTGGCTTGCTAGAGGACAAAGTTCCCYGTGAGGCTTTAGCATGTTTTTTGGCTGAATCAACATGATAAATCTATAACTCTACCGTACTTAGTACTTTCCATTTTTGCAAAAGGCAAGGTCAGAAGTCCCACAAACCGTTCTTAATGAAAACTATAATGATCTGAGCATAACCTGCTAGAGAATTAATTTTTCAGAGCGTCTTGAAAAAGTTCACGGGAGGTAAAGCGTGCTACAAGAAGCCTAGTAATTAGCCTGGTAAGACGAAACAGAACTTTATGAAGAAGGCTACGGTATTTTGCTGGGATTTTGTTTTTTAATCAGGATAAATATGTTCCATCAGGATGAGCTGTACGTTTTTAATTAGCTCAGTCTTGACAAGCTTTAGTAAATTAAAACTAAATCTCRGCCCTACGGTTAAACCTAGAAGGGGCTGAGGAGCTGGGACCGGGTGAAAGGGGCTATTTGTGAGTGCAGTGATTCTTTGGGGGGGGAATCTCCTAGTTCTCACGCGGTTAGGGCTGCTTCCCAGGTACGTTACAGAAGAGACTCTAGCGAAGCGTCGCGTAGAGCTGTCAGGGATACCTGAATCCGTCTCGCTCGATTCCCGGCGCGTTTTTGATCCACCTCTGATGTAAAGCAAGCTCACGCGGGCGGTAACGGCGCTAGCTGCTTATGGCAAGCTGCTGAAGGCGGGAGGATATCGCACGCGGTTTTCTCCCGTCGTTCACCGATCCGGGCACACGCGGCAGCGCCCGTCAAGTTTAAACCCCCAGGGATCACGGCAGAGCTGCAAAAGGCTCATTTCGGTGCTTTCACCATTGCAAAAAGGTGGAAAGCCAACGTCAAGGTGTTCAAACGTTTCTTCCGAATCTAGCGTGCTAGATACAGCACCATAAAGTCCCAGTCAGCTCCTAACAGAGTTTCATAAGAAATGCCTTAATTAAAACAGTGGTCCACCAAGCCCACTTGCTAACTGCRTGTTATTGTATTAATTCCAAGTTTTCCTCTTATTGGAAAATTAAGTAGCAGGTGTAGTTTTAATGAACTGTAGCACACTGGGTTTAGTGGTGTGGTAAATAGATTGTGATATTCATTTCCAATTAAAGTTTTTTTGCAAAGATCAATGAAGCACATTCTCATAAATTGAATCACAGTAAACTAATAAACAAATTTCTTTCAGTCTGCTGATGGCAAATTCTTATTTCCTTAACACGTTAGATCGTATGATGGTATTAATTAYATGATGCATGAGCAACAAAGAAGCAATCGCCTATTTACCCATAATCTTTGGGGCTTTTTTCTTTCTTTTTTTTTTTTTTTTTTTTTCTTTTTTTTTTCTCTCTCTGTCTCTCTCTCTCTTTTTTTTTTTTTTTTACCATGGAATTAGCTTTGCCTATAGGCAAGGAACATGAAACATTCCTAAAAGAGAATTTCAAGTGAATGCTTGACTTTTGTCTGTCTTGCAAAAGGGATTTTTAAAATCTTGTTCACGAATGTGCTGCATTATTTGTTTTGCTGATTAGAAGGGTCGCCGCGTCGGGAAGGGCACACCGTAACCTTTAAACTCAATTAGTATTGGAGACGTTCACATCAGCAGCGGCAGCGTTCATGAATAATAGAGCAAAGGCTTAATTCCGCAGCTGTAAACACACTGCTGAAGTTATTTTTAAAAAATTAAGATAGTAATTTACCAACATTAAATGTCAGCAGTGCGTTMTTAGCATACAGTAGTGGTGTGGCAGTTTATTGGGATCCTACTATCATTAAATAAGAATACATTTTGTCGCTGGACAGAACCCTGATCATTGATTGAGGTCCTGGGGGGGGATACCAGCACGTCCACTAGACTAATAAAAATGATAAAATAAAGCTCTCACTGTATAATAAAGTCATTTCTTGAGATCCTGTCATTATCGTAGATGTGCGAGGTGCCTCTCRGAGTGGGTGAAGCAGCCCCGGCAGGAGCTGCTTAGGCTCCCGCTCCTGGAGGTCGCGTCAGCGACCGCACGTCCTCCCTCGGACGCTGGTCCTCCCTCGGACGCTGGCCCTGGTGGCAGCCTGCGGACACGTGGCACGAACGTCCCCGACAGTATGTTTTCTTCCTGCTTTAAAGAAGCTGCTGSTTTGTTTAATTTTGGCGTCTTTGTTGCAATCTTCCCATCCGCTGTTTCTCTTGGGTTAAGGTATTGCTAGTGAGTGACCCCCTTCTAGCTGGTGGGGTTGAAGTGCATCCCGTTAGGACTCCCGGCTTCCCCAGATCTGCCCAGGATTTGCACGTGGAAAGCTGTCGCTTGCAGACCGTATGAACGTCTGCTGTGCAATTCTGTCCTGAAAGGCTGGTGGTTGCCATCKTCTTATTTTTAATGCAAAGCATGTCTCTGAAAATTGTGCAGTCAGCTGGAAATCTTTTTCAGACTTAAATGTAGTCATTGTACAAGCACAAGCTATCCAAAACTCCTGTGCTTGTTTTCCTTGCGAGACCAGAGCAGGGGATAAAAGGAAAAGATTTAGGTCACRTAGAAGGGCGAATAAAGATTTTGCCTTCCAGAGTCTCTTTGGAAGTGGCTGGTGGCTCTGCGTAGCTCACTCGTGCATCACCTTTTCCGCGCTGCCCTTGTCCTTGGGTTCCTCGTGTTTGTGTAAGAGCTGAACCGAAATGYGCAGTACCACGTACAATCGCAGACGTTTTCTTGTTCTTCAGTCCCCTGGCAAATAGCTGCTATTCTCTAGTGATAATGTGTTTTATGTTCTCCTTAGCGATCTTCTGACAAAAACTTCCATTAAAGTGATTATTCTGTTTCAGCCTTAGTGTTAGGTGTATAGTGGGGGGACAGGGAGAGAAATAACGGACACGCGGCTCTAATTAAAGTTCATTAGGTTTGCAACACGCGACAATGAGTGGAGCGGAGCAGAGGTCTGCGTGTGCCAAAGTCCTGCTGAGGATGCTGAGCGGCTAATGCAAGCCAACCTTACGAGGAGCAAAACCTCTTTCCATTTTGCATTGGTCAGAGGCTGTTTAGCTCCTCGACCTGCCTGCCTTAGAGGTCGGTCTTCATAACAAAGCCAACACACAGGAAAACTTACTATCTGAATGCTCTGGGTACCTCCGTTTAGCATGTAAACGTCTGGACCTTTTGGCTCGTGTCGTGGCACCAGAGCTTGCTCGAGACTGGGGGTTTTGCCCATACGTACTCTGGATTTCATCTCCATCGCAACCATGCGACGTAGCTTGGTAGCACCCGGCAGATTTTAAGAACGCGTTTGGGTTAGCGGTGGTCCATGGATACGTTCGGTATTTCCGTAACGCCCAGGAGCAGCGCTCCGGTGTTAATCCAGTGCTATTCCCTTCCCACTGCAGTCGCTTTGCTGCTCTTGTTTTAATCAGTTGAAGGTGCTTTCGCAGTCTCTACTATTTTTCTGTTTGTGGGTTTCGCAGTCTATATGTGTTTATCCTCCTGGTAACCCTGGAGGTAGGAAAAGTGCTATTATCACCATTTTATGGTGATGGGAACTGAAGCACATGGTCTAATAGACCTGCCTTTAGCCAGCAGAAATTTTGCCAGAGGTATTCCAGCCCCGGGGAAGTGCCTTTCCCTCTCATACATTCAATTTGGGTTATTCTATTAAGCTAATAAGTTTGGAAGCAGAAGAAAAGTAACCACTCCAATAGCATAACAGACTTTGAGACGGGAGAAAATTAATCTGCCGCCTAACAGACTGAGAAATACTTATTGTAGTGCAGAATAAGGTTTGCGGGGTGATGGATTATCTGTGCTGCGGGGAACAGGACAGCAGATGAGCAGAGCTGGATTTGTTTGATATCGTCATCCAGGGCCCCTCCTTGGCACTACCATTCGTGTAACTGGGAGTTTGAAGACAGGTAGCTATGTTTCTGGCTGGATTGGGTGTTGTTTTCCTGCGTTACACCCTTTGGAAAGTCCATGTCGTTTGTTCGATTTCCACTTTTCTTGGCGTGCRTAGTCACCTCAAATCTGTGTGTGAGTAGGAATTTGTTTTATGCRGGGATCAGATTTCCCACCAACTTCACTGCTACAGACCTATGTAGCTGCAGYGCGGGCTGCGCTGAAGTCAGTACTGCCCCCGGCTTAACAGGACAAGGACTSCTGCCTAGATCAGTAGGAGAGCAGCTAAGACGGATTTCCGTGGTAATTTGTTTTCATCTCACGTGTTGAAAGTAAAGAYCGGAGGTCCGCGTTGCTAAGAGTATTATTTATTAATCGGAAAAATTAATTTATTTTTGGACTCAGAGTAATTATTTGTGATTCATAGCAGCTCAGAATCGTTAGCCTGTCGCAGCCGCGCGRGAGCCGGTGGGTCGGTGGAAGAACACACGTGGCCTCCCTGAAGGCAGGGCGCCTTTGGGCAAGCCTTTCTCGCTAGGCTCTCCCTCAACAGAACCGCGGTGTTTCTTCCTCCCAGCCCTCCCTGAACCTTTCTTCGCCATCATCTTAATTACGTTCGTGTATTTTAAAAGTTAAGCGTTTTACCTCTGGCCTGAATTAACTGGGCATCCGAGCCACTGAGGGATAAAATTGAGAAATCTTGTACGTGCTAAAAGCTTACCTAGGTTCGAAAGCAGCTGTGAAGAGAATCGTGAAAGAAAAATCCAGTGTGGGCCATTAAATATAAACAGAGCTGCCCGGCTCAGGAAAGCTGCAAACTGCTGGCAGCTGGCAAACTATTTTGAGGAAATATCATTACATTCTTGCTCTGTTCTTACACCCTTTCCCAGGAAGGGCAGATWTAGAATTAAACGGACCTTTGGCCTGATCCATATTGATGTTCTTATATTCTTAGCTTTTCATCTGCTGTRCTATTCAGATCTCTACTTAAAATCCACTTCTTGCAGAGGTTTTTGCTTCCTTCTCTTCGTGTTTTTATCCTCTTACGTGGCAGCAGCAAGGACTACGTCTTCAAAACTCTATAAAGCCTCACGTAGAGCTATGGAACGGTAAAAGTGTTTTTAATTAAAGATAGTTCAAGGTGTCTGTTAAACTGTTAAACTGAGGAATAGCTGCTGAAACAGAAATGACATCTGGAGATTTGTTCATAAACCTAAGCTTATCTGTTCTCTTAGGTGACTTGAGTGATGCCAGTGTACACAGAGTTTGAGGGCTTTGATCACCAGGTAATGATGTGGTTAACAGAAGATTGGATTTCCTGCAAGAAGCAATTACCTTGATTGATAAGAAAAGTTGAAAAAATTCGTTCTAGGCTTAATGAGATTGACAAGGTCGTGGTTGAGCCAGGCATCCACCTTGACTTGATAAGGTTATGTGTTTAGAAGAAGTAATCCAAAGACAATAAGCTCTTCCAAAAAAAATGGATCATTTTTATCTACGTGAAGATGATGAATGAAAACATTAGACTTGTGCCTGTGACAGAGAGAGAGTCTGGGGTGTGAAGATCAGGAGAGATTCTTCACAAAGTCATTTATAGCACCGCTATTTCTGCTGTCCCATTTTTTTATACCATTCAGAAGAATATAAAAATGACTTTCAGAATCTCTGTGGCCTCAAAAATCATCCTGGACCTTTGTCTTATAACTCTGGGAGGTGTTTTTTCTGTCAAGAAAACTGAAGGTTATAAGACAAGGGATATCATTCCTGATTACGTGCTCATCTTCTGTACCCACAGTGGGATCCCTCAGGGCTGTCAGCAAAGCCAAAAGCACTTTATAAATTCATGAATCCTGGACTGTTTCTGAACCTGGGTCAAAACAAGTATTTTTTAAGATAAATTTAACAAGACTTGAAAAGGGGATAGAAATAAACAACCAAAGGATATTATCTGTTTTTTGATGCCCCCCCCCCAAATGACAATAGGAGTCATTTATGCAAAAACTTAAGTACGTGTATATGATTCCTATCTTGCAGTGATGCCATGGATTTTGTTACTTTATTTTCATTTGCAAATGACGCTTGGAAGCAGCCTGATACAGAAACCTCTTATAAGGCAGAAAAGTTTATTCTGTTGTTATTACACATGCAAGATACC
>NW_028185594.1:599792-628639 GCF_003343005.1 Rhea americana | reverse complement strand
CCCATAGAGTAAGTGTGTGTGCACGTGTGCGTATACAGGGGGTAAATACACAAAAGGAAAAGTGATTGAAGATAGCGTAGGAAATAACTGAATATATTCAGTGTGTAATCTTTTTTAGATTGTAAGCTCTTTCGGTGCTACCTGCGCTTTTCACTTTATAGAGGACCCCAGAATGAACACAAGGACTGTAAGTAAACGTGTTAACCGCTGCGTTTGTATTTCTATCGAGTTTGTAAAYGCACGCAGCGAAACCTGCAGCTCCTGGTCCACAGCAGGTTGGGCTCACCCTACTGCCAGTGAGCCAGTGCCAAGTATCTGCCCCTTAATTCTCTATTCGTTTCAGTGCTTTCACAATTACGTGGAGTATAAAACATACTCTGTGCTCACCACGGCAGGATTTCTGARTCATTTCTGCAGAACTCTATTACACTTTGCAAAACACTTTTGATTTCATCTCTAATAAATTCTCTAGAAGGCTCCTAAAAAGGCTGAACTATACGTCTGCTGAGGCGGTGGTTCTATTTTCGGGTTTCAGCAAATAATTTATTGAAACTACTCACACTGTATACCATTTGTTTATATTGTTATCAGCAAATCTGCATGAAAACACACTTGAAATGCTAATAGATCGTCTCACTCTTAGTTTGGAAGGATCCTACACTCTTAATGTTGTTAGAGGGATTAAATTATGGGTAGTTTTGCAGACCATGGACAAAACCTAACCTAATTTAACTGCTTTCATGCCTGGATATAATACATAATGCAGGCAGAACATTTCAGATGATGTGGAATTGATTCTTGTGATGTAAATACTTTTTTTTTTTTTTTTAAACATCATTTGCCTCTCGGTTTTACATTTCCTATTTAAATGTTTTTCGGCAGTATAAATGGAAGGATGTCCTCAATGACAGGTAAATTACTTTGACTCAGAACCACAGAAGGACTGATGCTGAGGTCCAAGAGTATCCTCCTAAACTGTCCTTGCACAKATAGATAAATTCCTGCTCCTCGCAAAGCTCCCTGTGTGTGTGCTCCCTTTTATTTAGCGTGAATGCGAGTCTAACCCTGAGGAAGAAAACTGAATGATATCTTTTCAAAGAGGGKTACGCTGAATAGATGCAAAGGGATGCTGCTCACCACGGAGTTGTCCCAGCTTCCTAATGGGTGCTGAAACTTCTTTCTTGCTTCATGGCCGTATGATTTCTCCTTTAGATCATGTTTATCCTTTAGACTTTCGATCAGGTTATGGCTGCTGGCATCGTTTTTCTTCCTTGTCAGTTTGTGGAGAATGTACTGTCTTCTCTTACCCACGTTGCTGTTCTGAGCAGCTTGGCTGCAAAACCTAGCAAATCTTTTCTTCTATTTCTTCGATATGAAATCTTCCTACTTACAGATTATTACACATACAGAAACAATTAGTGCAGTATCTGTGTTTCCCCAGTGAAAATCCTGRGACTTAACTATAGATGTATTACAGGATCTTGAAGGCTCCTAAATCTCATGATGCGATTTTCAGCTTATTCTTAGTGGAATTTAAAAGACTGGAATTGCCTTAGACTTTACTCCTGAATTGCGAAGATGGTGTTGATAATCAAAAGTGTTTTGCTTCTTGCTAGATGTCTGCAACAAGGGTGGAGTGCTTAATGGTACCGTCCATGGTGGTGGTTAGTTTCCCTTCCGCACCCAAAGTTGCTCAGAAGTTCAGTTCCGAACCTGAAAATGTACTGGGACATCATATATCGACACTTTCATCCTTTTGGATTTGTTCCTCCAACTTCAGCTACATTAAAAGAAAATATTTTGTATTCTCTAATGGAATGGAGAGTATTAACGTCCTTCTGGGAGCATCCCTGTGCTGTTGGCTCTTCTGTTGTGGCCAGTGTTTCTGGTTATTCTGTTGTTAGTGTTTGATTTTGAAGGTGTCTAAAGCTTTCAATGGGCAACTTCRTCAGGTTGGGTAATGTGCATAACCGCCCACCACTTTGTCTTGCTCAGATTTAGAGGTGTACTGCAGAGGTCGTGACCTTCGTTTTTATGCAGTGGGGGGGTTRTGATTCCCGAGGCATTCATTAGAGAAGGGATCTGAGGGGGGGGAAGAAAATAGACAAGCGAAAGTTAATTTGTCTTCCATTATTGATTGCRAAATCATGAATCTCCTACAGCTGGAGAGCTGCCAGTTCCCCAACCCACCGACCTTGGATCATTGCCATGGTGAACCTACTAAGCTCTCTGTTCCTTTCTTAGGGTTGGAAGACAGTCACTGAAAGCGTGCGGTGCCTCTTACTGAATGGCCTCTCCTCTGCAAAAGGGGAAGACGGGTCAAGCCAGTGATAGATGTTAAATCATCAGATCTCCAGAACTTTATCACCTAGTCATTCYGCTTCACGTGTCACAAATTTAGCAATGACATAAATCAAGAGATAGGTGACRTACCAGTGAGCAGATGCATTGATGAGAGAGAGAGTGGCAGGCTGTCGGTGAGGTAATTAATAAGAGAAACAGAGAAGTACAAAGTGATTTTCTCTTCTGACCCAGATTCATCTGAGCACTGCGAAGCACGTGCTTAACTTTGCACGTATGAATAGCTTCTTGGGAGCCATTCTTTCATTGGCAGCCAAGGAAAATATTCACRTACTCCAAATTAATACACCTTTAGTTGAGTTTTAGTGCAATGTTTCCTTCTCCCTCCACTTATGTCACAGGTGTCTTTCCAAGCCTATGCATGTTTGTCCCAGYTGTGCATGAGTTCACACATATGTAAGAGTGGTGTTTTGTGTTTGTTACTTTATGAAAAAACAGACAGCTTCTAACACTGTAATGAAAGCAGTAGCATAGAAAAATGTTCCCCCGTTCCAAAGCAAAGTGCATTTAATTGGCATAAATCCACCCTTCTCTGGAGGGAAGAGAGAAATAGCTCCCAGGCTTTTTGGAGCAGAAGTGACTCAAAAGATCTGGAAATGGCCTTATCCAAAGTGCTGGAAAACCAATGTGTAAAAAAAAAAAAAAAAAAAAAAAAAGCGATTTGCTTTAAAATGGGACTTGTTCATTCTGGCAGACCAGACCAGCAACAGGGAGCAAGACATTTTACTCATATGTTGTTGTAGATTAAAGAGTTTTTCAGGTAAGTCTTTTGTGAAGGTGGCTAATGTCAGCAAATTCAGGATGAGCTGAAATCCTCTAAGACTTCACTCCCACTTCCTATCAGTGTTTCCACTACCTGCCACTGCTGTTTTAAATCTGGCCTTGAACTAGTTCAGCTGTTTTAGTTTTGTTCGTTTTGGTTTGGGGAGAGGGAAGACTAAGGGTTAATAAACCGGCATTTCTGTTGCTTGTTTAACCTTTAAAATCAGAATATTGTAGGCTGTGAGGGTTTTGAAGTAAAACTTCCCCTCAGATTATGGTGACAGCTTCAACTTGACTTTGCTTTACAAGGATTTAAAATCAAAAGAGTTTTTACTTTTTCTTTGAAATCATTCAATGCCCTTTTTTAGCTTAAACCCCAGGAATAATTTTTCATTGTCCTTGATAGGAACTCTTCTGACACTGTCAGCCTAGCAAAGTTAGTATTCAKGCAGGCTTTATATCTAATGTTTTCCTCACTCTCAAGAATAGTTGCAATCCAGGTTACCCTTTCAGAAGGTTTGTTACTATGCCCTGTCAGAACAACTGAAGAGGCATCAGACTAATCTTCTGATTCCTAGATGATGGATTTGCAATTGACTGGGAATACCTATTGCCTGACATTAGGCAGTATTGTATAATACAATTGTTATTTAAAAAAAATTCTTATTAAAAACTGTTTCTAGGTGGTGCCCCTGGTAGTATATTTTAATTGTAATAGTTGGGAAAGATTCTGGGAAGGTTCCTTATCCTCTCTTTTTTACCCTGAGAATTTGTGAGAGATTTTTTTGTAAGGTCAACCATTCCACTGAAGTGAAAAGTGGGTTAAATCTAGAAATTTGTAGGAACGCAGAAATCGTCATAGCAGATCAGAGCAAGAGTATGTTTCAGGTGGTATCTTTCCTTTGACAGTAGACCAGGCGGTTCGGGAGAAGGTTTAAATAATAATAAATACAATGGACTATATAGCAATAACRTGCCTGGGGGAGGTTTCTGGCCAACCTCAAGCAGGTAGCGATCAGCTTATGTCCTAAGGTAGGAGGGCTGAAATCCCTAAAACTTTATCCTGTCACGCCTACCATAACCACTGGCAGAAACTTGTTGGGCCATTTAAATGTCGTGCTTCTCATTTCAATAAGCCTGCATTTTTCTGCTTCTTTTTCCAAAGCTTCATTTTCACAGCATTGTACTTTGTAAATTATTTACCCTGTACACCTCTGCCTGTCACGTCATTTTTCTGTCTCTCTCCGTGTAGGGAGTCTATGCCCATTTGAATAAAAAAGCATCTTCTCGCAGCTTCCTGCAGATGCTTTTGAGCTATTGACAAGTCTCTCCGGTGCCACAACAGAAAGACACTCTCATCCATCCCTAATGCTGTAGATCCTGTCAGCAGCWGCAGCATCTGCTGCCGGGATGCTACGGACCGTAAATCTGCTGCTAGTGACAGCTTTTCCACGGCCTCTGCAATCTGCGACGCTCAGAAAACCCAGCTTTGGATAATAGCCGTTCTTACGTCTAATATCTGGATGGATGGATGGATGGATGGGGGGATTTCCATCTACATGGAAGTAGTAGCTCTACATACTTGAAATACCTATCTCCCCAAAGGTGGACATCAAATTACAAATATCTTCTTTAAAAGAGAGGTTAGATCATATTTTTATGGTCGTCTTAGAARTATGCAGTGCCTGACCAATTCTTATTCTGGTATCAAAATGAACGCACGTTTAGGGTGCCTGGGCAAATTTATGTAGGATCCTGTCTGTGTTTCAAATGCAGAAGTGAGCGGGAACTTTGCATGCAAATGGGCCAGGAGATCAGAACCGTGAACTTCTCTGCCCTCCAGTGATTTCTTCCTCGTCTTCTACGGCAACTTTATTCTCAAATACAAAGTTACTTAATGCAAATGAATGAAAAGGTGTGCTAGTCTGATCCACTCCTTTCCTTCTATACTTGTGATGCTTGTAAGAAGTATCTAATGGAAAAATGCTAGCTTGGCAGCAGYGTTTTCTCTTGTAAGGAAACCTTTAGCTTTCTGTTGTCTGTGAGGTTGCAGGTGAGACTGGGACTCCTGTAAAAARGGGAGATACCGGGGCTTGATTCTCCAGCGTATGACGCTGGTGTCACACTGGCTTGAGACCGCTGAAGGTCGAGGGAAGTATGCAGATGAAAAAAGCGAGCGTGGCTGTGTGTCGCTTTTAGGTGGGTTGACATCTCTTCGTGGCCGAAACCCTGGGACGAGGCTCTAAGTTCTGAGGTCCGTGTGGGCAGTATGAGCCGTCTCATCGCGTAGCTATGGGACAAGGTCCCGAAACCCCACAGATCCAGCCCCTTCAGATGGACTGAGCAAGAACGTGTTAAATTAGTCTCTGGATTAAATATAATTATTGACCTTTTTAAATCATTTTATTAATCCAATAGGATAAGTACCTGAAGAAAAGCTGAGCGCTGTTGTGTTTAATGATTTTTTCATAGCAAATCTTACCTTGCTGTGACTTGCACTTGTTTCTAATAATTACTCGTGGTTAAAATAACATACTATGCAAATGTAATAGGCAGAGCTAGGCAACTTTAAGGCAACTTTTATAGCAACGATGAGTTTTGTCCCGCACRCTCCACCCTACGTCTTTTGTGCTCTTTACAGGGTCAAGTGCACCTCAGTATAGAAACTGTTTCCAGGTTAGGGTTTCTTTCTTTCAGAATAGGTGTTATTGCCCTAACTTTTCTTCAAGAATAAATTAGCATAAGGTAATTCAGGAAAAGGTACATTTTGAGTGCAGTCTGCAGCAACTAATGGCAGCGTCTCCTACAATATTAATATTTCACTTCTCTGTACTTTAATGGACCTTATAATGATGTTTTTATCATTTTATCATAGCAAGCAGTAGAAGAATATTTTTAGTTGCATTGTTTGTTTGAGAAGGGAAAAAAGGAATTTTTGATGAACTTTCTTCATCTTCACTTTCTACAGCTSCATTTCTTTCATAAAAAGTAAAAGTTTGGCATTCCTCTATTCCTGTTCCAAAATCAGTTTCTTTAAGGCTAGCTTTTAGAACAGGCAAAGCTGCAAATGCAGTGGTCAGTCTGCAGGGTCAGTCAGAAGGTTTCTAGGGGGATGCAGTTTTTATCACGAGCACAAATTCGTTACAGATGTTGTAAGGCTTAATACATTTTCTATGTTTAAAAGACTGTAAATTACAGGTTTGAGAATTTTTTCTTTTAAGGAGTAGCTTATAATTGCAGTTTGGAATGGAAAGGCAGTGTGTGTTCATTACGTTGGGTGAATCGGAGCTCTACCTTGCTGTCCTAGCCTGGACCTGGACAGTGAAACTCAGCCCTGTCCGTGCTTTGCTCTTCCGTTGCGCGTGCAGGTATGTTCAGAACAGTCCCCAGGGGCCGTGTCAAGTGGGTTCTATTGATTTRTAAGAAAAACAAGTCACTGTGCAGCTTGCTATGTTTTCTGATCATTTTTCAAGTTGATTCTTTGAAATTTGCGGACAGTTGAGGCAAGAAATATGGGACTGTCATCTTGGCCAGCTTGGTGGATTAACATACTCTTCTAGAAAGAAATGAGTRCACTGACGCTGCAAAACGGAAGAAAATTAATTCAAATGTTTAATGCCAGCACGTTCCAAGCTGCAGCTATAGCAAAAGCTATACATTGAGCGTCAGCAAGCACCTTCAGTGAGGCTGAGGAGGAGAACAGCCCMTCCGTTTGTGGTTACGCAGATGTCTGGCTTCCTGAAAAAGCACTTAATTGAAATGAAGAGCAACGGTAGCCTGTCACAAGCAGTCAGATGCAACAGTTCCTCAAAGTCGGGCTGTTTTCCCAAAGGTTGCCAAAAATCCCTTAGTTCTTTCTCTGCTGTGCTGATATCAAAGTCAGTTCCCACCAAACTTTATTGTAATGAAAGATGCATCTTTGCTCCTTAGAAGAGTGCTCTTCTACATGAAATTGTCCTATTTTACAAAGCAGATGAGTCATGTCAAGAGCATTCTTAAAAGCCACTAAGAAACACAGTTCTGTTCTTCACAAAATTCTGCCTTTTCATTAAGTAGCACTCAGGAAAACTAACTTCGGTGCAGATCACTGCCTGCTACTGTCTTTTGCCCGTCACAGATGGCAAGAGACACTTTTGGGACCATTAATAACAGAAGCTGTCAGCAATTCTTCTAATAATATGACCGTGCTGCCTTCTCTAAAGACAAAATAACAGGATTTGTATAGCAGAAACTACTGCTCAGTGATAGGAACATCATCATCTGTCATCCCTGTTTGTTTTATTTCTGAGGGAGTTAATCACGAAACTGGTAGTGGTTTAAACTACCATCAGCTACCATTTGCCTTCTCAGCTTCAGACATAATGCCAAGCCAGCATTTGTTTTTCCTGCGGCTGATCGGGTCTTCTGAAATGCACATAAGCTATGTCTCTGCATTCAGTCAATTGGGTCCACCAGTTGATATTGCTAATTTTTCCCCAAAGGTGCTGGCGGGCTGAAACAATCTAAAAAAAAAATTAATAAGGTGAGGCTTATTGTTGGCATGCTTTTTGAACATCTGTGCTTCCATACTAAAGTCCAGCAATTTCCATTTGCCTTGACATGAAGCTTTTTGGCCCGTCACCTTGGCCATCAGCATCGGCAGTGCAGGACACGTCTGGACATAGAGAGGACCATCATGCCGATTCAAAGCCTCACCTAAACCGACATCGGAAAGCCAAAGGTACTGGATAGTTGTAAGAACCTGGATATCAGTCCCACGAAGAGTCGCCAACACTCACTGGTCCGGTCCAGCTTCTGAATGTGCTCGGTGCCTTTCAGCTATGTTTTGGGGGATTTTTAAAGACTTAGTTGGTGCCACAGTTGTCGTGTCCTGCTATATTGGCTCTGAGACACTGTAACCTTGGGATTTTTGTGATGCATTTTAACACTGTTCTACAGGTTTCCGCTTCACTTGCAAGACTCGTGACTTGGGTTTGACCCATCATGGCAAGTTTGTGATATAATTGTAGACTCTTGGCTTGTTCATAGGCTTCTCGTGTCATTTCTGGTTCTCTGTCACATGCCCTGTGCTAGCGGGTGCACTGAAYTGCTTATATGAACTCTGAGTATTACCTTGAGCATAGGCAGCTCAGTGGCAAGAGCATCAAAGTGCTTTGAATATTGTTCCGTTTTGTTGACCTGGGTCACCGCCAAGGGCATCTGTTTTCAGCTTGTTCGGTAGCCTGAACTTCTCCAGTCCTTAGAAATGCTGGAAAGTGAAGCTTCCCATCTGCAGCTAGTCAGAAAATGGTGTGTTTTTCTCCCCGAACAGCTATTTGTCTTTTGTTTTCAGGTGTTTCACTGATGGGCAATAATTTATATATACTTCTCTGCACACACCTAGAAAACAACGTGGAAGATACTGATGGAGAGTAAAAAAATCAATGATGATACCTTRCATATTATTTTGACTTTGAAAGTGCTGAGTTTGTTTCATTTTGTTTCCTTTTAGATCARTTTATTTTTTCTGGCATGTTTATGGTTTTCTGTTGACATAATGTTTTCTTGATTCATTTTCCATAATCTTGTACCATTTTTCCCCCTTACTTTTATCCAGCTCCATTTTATCTTTATTTGTTCTCTTTTCTTTCCTGCTTTYCTTAATTTGATCTTGCTTGAATTTTGTGGCTATTTCTCCAATTTCCCATCCTTCGCAAGATATCAACCGCTCTTTCCGCCGTGATCGAGCACAAAGTATAATCACGCTTCTTCTGGTACCAAGGAGCTCGCCCCTCTGTGCGTGTCCCTTTCTTGCTAAGTGATACAGACAGCTCTTGAGTGATGACAAAACCCAGCTAAGCGGTGATGAAATGGAAACGTTTGCTGGCACCCGGCTGAAAGCCTGCCTCGAATATAGGTGGTGCCACTGTGATTGATTTGCTGGTGGGATCCAAAGGGAGGGATGGAGCTGTCCAAGTGTTAAAGAGTCTTTACTAGCAGYGCGGATGACAGACTCGAGACAAGCCCTAAGGAGGATGTCTTTGAAATTTAATAACATAAGAAGAAAAATATTCCACACTTCACTAGCAAATCTAATGCTGCACAGTAAAAGCATTATAAAGCTTTTTTCTTTTTTTTTTTTTTTGCCCTTTTTTTTTTTTTTTKCTTTTTTTTTTCCCTCAAGGAAAAGGAAGCAAGCTGGTTTACAAAAGTTGATTAAGAATGTGGTTTCCACACTGCTTCGTTTTAGAAAATCACGCTGATGTCTGATGTGTGTTTTTCTGTACTTTATAACTTTTGAAGTGTATTAATTTTCCCTGCTGGGGAAAACGTCGTTCAAGAAGATTGGGGGAGGAAGGAGGGGGCCTGACATCCTTATTAGGCTGTCATGTGAAGACTACTTCGGCAGACTCTTCAAGGTCTGTGTCTCTGGAAGAGTGACAGGCTAATAGGTTCTATTCTTAAATTCTAAGTATCCTTGATAGTGCACCAAGCAATTTATCTTTAAAATAAAAAGTGAAAAAAGTTCTGCTGATACATAGTTGCAGAAAGTCACTGTGAGATAGCTGAATAAAATTGAATTTCTCCTATCGTTTGAAAATATAAACACAGAGTATTGGCATGCTTGTCTGTGAGTGCCTGCATCTTCACAGTATAGGACCAGATGCAATTACCTATATACTACGAATTTCATTCCTATCACAAGATCTCAAGACGGAAATATCGTATGCTCCCGAGCCTGCAAGCAACCGCAGTATTTCCAATGGGAATAATGACTTTTGATGACGTGATTCATTGTGGCGTGAAATAAGTTCACGTTGTTACATGTATCTGGGGGGAAGCACAAAGGAGATTTAATAATATAGAAGTAAATCAAATACAGAACGTGTATTTATTCATCATCCAGTCCCTGAGATCAGAAATCTGGGGCTTAACAGTGGTGGGAACAGACAACAGTGACTCTCAGGACTCAATGATGCTGGCGTTTTGCCTGCGATGCCATAATTTTTTAATCCAGCCATAAATTTCTAGGCGAGAGAATGCAGTAAAAGATGCTAGGCATGCATTTGAAAGAGTAATAGATAAACAGCCTAAGTGTAGAAGAGGCAAAAGCTGTGAYAGTGTAAGGGAATTTGCCTAAACAGTTCAGATGGTAAGAGAATTACCTATCACTAAATGAGTAACTTTTCCTGAAAAACATTCAGGTCGGCCCYCAGCCTGGGGAAACTGTGCGATATAAATGCAGCTCATAAAGTTCACCTGCAAACAGGATGAGCAAGAAAATCCTTGCTTTTTAAACAAATCAGGTGCGTTYGCAGCGTGTTCTTAGTTCCGTTTAGTCTTGAATTGAAAAGCTCAAAATAAAYGAGAGGGAAATGGGAACGCTGAGCTATCTCCGGTTCCTCTGTTCCCYGAACCAGACCGTAGGCCTCTCCCAAATCCTTGTACGAACGAGTTAACGGCTTTTAATTTGGGCAGAACCAGCTGTCTCAGAGCRTACTTGTACGCAGATGTTTTAACGTGTCTTGGAAATCTTTCCTCGYGTTGCTTTTCTTCTATCTCCAGCCAGTCGTGGCCCGTCAGCTGCCCCCCAGCAGTACTCTCTGCCTCGCAACTACCTGTAATTGCCATCCCGTCCGGTTGTAACCCACCGAAACCTGCCCGTCCGGAGCTACTCCTACCCTTGCCACGCTGCCATCCGTCGAGTCAGCGAGTTAGGCAGCGCGCTTGGTACGTCACCCCTCGTATCCCGCTGCCGTTGTCTATTTTCTGTCCTATCATAGGTCACCTCGTACTTAACATGATAAACTTCTCTGTGGTATCCAAGCACAACTCTCCTCTTCTCCGAAAAACAATCTGAGCAGCTTATGCCTTCTAAGTGATGCTATGCTCTTAGTAATGATGGACCAGCCCAGATAAAACCGGGTTAATCTGAACTGGTTTCAGGCTCCTGTATTTGCTTCATTACGAAATCACTATGAGCTGGAGTTCAAGAAATCTTAGTATCCATTGACAAATCTCCGCTCAGGCTTGTTTTGTTTCGGTTGTTGGCATGTTTAAAACTTAGGACAAGCTTTTATACAGTGGCCACTGATTTGGGGGTCTTAGTTTTTGAACGCTCACATGAGACATTTTCCAAAGCGCCTGCTTTGGGCGGAGAGGTACRGGAGGCAGAGCAGGTTTAGTGCTTCCTCAGAATCAGGGCTAGTAGCATAAAATTTTTTAAACRTTTAGGATCACTTGTCCCTCCTGARAAAAATCTGTATTACTAGCCCGCCTGCAATAAGAGAAGGCCGTGTTTGGGCATCCTGGGAGCTGAGTTCTGCTGCCCCACAGCTGCTGTGGTAGGGCTGGGCGAGCCAGGACGGACTGCSCACCGCGTCAGCAGGGGCGGAGGGGAGAGGAAGAGTCAGTGCTTCAGGTAAATCTGACTTTGAAAYAAGGAAACTTGCGTCTTTCACATTGGAAAATGAGATGCAGCTAAGAGAACTAAATAATATAAAGCCGCTGGGGCCGTGCTCTGTTTTCAGACCGCTAAACGTCGGGGCTGGAAGGTGACGTTGTGTGAAGAGCTATGGGAGAGTRTAGCCTTATGCACTGATTTTATGTTGTTGTGAAAGTGGTGAAAAGCGAGCACGTGGAATAKCTGTTTTCTAGTTTCTGCATTTGCTGGAATAAACCCACTCCCATACGTTTTCACCTAACCGAGATGCCTTTGGGTGCTCGAGCGTGCGTGGATTTGTAATGCGCTCTGCGCGGCAATGAGAAGATTACTCCTCCGTATGGGAGCTTTTAATCTCTGTCACATATAACATGGAGCAGTCTTTTTCATTTAATAATTAACCCAAACACAGCACAAGTTGCTAATGAAAATAAGATTGAAATATGGTTGTGCAGAAGACAAATGGAAATAGGAGTTGCATATACACCTCTCGGAGGACTTGAAGTCTTGCTGCACCTCATGCGTCTTACCGAAACAGTGTGTTTGAGGAGAACTGACCTACTGTAGCACTAAGAGAATGTCAAAAGGAGGTTTTCTGATGTGATTTTGTGTTCTGAGAGATCCTAATCCTGAACTTGCCATTGATTTCCTTCCATTCATTCAGATCCAGTGCTTTTCACTGATTTAAGTGTTTGAATTATGGATCTTCTGATTTTAATTTTAAGCAGAACTTCTCTTTAGCGTCTAAAACACCAGTCTCTCCACGTGTGTGATTATCTGTTCTCTTTTCTTGAATTTAGGGAGGATTCTGTGCTTCTGTCTCAGACTTTAAACTTAGTGATTCTAGGTTTCCTGAAAATATCAGTGAATTGTATACTGAGCTCCATAGGCCAACAGACATCTGCAGAAGGTTTGTTAGTGTTGGGTACAGGGTGGGTCAATTACAGATGCTGTTTTTTATTCCTGCCTCTTAGTTTCTAAATTCCATTAAA
This sequence comes from Rhea americana, assembly GCF_003343005.1. Classification (NCBI taxonomy): domain Eukaryota; kingdom Metazoa; phylum Chordata; class Aves; order Rheiformes; family Rheidae; genus Rhea; species Rhea americana. The sequence continues at coordinate 616,102 of NW_028185594.1, read as the reverse complement.
AGGCAACTGAAAAGCCTTGCTTACCATTGCTGCTGCACAAATCCGATTCACCACCATGGCACCATGACTGCAAATGAGGGGCCGAGTATCTGGCTAAGGGTGAGCGCCGTGGTTGGTGTCCACAGGCCAGCGCTTCTCAGTGCCCAACAGCTTTGTGAATTTAATTAGAAAATTAAATCCTACTGCATTAAATAATTAAGTGGATTGACTGACCTCCTTCCCAGTTGTTCAGGCACCTCCATGTGAATGCAAGCTAATAGAGCCGTGGATCTGCTACATCCCAGTAATGTGCAACTGGTTCTTAGTTAATGCACTTTTGCCGTAAATGCTTTTTAACAGAGTAGATTAGAAGATTATCTTTAAATTGAAGTRAATTTGTAACAACAAGTAGAATCACATGAATTATATGCTAATCAGTAGATTCTAAGACTTAAATGATTTTGTAATGCTGGTTATTACAATCACTTGATGGTTTTAGGACCTCAGATTTAATCAGTAACTTATCCATGATTAATTGTGGTGCAAAAACAAAACTGTAAAGAACAAAATATTTCACCAGATACAGAAACAGATAATAACAAGTTATTCCTAATCATCATCATCTGTCCGCTGGAATTCCCATCCTTGTTATCCCAGATGTATTAGCTCAGGAGCTAAYATCAGTAAATCTGGAAGGTAGAGTTTCTCTTAAGAAGTCAGCAGGCTGGATCCTCTTCGGAAACTGCTGTTCCTTCACTGAATGATCACTTGTTACAAAGCTTCTAAGTCCTTTTTTTTCTTTCTTTTAAGGGCAGGCCAGTGGTGTATATGTGAGAGAAAGCACCCTGATCATTAGAATACAGTGAAGGTAAAAACAGGTGTTACGGTTTCACGGTTTCTACCTACGGAGATGTCTCCTTGGTGTTGTGTTAAAACAAGAAAGAACAGGTTGATACAACTCCAGATAAGAGGTATCTTTCCCCTCTCTCCTACCTTCTTAATTTATCGCTGACACGTTTCAATATGTTAAGCTGTCTACAGTGTCTGCTGCCGYTCAGATTTCCAAATTTGCACTAAGTGCCGTGGAGGACTGTTCTCTCAACAGCCGTCGCCAAAAGCATTAGGAACATTAAAGAGTTGAYGGTGCCTATAAGCTGTGCTGAAGCAGAAAGAACAGTGTTGAAGAGAACTTCCTGATTGAGGAAATTGGAGAGCAATGGTTTCAGTTTCTGGGTGAATCAGACAAAGGGAACACCGATGGCTAAACAGACGTAACGGAGAGAGTTAGAAAGACCTAAGTGAAGGAGAGGAGGGAGAAGTGTGGATTGGTGTGGTTGAACGGAGGCTGCTGAGAGTGGGGTGGTCAGAACAGTTAAAAACGATAATCTCCTTAACAGTGCTTTGCTATGGGGAAGGCAAAATAAGAGAGTCGTGGGTACCAGGGAGGACATCATGAAAAACAGAAATGAAGACTACYTGTTGGAGATGTTGTGGAAGAAGTGATGGAATTGGTTATAGCCCGTGTGTTTCAATGGGAGGAATTGAAGCTGATGCTCAGGACCAGAAGTATAGTGAAGCTGTAGATTTGTTTGTTGCTCATAAAGAATAAGGGAGTCTATAGAAGGCTTAGAAAGAGTAAGTTTAAGTTATAAGAAGATATCCAGTATATAATAATGTTGAGACTGACCAGAAGCCTGGATTGAATAGAGTTTTCACGGTTTTCAGCAAGAATATTTCATCTGAGCTCTGCTTTAAACACGCTTCTTGATTTTGCAAGGGAAAAATAAGAGCAAAAAACCAAACCTTTTAGAAACAAGCATAYTGGGCCAGATTTCACTGTTAGCAGTATTGGCATCTGCTACTGCATTTATATCTGAAGTTAAAATCTTGGCCCCTAGCCTGTGAGCAGCGGAGTTTATGACCATTCTGGATACAGTTCAGAGCTATGCTTAGTGCTTCCATTTGAAAGACATTTTTCAATTACRGAAAAACAATTTTGGGAAAAGGCTCTGTTCAGAAGTACTTGTTGCGATTCCATTTATGCATCCTGGCATGATTGCTTTGGTTTTGTTGCTAAAGCTCTTGTGAAACCAAAGTAACTCCATAACGAGCGTATTAGTACTGCATAAGGAAAATCAGAGCTTCATCTGAACGAAACCTTTGGATATAAATATTAGGGACTCAGACACAGTCTGTATATGAACAGGGGGGCTGGTTTCTCCCTTTGCAGTCGCTGTAATCAAAACCTCAACCCTCGGCATCCCAAGCTGTTGTGAATCTGGAGCCAGATTTGAACCCTGATTTAAAACAAATGTAATGGAGTGAAGCTATGTGGATTTGCAGGTTCAGCTTTAAGAAGGCAGATACAAAAACTCAGAGCAGAAAGAAAGGATAGACACAAAAAAAAGTATCGCATAATGGAAATTTCAGATTGGTTTAATTCAATCAAAAAGATCATTAAAAGTTATTAACAGGCGTTAATTGCATTATGGAATCATCCATTCACCTGGAGAAGCTAGATGAAAGAGATCTGTATCTCTGGGAGTGGAACCACTGGAGTACAATGACGTGTTTAAAACAAAAGATCTCCCAGTGTGGGAGAACATAGCTCTCAGTTTTCTTATCCAGACAATAAATCCCTAGAATTCTGCCCTAAGATCACTGCTTCCTGTTTGCCAAGGGAAAATGTGTAGATACCTTTTGTATAAATGAAGAAAAAGGACAAAGAATAGCAGTTTCCCTGGACAGGCATTGATAATAACTCTACTGTATATAGCTTTTCTGGAATGGTACCGTACCTGAGTCTGTGGGCTGTCTGAATATACGTGGCACTGCAAAAATAAGACTTGAGCTCTYACAATGAAAACTGCGCCTTGTATTAGCTCCAGTTCCAGGTAGGACTATTCCAGTACAACATTAGTAAGCATCTTCCCAATTAAGAATGCTATACAGCATGTTTATAAAGGCATTTAAAATTTGTATTGGATAATGAAATTTATAAGTCATTATTCTGCGTGATCATAATGGAATTTGTAAGTGATTTTTCCAGAAGATCATTTTCTGTCCTATCAGAATAGTCATTTAGGTGATGTTTGCAGACACAGAGAGGAGTTCCTGAGGTTACTGAAGCCCAGTTGTGTTAGCACACACTGGTTTCAAAACTCATCCAAAGAACACTTGGAACTTACAAAAAAAAATGCAAGGAAATKGTTCAAGTAGAAAATGTGCTAGGAAAAGAGTAGATGTACGGGGCTCGGAAGAGCAGAAAGGAGACATTTTYGCTTGAGCTGAGTAGAACTGAGCTGAGTGGGGTGAGGCAAGGGAAACTGGTTGCCATGGCTTATCATGGGATCGATCTAAGCATCGGAGGGAAATGAAGAATAAATAGCGTGGAATAAAGAGCCAGAGTGACGTAGAAGAAGAAGGATGTAGACCTGAAAAAGATAGATTGAGAACAACACGTGCAACAAGAAGAAAAAATACAATGGAAGAGGAGAGGAGCTATCGGAGCCCATTTTCAAAGAAAGGGAGAACAGGAACTTTTTTAGGTAAGCTAGAAGGAGACAGCAAGGTTGCCTAAAATTATGTAGTTAGATATGAAAGATATTCACTGGGACTTTCATTCGGTTCTTCTAAGATCCTGCAAGCTAGAATTACCTCCTATCGCTGAGGGTTTGCCAGGATGTACAAGTAGAAAAAGCAGCGAGAGGGAGACAATACAACTACTGAAGACAACTTCTATCTTCCCTCTTTCAGCAGCCAAAATAGTAGCTGTACCCATCCACCGAACGGATGGCTCTGCTTGACAAGGTATCTTTGGAAATCTGGATTCAAATGAAAATAATTAGAACTGCCTGTCCATACGTGGCCCTAGAAAAGGGATAGATTGGACTTTAAAAGCCTTACCTTTGACAATTTGGGGTATAGCTGCCTCTGTGAGCACGGGAAAGAGCAGCTGACAGCCCTGAGCAATCAGTAATGTTGCAAATAGGAGCTCAAGGAAAAGGAAGCAGGTTTTCTATCTGTGCCTGATAAATGACTGCCTGGGTCTAGTAGACGTTTTCATTTTGGAAACTGTTATATGTCATGGACTTCCACTTGAAAGAGCGCTCAGTTTGCAGGGTCTGAGCCAAAGTCGCTCAAATTTGACCTCTGCCAGCTTCTCAGGCAATGGACAAATAATCCGTAAAGAATTAGAAATATTTTTGGCTGTATATAAAAGCAGTAATGTACCAGTCAGTCCAGGACAATGAGTGAAAAATAATTCATATATCTCAGACACTTAAAGCATAGGTGATGCCACAAAGCAGTCAGAAGTGTTAACCCCCCTTTAAAATCTTGGCAGGGACACCTGTAAAGAGCTGCATTTGAAGTACCATAAATCTGCAAAATGCATAATGTATCCTGCAGCTCTTGTTTTTTTTTTTTTTTTTTTTAACTTTCCTTTATCAGTAGTATTTAAACTTTTTTTTTTTAAACCTGAAACTATAAGAAATATATTATTAACAAAGAACTCCTTTTCAACACCATATAGCTCCGTTCCATTACCTGACCATAGATTTTTATTGGATTCTGTCCAGTGGTTCAGTATTAGTGTCGTAAATGCCTTCATGACATACGACATTTGTTATGCTCCATAGCAGCGCTCATTAATGTAGGCAATGGCAGCCAGACTGGATTTTCTTAGAGTATTTAGCCGTTACTTGACGAGCGGTGAGAGTAATTTGGCAGATRGTGGCAGCGGAGGAGCCCAAAGAAGTGACAGCGTGTGTTGGCCCTTTTGGCTCCACTGGTGCCTTGTGTGCGCAGGTAGCCAGGAGACTTGCTCTTGACTTAAAGCAGCAAACATTTTTGTTATTATTTATGGGTTTTTTTACTATCCTGCCTGGAGGCTCCAGTGGACAAGCTGTATGGGTTCCTGCCCCACTCAGGCTAAGCAGGTAAATTGGRCGCTTTCTGTTGCAGATAGGAAGCGGAGACACAGGCAAATTAAGCAACCTGTACTAAGTCAGGGAGTCAACTTGTTATTAGAGCTGATCTCCAGACTTGTCCTTCCTCTGCCTTGGTCACAGATCTGTTGACTCTTTACTAATGCTCCTGCAGCAAGTTCGTGGATTTGTGCGTGAAAAAGTTATTAGGTTCCCGCGGCAAATGTTCTCTGGCAATTAAAGTGCTGAAGACTCAGATTTTTCTCCTCCTCCTCTCCACCCGTGAAGCACCAGTACAGATACTTGAAGCTCCACAGAAGGCACATGCTGGAAGCATGTGCTCTGCATACCACACCTTTAGCTCTTGCAGATGGGGCTGYCTGTATCCGCAGACCGTGTGGCCGTGGGGAGCCGTGCCGCAAGCTGGAAGGAGCGGGAACGCGGCTGTCCTGCTGGCGAGGCGAGCACCGCTTTGGGCCGGGGATGTTCTGCTCTCGTGTGCTCCCGTTCTTCTTCTGTTTCCGTTTTATCTCAACACTGGATCGAAAAGGTTTTGTGCTACGGAAGACTTAACTGCCCCCCGAGCTCATCTGCTGTACTAGTGTACCTATAGATAAAACAGTCCAGGTGTCGAGAGGTTTATTTTAAGCAGCTGAGCTTCACCTACGCCTGTCACTGAATAATAGGTACACCCACCGCAGCTCCCCTCTCTCAAAAAAAGAAAAAAAGGAAAGAAAAAGTCAAAGAAAAAAGTTTAGGGGAAAAAAAGCTCAGCATATAAGCTTGGTAAAACAAAAACGGTTCATTTTACAAATAAAACTCCATGGGTAAGTGAGCTAGCTAGCTTCTCGGATAGATTTACRCCAGCGGCGCTTGCTAGCATGGGACTCCCAGGGCATAAAAGTCAGGATTTCGTAGTAGGATAAGGCTCATGATTAAAGTATGAGTGGCGGTAGTCACAGTAACCGCGCCGAAGGAGCGAGCACCCGCCTTTCTCTTGGCTGTTCTGACAGCCTGATATTAAAGACGTGCGAGTGTCAGAAGACGCAGGAAATCAGCTGGCCTCTTTGACAGGTTTTGCAGCGCGGTGTTTGTGCTGTCAAGGCAGTGAGTATGACAGACCTGAGAAATGACAGTAACAGGAATGTTTAGGGAAGGGAACAAGCCTAATGGAGACGTCGCTGTTGACAACAACACGCTTATGTGAGAAGTAGACTCCCTGCTTGAGCTTTTACTGGGAAAAGACTGTATTGAGCCCATTTTCTGCCTCTGTTTTTTTGTTTTGTTTTCATACGCTTTCTGTGTGTCTGTCTGTCTGTTTTCACTATCATGTTAAAATACTATTTAGTTGTTACGTGGAAGAAAGATAGTCRCTCTATAATACTCTGTTTCTCTTGAGTTATCGCTGCCATGTAGGCAACATCTGAAGGCTCCAATGTACTAGGCAGTGAGGCAATGCAGAAGATAAGATTGAAAATTGSCCTTTCTTCTGTCACACTGAAAAGTTTGCAGGAGAGTAACAGACAAAATAAAGCGACAGAAGAGGTGGGAGAACTGAAGTCTGGGAAGACTAAGGATGGCAGCGAACTGATCTATTTGGTCACCTGAAGATGAAGCTAGTCATCACGCTACCTCTGGAGCGAATGGAGAACAGGGCCCTGCAGAGCCCATTTTACTGCATTCCTCTCTTTCCCGTGACCGTGGAAAGTGTGTAGACAACTACATTAAATGAGGCGCGGAAAAGTCCTAAGGGGGACCTCAGGCTATGCCAGAGGCTATCATGGAGCACAGGTGGGTCTCAGCTTTGCTGACTGCCTTGACGATGCTTTATCCAGTGCTACATCAGCCTTCCTCTCAAGAGAGCGTTGCTTAAATCGTCCTCTAAGCTTGAAATGATAATGATAACAACCAACTAGCTTTTAAGACAAAACAGACGTGTTTCCTCCTCAACTGGGAATCAACAGTGTTTATCCAAAGCTTTCACCTAGGCTCATTGAATTTCTATTCAAGGAGCGTGTTCACTGCTGAAACATTTAGGCACAACATTGAGAGCTAAAGCAAAATAAATATTATTTCCCCTCAAAAGTCTTTTCCACTGAAATAGCAGCTTTCACGACGTACGTATGAATTCTGGAAGCAGGCGGGAACTTGGCTTCCCAGGTCTGCAGAGCAGCGCACAAAGCTTTCTGCCCATTCCCACCCTCATCTCAGGCTTTTATCATCAGCCGTGGTTACTAGCTGCAGCGAATGAGCTGGTCTCAGAGAGATTTGATTAAAAAAGGCAGCACTAATTACAGTCCATTTCAATAAGCTTAGAATCGCAGTGGAGACAAGCCCGTTACCTCAGCGTTATTATGGTCGTGGGATGTTGACAACGGACGTGCTCTCCTTCGTTACCAAGTGCTCTTCAAATTAGGGCTTGCTGCCACAGCAGGAAGGGTACAACAGATTATTAAGATGTAGGTTTAGTAGTCATCAAAGGCAGTACAGGTATTGAATGGTGTTGAAGTGCCCGGAGACGGATATAGGCGCCTGGTTACGTTTTCAGAAGCTCTGGTATACACACAGCTCTGCTGTCATTTAGAAGTAGAGAATTTCTTTTTAAAATTTCTTTGAGGTGCCTGCTTGCAAGTTTAGAGTGGGATTTAATCTCATCCTGCCTCTGCTGTCTAAAAAATAGATATCTAGGCTTCCTCTGTAGTCTGTGGAGAGAGACCATCACCTACACTAGCTGTCTAAAATAGGCAGGATGAGTTCCTCTGAAGAGCAAGGAGGGTTTTTTGCCGGTGACTGCGGAAGGAGCCCAGATGAACTAACTCCTTGTCTCAGTTTCCACTCTGGGATGGCAAGGTTAGATGAGATGAATCCTGCTCTGTGTGTGCTTGTCAAAAAACTATTCCGCATCTGGTCGTTTCTTTGGAGTTAATGGCAAGGGTGATGCATGTGCTGTCCCAGGGAAAAATAAATCATTGTTCACATCCYGGCGTCATCTTCTGTAGCACAGGCATATCCATCTTATCGCTTGAGAAAGGAAGGAGGATCAAAGGGGCTTTAACTGAATGACTGCAGGCATCTGAAAATGGAGAGTGGGGAAAAGTGAGGGAGAGGAGAATATTAAATAAAAATGTTATCTTCTATTCTCTGAATGCTTTTCGAATGAGGTTTCTATTAGTCAGAGCTAAGCTCCTGCATACCTGGAGTTCTCTGAGGCTTTACGTGTTGCTCATCATCACTGAATTCTTAAAAATGAGACCATATTGATGCTCAAAATGTTTATAGCTGCAGTCGGTATGAAGTTCAGTGGAAAGCACGGTTTTGCACCAAAGTCCGTATTCAGGGACCTCACATGTAGTGAAGTGTAGAATAAATTTCAGTTTGTGATGACAGCAGTTCTACTCCAGCTTAATTTTTCTAAGTTACCCCAACAGTAAGTTTTACTCTTTTTAATGACAGTTTTTATTTGACATGAGACTTTTTTCTCCTGTCAGGCTCTGGAAACACCAAGAAACCAGCTAACATATTTWGGAGAAAGTATTGCATATAGTACAGTCCTGGATGTGATACTTCCAGTGTATGATTTTAGCAGAAGGAAAAAAAGCTTGTTCTTCAGAATGAGATTTTAGCGTGAACTTTAACCGTGCTCTGGAGCATTTGCAATCATGTAAAAGACCTTCAGAAGAAAGTTTCTTTGTAAGCGTAGTTTCAGCTTGGGAACTTCTGCCGATAATGTTATGGTGATTTATTCCTTTTGAAGATCATCAGATTACATTGATCTTTCCTTTTTCTCCTCCACTGCTTTTTCCCCCCATGCAGCATTTTTAAAAGGTGGCRGTTTTGTCCTTCCTTTGCCCCAGGCAGCACGTGCGTAGCTGCACCGACATGTCTCGTGCCCCCTTTGCCGCGGCCCTCAAACAGGCAGGTCCCTGCAGGGTAACTTTTATTCCAAAATCCTGCCTGAGTAGCGGTTTTTGAGAAAATGTGACTATTGGAATGGGATCTGTGCAGTCGGTAATGAGCCCTGTGCAGCTGGACATTTCGAACGCAGCATCTGTATTTTTGGCAGAAAGATACCTGCTGGTGGATGGCAGCGAGTGAAGAGAGTCGTACTTCAAACATGCAAATGTAAATGAGTATAAATTCTCCCCYATGCAGGTCACGTCAGATTGGGAAAATCTAATCACAGGAAAGATCTTTTCTCTGTTGCCAGAATGCCATCTGCCTTGTTCTTGTCTTTTTTGTCTCAAGGCAGACTCGCTGGGAGACGGAGGCACACGCAACACGTACCCTCGTACGGATATTATAGGTAACGCTGAAAGCTGGAAAAAAGACATCGCTATTGTATGCCCCAAAATATTCTTCTTCGGTAGGAATTCCTATGAAAACCCTCCAGTTCTGGACAGGAGATAGTCATTCTTGTCCTTTTGTTCTTAAGATACTGTTTTCTAATATRTTTCTGGTATATTCAAGCATGTGTCGCTTACCTATTCAAAAAGATTTTGAAATCTTAAAAATTCAGCTGCAAAAATTTCTGCTTTATTGCTTTTTTTGGTTTGTTTTGAAACTATTTTGAAAATCCAAAAAGGCCAAATAAAATCCAGTATAAACAAGCTCAARTCTGGATGTAAAGTAGCTTTATGCTAACAGCCTGGGTCTAGAAGCTTTATAGAAAGGCTTTAAGTTTCTGTATCAAGGATTTTCTTCTGTCAGGTAACTACTTCCTTTGCTATGAGTAACTTTGGTGATTTTTTGGTTGGAGAAGGACTTGGCAAGCTCTTGCAAGTGAGGCATGTTAAAGCGCTGGAAAAAATGCCCCTTCACCTAGGGCACGGTTTCCTCATGGCAAGAAGTAGGCGATATGCTCTTTTTCAGTTAGCCAAATATTACCCCAGATCCTTTCGCTTTTAAGGGAAACGCAGGCGGCAATATCCTGTCCCACRCATGCTTTTCACCCAGGATAAATCTCCACGCGCAGATTCTTAAACGTAATAACTTTGTTTCCTTTTAACATACTGCCTAGATAATTGTAGTTTTTCTGTGTTCCCCTGCCACCTTTTTATATTTCCGTTGAGCAATTTGTCTACAGGACTTGTCTGCCTTTATTTTCCTGTTATTGTCACCTTTTTTTAATAGTTGGGCTTCGGAAACCTGCATTACTGTGCGCCTGCTCCGTCTTTGCTCGTTAAAAGGCTCTAACCTCTGGTATACTGCTAAAAGTCAACCAAGAGCGAGTCTGCTCGTTAGAAGACCCCGTGCTGCATAACTCGTTACTGCAATAATGACTCGGTTTAGGAGGCCCCGATCGTGCCATCGGTTAGGCACGTGACTGCGCTGAGCTGAATGACTTCACGTGCATAAGGTGAGTCACGAGCTTAAGTGCATACTGAGATGAGCTAATTTTCCCTAATTTGCCAGATCTCTATTTGAATACTTCTGAGAGAGAGGGAAAAAAGAAAAAAAAAAGGGCTATTACTTTACAGAATGACAAAAGGATTTTATTTTGGTCCTAATACATTAAAAACCTTTATTAGCACATTGTTGGACCTCTTCTCTCTTTCCCAGCTTGCCTTTTGGTCTCCATTATTGAGAATATTTTGCAAATTGCTGCAAGTGAATTATAGCCTGCTCAAGATAATTTTTCTATGTCCTCTCAAAAAAAAAAAAAATCTAAATAAAGTCAGGAGGGAAAGGGATGGGTTGCCATTATTTCCGAGAGAAGAATATTTAGGAGGATTTATGCACATGAGAATACAGGACTTAAAACAACATCAGAGAAGCTCATTCCTAAGCCAAACATAGTTTACATTTGGAAGACAAGAAATAATTGCTATATTTGTTGAAGGCTGTTTATAGAACAACAACAACAAAAAAAACCCTTCTACAACATCTATCATATGGTGAAATCAGTTGCTTGGTAAATAACATTCTGCGTGGTGTGACAGTAATGAAGAATTTTATCTGCAGCCACTACAATCAGAGTCTGCAGCATCTGTTAAGCATTTTATTTACTCTTGTTTAGGCAAGCACACTAACGTGTGCGTGAGGAATCTCAGCCCCGGGTGTTTGCAAACCTTCCCATCTGCCTTTACTCCCCGCCTTAGAAAGGTGCCTCGAAACCCCAGTTTTGTCTAACTCTGGACTGAGCGAAAAGTGGGGGCTGGTTCCTGAGCCGGTGCGAATCGGCTCGGCGGTTTTGCTCAGTTTATTTATTTCTTTATTTTTAATTCTACTGCAAGCTGCTCGAGGAAGGGATTGAGTTTTCTCGCCGACTGCACGTAGCGTAAGAGAGGTCCTGCTCCTTGGAGACCCTCCAGGCAGAGCGACAGCAATGACGAGGTAAACGGTTGCAGCTCTATTAACGACGAACAAAATGTTCGTTCAGGGGCAATCGCAGCCGGAAGGAGCGCGTGTCCGATTTATAATACCATCTTGGACAAGAGATTCCTTCAAAAAGAAAAAAAATGGAGGAAAGGAGAGAAAATACATTTGGCACAATGTGTTATGTCAGGCGTTGGTAGCCCTCAGTTATTCTGTATTGATTAACAGTGACGTGCCAAAAATAAGCTAAATTATGTTTTGCGTATTCCTTGCCATTTCTGAGTAATGACGCTGGTTGCGCCATTAATGTAGGTCCGTAAAATCTAAGTAATTTTTGATCCTTTCCACTTCGGGGCATCTTTCCCTAGGAAAAAAAAAGAAAAAAAATAACCCCAAAACAGATGCTTCTCTACGCATAGGAGAAATCAATGAGTGAAATCAATATTCCCTCCACAGGTAATAAATGCTGAGAAGCATTTCTGTCTATCTAAATTGATCCTAGAGAATTCTTTAAATTGGTCCTGATGTGTATAAAAATCATTTCCCTATTGATCAAAGCTTTTCTTCCTTTCTTTCTTTGATATGTTATTTCATCTCTGCCACTTGTGATGGTCTCTATGCAGTTATGATAAACAGAATTTCTTAAATTCATGCAAGATTATAATTTTAATGAAACTAAACAACCGGGTTTGTGTCTTTGAAGATGAATGCTTTGCTTACAGTTAGGCAGTGCCAATATTTTTAAATTAGGAAAGTTACTCCGTCTGAATTATTTATGGTAAAATCTGAAAAAAAAAAAAAGGGCTGTTGTGCATTTATTAGAGGCGATTGGCCAAATCCAGTGCCCTGTCCTAGTCTGTTCCCTGCCTCTGGAGTAAGAGCTGCTGCTGCAAGAGAGGAGAATTTTCTGCCTTTCACTGTTCTTGCTGAGTTTTCTATGTGAGCAGAAGAGTTAATACTATCTGATGGGTCAGTACCAGTAAGCTGGTCTACCTTCCGTGTGTTCCCGGTGCAAAGACATCCCTGTTTCCAGCTGTTTGAAGGCATAAACTAACGTAGGACTATCTCRGGTTGTCTTGGCAAGGCTTCCCTCCAATACATTTTACAAAGGTGGTGGTCATCGTTGCYGTGATTTCTGTTAGGACCTCGTGGAACGTAAAGTGTCAGTTTTTGTCCTTTGGCAGGTGCAGGACTTGTTCCCTCTACCCGAGGTAATTTGGTTTTATCAACTCCACAAATTAATCCTGTCTGGTTTTGTGTTCCAAAGAAATCTGTTCCGCAGAAACAAATTAAGTTAAATTGTTTCAATATACCAGCACTTTGGAAATGTAGCCAAATTGGGAGGTTGGTTGAAATCGGGAGGTGGATTTCACGCTGTATGTGCAGAAGTGGCCTTGTTGTGATGTACGTAGCAGCATAGATATGTTCTAAGTCTCAAGACTAGCTTTTCTGAAAGAACATGGGTTTGTTTCCGGTGGTTTTATAATGTAGAAGCATGTTTCTGGTCCACGTCTCATGCTGCGTTTCTTCTGCCGGCTTCTCTGGCTGCTTCCAGGTTAGCTGGGTTCGAGCYAGCCCCCAGTGCAGACTCCTGGTGGCATCCACACGACTGGCGTGTTACCTTGGGGCTCAGCTCGGGGTTCCTCTGGTTGGGTCACAGGGGAGGGATGCATAGGCAATTTTGTGGGTTGACTGAAGCTTCAGCTTTACATATGGAGYAAATAGGATCAGCCAAATACCTTCTAGCCTATAAATATCTTTTCCAGGGTAAGCCGTCACCTTCTCTTTAGCGATGCCTTGCACAGAGCTGTTGGTACCATTGATTGCTCTCATTGCTGTTCTTGCTACCTTTTCTAACTCGCTGCATCCTTCTGAAGCAAGGGGCCAGATGGTCACTGCTTATGTTATTCTAAGGATGTAAGAGGGGCACATCCRGAAAAATTAGTACTTGCAAGGGGCAACAGCAGGTGAGCTGCAGTGAGTACAAAGGGTGCTGCTGGAGGGTCGTTCTGTCGTGGAAATGGGTCTGYCAGTGGGAGGAAGAAGTATGAGCTGCCACCTGGCCAGAAGCAGCAGAATCGGCGCRTGAGACCTGTGGGGTGGGAGACCTAGAGGGTCTCCCTCTTGCTTTCAGTCTSGCTATTTTGCATCTTCTAACAGGGAATTCCCTTTGCTTCAATGCAGCTCAGGGTAGCTGCTATGGTCCTTGAGTCTACGTAGACCTACCCCACCTGACAATTTGGCCTATGGTGTATGAGGAGAAATAGATCTCCAAATTTTTGTCTTCCTCTAAGYGTTGTATCTAAGTGCCTTCATTAGCACGCAAGCCGCATCCCTCATAAAAAYGGAGTTTTGCCTAACAATTTTTGTAATAGTTTTTGTTTGGTTTCCAAATTGGAGAACATTTTGAAACGGCAGTAAGGCACAGTTTGTTCCTTGCTTCCTCCTTTTGGAAGGAAGGAGGGAGTGAATTTGCATGATAATGAGCAAACTGTGAGGAGCACGGAGATGGATGTTGACACAGAGGCTAGCGGAAATGAGATGTTCTCCGTTTTGGGCATTGCCCTCCCCGTTCTCTCCCTCTCGCTCGCGCGTTTGCTTGTGCGTCCTTCCGCTACAGAGCAAATAAGTTGCTGTTTTCATAGCCAACAGTAGTAACACGTCGCAACTTGGCTAACACCGCACACTTAGGAAGTGAATCCTTCGCCGTCAGCGCCTGCTTACGTGCCTCGACCCTTTCCCCARCGACTAGCGATCAAGGCACATGCAGTTCACTGTTGCACCTTCTAGCCCGTTGGTTTTATTGTACCTATTTTACTCGCTTTTTTTTTCTSATTTTGTGATACTGTGAGAATGTTGCCATGTACTAAGTGGATAAGAATTTTGCTTCAAGCRTAGGATTTACCTAGCAAAAAGGTGTAAAAATGCGTCGTTGGGATCTGCTGCTTCTCCACTGCCAGCGTGGAGGGGTTAGGTAGCCATCTGAGCTGCTGTTTCGGGTATCGGTTGGTCTTGTGTTTGCAGATGGGCAAATCTTTCCTCCTTGCCGTCCCTCTGTCTTTTGAACACGTGCGTTTGTTCCTGGTTTGAAGAAGCCAGGAATGACATTGGCCCCGCTGCTGCGGGCGTCAGGACGCTGGGCAAACTGACATCTGCCTGGCTCCCGGATAAGTCCTCGCCGCGGCTGCCTGGAGAGCCTGGCTGCGAGCAAAATCCACAGGCAATGCTTCTGTCAGCAAAGGCTCCCTGGAAGAGACTTGATAATAAATATTCACATCTGCTGCTTTGGACAGTCTAATCCATCCTGGAGATCTTTGCTGTGTCAGGCTTTGTTCTAGATGGAGAAGCCTGGTAGTTATAAAGGTCTGCAAATAGGGCGTATCTATCACGGTTAGCTCTACTTTCTAGTTCCCGTTCTTGCACAGATAGCCAYGGCCGCTCTAGGCGTAGCTCACGCTTAAATATTCTCCGGGCATTTGTGAGGTGGTTTAGCGTATGCGTTTCCTTGGATAAATGGGGGGAATGGCAATCGTTTGCTTCCCGTGCTGCCGAACGAAGCCGCCGGATGTTGACAAGCGGCGTGGTGAACATCGCTGCCGTGAATTAGTTGGAGTGGGAGGACAATAAATTCCTTGGATAAACGTAGTTGCACGCAAGGCCTTACGGCTTGCACGTTGTTAAAATGGGGACTTACCCTTCCACACCAACTTCTGCTGGGGATATATGTTCCTACCGGCTGCTTGGTGAGTAACTTAGATGACTAACAGAAAAAAAAAAGAAAAAAAAAGAAAAAAGAAAGAAAATGATGGCCTCAGTGCCAGATTGGCTTTGTCAGGGTCAGGATTAATTATTCTTCTGCTGAGGATGTCTTTGCTTTCAGAGAAAAAATCCTGATACATAAGAAGAGCCGTAATCGTATGGAGGGTATATTGAACTTGCTCCTAACAGAAAAAGGTGTTTGACCAAGATCATGACTTGAAATACAATGATCTCTTTGCTGGGAGCACCACATCTGCTTGGAAATGAATATATTAATTCTTTTTTTTCTTTTACACGAAACTCATGATTATCGTAGTTAATGTCTAAAAGGAACAGTCTTTACCTGGTGGCTGGATAAATGAAAGGCTCTTCAAACATACCGCTTACCAGCTGTTACCTGTGCTTTTATTTAAGCAGAAAGGTGATAAACTTATAAATGCATCCTGCCTCATTTAGAGTGATGAAAACAGAGTCAGTGTGGTTTGTAAACAAATACATGGAAACATGGAGCTCGTGAGAACCTTGCTTAGATTTTTTTTTTAACCTTTCTGCTGTTAGGTGCAATTCCCTTTGCTTTTTTGTAAGGATCTAAGGGAGCTGGGCGCTATTCARTGCCTGACCTCTCTTGCCCACGGTTGAAAAGCTGCATCTTAATTTCTTATGGTGCTATGGAAGAAGAATAATATGAATATCGTGGCCTGCTTCTCAGGCCCTGAGGTATGAGAAGAGCATCTCTTTCTCTGGGGCTCGGTCTGTGGGTCAGAATCTGGCCCTAAATAATTGTATCCAAATATAATGAGAATAGCTGCGCCCTTAATGAATAGCATCTCCAGGTCTCCAGATTCACTTCATCCCTGAAATCTGATCTCGTTATTATTGATCTCGGTGGCTTTCTGATCGTTGAGCTCCGAAAACATGAGTACGCAAGACGTGGGTGTCCTGGAAGTGACGGTCTCAAATCTTCCCCGCCTGGCCTCGCCTCGGCAAGCGTGGGGAACTTTGCTCGGAGTTTCGGGTGGGCTCGTGGCTCTTGCAAGCGACGGCGCAACCGTTAAGGTCGCTCGACGCGCAGCGGGGCGGCTTCGCAGCGTGGCGGCCCGCGCAGCGGGGCTGCCCGGCGTTGCCGTCGACCGCGGGGCGCGACGCCTGCTTTCGGGGGGCGCCCGCGGCGCCGTTCGCCGCCGGGCCCGGGAGCCGGCCTGCCGCTTAGCGTAACCTGCATGCTGCCGGAGGAGCAGCTTTACGCTGACGCCTAACGCCGGAGCAGGCGAACTGCAAGGCGGTGGAGCCCGCGGCGAGCGGGCGCCCGCGCTCCGCTCCGCTCCCCCC
>NW_028185594.1:558693-599120 GCF_003343005.1 Rhea americana | reverse complement strand
GCCGCCTGCGAGCCGGCGCTGGGAACGCGCCTGGCAGGAGCTGCGCTCGCTGGCACACCGCGGAGCCGGTGGTCCGCGCTGGCCCGCCGCCCCTCGCCGCTCGCGGAGCGCGCCTGAGCAAGGTGAGTGCGGGCTTCCGCGCTGGAGGCGAGCGACGGCGGCTGGAAGCGGCTTGCTCGGAGCCTCGCCGGCCTCTCCCGCCGGGGGAGACGACGGGAAAGTTCCGCCGCGAGCTCGCGTGGGGCGCGGCGGCGCTTGGGCGCGCGTGGCGGGGCCCTGCGCCCACGGGCTCGCCGGCGAGCCCCGCGGAGGAACTTCCGCTCCTTTCCAGAGATGCTCACCAAACTTCAGCCGGTCCTTCTCAAACAGGAGTTGCTTACTTTGGGTTTTTTTTTTGTCCCCCCCCCTAAAACACCCACCGCTGGGGATTATTGCTACCTACCTGTAGCATTAGCACTTAGCTGCACTAACCGCCCAATTCCCGAGCAGCGTGTTACAGGAGATGCTGCTGATAGTAAGGCAGCGCGTAGCTCTTGCGGTGGAAACATAGCTACTCCTTCAATTAAGAAGCTATCTTTTGAATTTGATAAAGCTTGTGTAATATCCGGTGTCTCCCTCTGTTGTAGCTTTGAAAAAATTGCCTTGTCAACAGGATCCCTGAGCTGCTGGTGGGAGGTTAAAGCCTTCTCCTGCTGCAGCTGCTTTTTTTTTTTTGTTTTTTTTCCCTCCCCCCTTCAAATAAAGGGAATTAATTGTTGAGCAGCTGCGACCTCCCAAAAATCCAAATGCATTAAAAGCACCTCCGGGGAGGGGGAGGGAGGACGCGTTTCTCCGTGTGGGGTTGCTGCGTGTTTGTGTAGCGTGTACGCGTGTGTACACGCCGCGAGAAAGCAGGCGGAGGAGGAGCAGCGCACGCATCCAAACAGCCCGTTCTCGCTCCGCGCCGGCAGCCCCCTCCGTCGTCCCCGATCAATACAGCGCTGATACTTCATCTCGTTTCAAAGTTGCCTGCCCGTGCTTGGGCTCGCAGAGCAGCCAGGCGTTGCCCAGGTATCTTAAGCTAGATCAGAACCCCTTTTGCTGCTGGGGCCGCGCCGCCTTCTCGAYGGCGGCCGGGGAAGGACGGCGCGCTGGTGGCAGTGACGCGGCRCCCCGTGGAGCCGATAGCCCACCCGAGACTTACTCTACGCCTGGCCTTTATTTTCGGCTGGCTGGGGGGCGGCACGGGGCTTATCTGCCTTTCCCCGTGGGTCAGCATCTCGACCGCTTAAGCCGAGCTCCGCRAGGGTCGGGGCATCCTGCGTCGCTCCCGAAGTTTTCCGGACGGCTCCAGGCTGATGGGGCAGGCTCAGGCTCCGTGGYTGCAGGCGTGACCCGGGCAGCCCCGCGGACTCGCCTCTGAACTTCTGCCTGGGAAATACTCAAATGCTGAATAATGGAAAGGGTAAATTGCATCCTCACTTCTGGAGGGATTACAAAGCTCCCCGGCAGGCTGGGCTGATGCTCTTCGCACAAGTAGTCCAGCTTCTTCTTTGGAAATGCTGCATTTAAAAATTTTTGTTGCTCCGACCAAGTCCAGCCCAGCATTGTCTTTGGTCCTGGACACAGATCTAACTACAGATTACGCTTACCTCGTTTTTCTCCTCGGGTTTTCCACCTTGCTTTGATGAAGTGAGCTGTGTGCCAGCACGCAGGGGCAGCGGCTGCAAGCAGGAGGTTGGGACTGTGCTCAAACTTGGGTTCAGATCGCTCTGAACTGCCCCTCTGCCGTGCCATTTCGGGCAGCAAATTTAACTTTTTGTGCCTCCAAAAACTCAAATGTACAAATGAGGAGAGTAAAAATCAGATGATTCCGTGAAGCACSCTTTGTACGAATATGTTTTATGGGCATACGGATACAGCCACGCGTGTCTAATTTACGTATTTCTCRTGCTTTGGTCTCTTTAGAAATAATCGAGGAGAAGAGGTTTATTTCAAATGAAACAGTGATTTTTATCTGTACGTTTTGAAAGCACTGATTTGTTCTTAGGTGCTGGCTGAAATRGTCTTTATAAGGCAATATTGCTTCCTATTTTGAGTGTTCTCACTTAAAAATATTTCTTTTCAGACCACTGCACTGGTCTCCCTATGGAAGCGGCTGTTTATACGTGGCATTGAGACCCCATGGAGAAGTTGAGGAGGGGGATGGCTCTTCCTATACATGAAGCCTGGATACTGCTGTTTCTAATCCCTGGTTTGGTCACTCCAGCTGCCATCAACCACGAAGACTACCCAGCTGATGAGGGGGACCAGACCTCGAGTAATGACAATCTGATCTTTGATGACTACCGAGGGAAGGGCTGTGTGGATGACAGTGGCTTCGTGTACAAACTGGGAGAACGTTTTTTCCCGGGACATTCCAACTGTCCCTGTGTCTGTACTGAGGACGGACCTGTTTGCGATCAGCCAGAATGCCCCAAAATCCACCCAAAGTGTACAAAAGTGGAACACAACGGATGCTGTCCGGAATGCAAAGAAGTGAAAAACTTTTGTGAATACCATGGGAAAAATTACAAAATCTTGGAGGAATTTAAGGTATGGAACCTCTTCTTCCATATTTAATATTAGCATGCTATCTGACGTGTGTTCCGGTGGGGGACTCCCGGTATCTGCTTACCTCTGCTAGCCAGTGCTAAAACCAAAGACCTTCTTTAGCCTTAGTGCAGGCCGCCTCACCCCTCATGTAAACACAGTGAAGCACGTCAGCCCTCCGGTTCTGCTACTCTGGATAACTTCCTTGTTTGCCCACAAGCTGAATTAGATTGAACTACCAGCAGCATCTGTAAAAATGGCATTAAATCGATACTGAGTGCTTTTCAAGAACCCCATTTCGAATTTGGATAACACAAATTGATGGCATGGTACTGAGAGTTGGTATTCATAACTGTACAAGAACAGAAACAAGTAGAGAACAACCTATATTTAATATTTCTAGTGCAGCTCCGATAATCAAAGCAGTTTAAAATGGCAGAAGATGAATTTCCAGGCAGGTAACCATTGCATGTCATGAGAAGTAGGTGGTTTAATTGTAACGGTTGAGTTCCCGTTAGGAATGTTGTGATGAAACTATTGAGAAATCCTTTTGGAATACATCTTAAAAAGAAGACCAGATTTTCAAAAATCATTACCCTCTACACAACCTGTATCTCTTATTCTTCTAAGCTAGATTACGTGTTTTCAGTTCTGCCAAGGAAAACAGTATTTCACAGTCAAGAACAGGATCTATAAAAGCGATAGGTATACACGAGTTTATTCACTCAGGTCATGTGGCTTCAAGATTCATACCTCCGTAATTAAGGACAGCCTATAATTTTTCATGGCTGTACGCCTGATCTCATTATACACTTGCCAATTTATTTTCTCTTCTGACAATGAGAGTAATTCCCTACAGCTCTTTGCATTTCTCAGTAACACAGATCACAATTTCCTTTTTCCCAGATAGTCTTCTCTGACATTTTTCAGCGAAAGTAATATTTCGTTCCTTTTTTCTGTCAGGTATGCTTTATGCTGATCTTTTTCTGTCCACTTGCGACTGGAATAACTCGGTATAGTCGAGACAGTCTAATGTCTGAAACGCTAGGGAAAACCAATAGTAGAGGAGCAACTCCTTGAGGGCCACCCTGACCAAGCCGCCCTCTGCTCTGCAGAGGCCCGTGAAGATGCTGATTTTGTGAACTGCCTAAATACCAGTTTCTTGTTGCCCTGAGAAGACCTAGTCCGACTTCATCTCACAGACGTCATGCCTGAAGACCGAAGGGTCCTGTGTCTGCCTGCTTGGTGGCTCTGCATCCCACCTATGTGTAAATTCAGGGGCATGGTCAGGTTCGTATGTGGAAGTTGTAAAGAGCCTTTTCAGGAGAGGTTTTGAGGAGAGGAGAGGAAGGCAGAGGGACAACGGTAAGGTGGATCTTTTCGTTGGAGTATCCCTGGTATATGAAAAAAACTCACAAAAGCCCTCACCCTGATAATGGATGAGAAAGCGGAGAAATAGAATTTAGGGGAAAAAGGCAATAAGAAGGAGTAAGAGCGACTCACTGTTTGTTGTACAACGAGGGTTTCCGTATGAACCGTGCAGAGTGCTGTGTGGGAAGTGAAGTTCCAGTGTCTTCAGAAGAAGGCAAAATAGATGGTAGCGTGCCGCTCTGGCATGAGGTAACCTTCAGTTCAGGGCTAATGYGAGATCCTTCAGATTTAATTTGGTTCACAGTCAAGCTTTTGTTCTGGACCTGTGCTTTACTGAGAGCTTGATACTATATAAAGTAGAGTAGAAACTGATTTTTGGATATTTATGTGTTTACCTAGAATAAATGGTGAAAACCTCTTTTTTTTTTCTCTCTCCAAATAATGGAACTGGTTCAGGGAAAGGAACATTACTGTGCAGGTCCAAGGATGTATTAAAGGAAAAAAAGAGAGGGAGACAGATGTTAGGAGCTGAAGGAACACCCATGAACTATGAGTTTATAAGCACTATAGGAAAGACAGAACCTGAAGATTCAGGAAATTGCTACTGTAATGTGAAATCTCGACTTCATTGAAGTATCTTGAGTATTTTGCTGTTTATTGCAACAGAACAAAGATTTTATCTGCTATCTCCGCAGAAGAAAAGCTGAACAGCTCATAGGTTTTATAGGCTCAGAGCTCTGCCCTTCTCTAGGCCTGGGGAACTTGTGTGGTCTGCAACCTACCCCAGGCCCACTCCACAGGGCGCAAAGTCTGTCTTTGCCTGAGGTGAGAGGCTTTCCCACGTCCTTCTGACTCAGAAATAGACTGCTTTCAATGGAAATGGGTTCACTGTTTTCTGTGATTTGCTTTTGCTAATATCTAGGTTCCAATTCGTCATCCGCAGAAATGCTCATCATTGCTTAGTTACAGCTGAAATTAGCTTTCATTAAAAAAATCTATTTTTGCATGTGTGTGTGTACCCGCATGTGTGTGTACATACACGCGTTCATACTTACTGTGGTAGTATTAGCAGGACTGACTCATCTTTTAGAAATTTCAGCTGCCTGATCTTTGCACCTATTAGGATTATTTTTTTTCCCTAGGAAGGTTCAGGCAAGGTAGAGAAGACATTTTGGATAGGCTGATTAGCCAAAATATGTTAGAGGTTTCCATTTGGGATGATTTTCCTGCCTTGCTTTTAGCTTCCTATGCCTTCAAAGTGATTTGAAATGAAAAATTCGAACGCAATGTAGTCTTTTCTTTTCCTTAGCACTTGCAGTGTTTGTGAGTATCTCAGGGTAAAAGGGTAGTTACAGAAACCCATTTCTGGGTCATTTAGCTTCCTTCTAGTGGACTATGACTCATAACATTGGTAAGCACAAAATATAAACAGGACAACAAGCCATCTAGTTCAGACAGCTGTCCAAGTGTTTACACTTGTGTCCCTAAGTCATTAACACGTACGAATGAAATGCTTAGCTGAAGTTTAGATGACAGTCTCAACCTAGTAATAGCTTTTCTGTATCTACTGTAAGTTGTTACGTCCCTTACAGATGGTTTAGTGAGCCTGTGTAGGATCTCCATGGCTCCGTTGTGGATCCTTGAGGTCTTCATGGATTTGGGGCTCAGCTGCTCTTGTGGAGCCAGGCTAGTCCTCTTGAGCYGTCTTCTCTGGGACTCTGGTAAGGCTGAGTTTCACCCAGAGTCCTGGAAACCAGTGGCAGAAAAGATCGGAGAGGTCTCTCTAGCATGACTCAAGATGCAACACAAATATGTTTAATGCATAGGTTGCTCTCCAGCGTTCAGGAGTTTGACTGGTCTCCTGAGGAAGAGCGTGCAGGAGGAAGGCAAGRCCCGGTCCCTTTCACTGGGATCCTTGTCCCTCTTTCCCAACCTCGTTCTACATTTCCCTCCTGGTCGGCCTCTGGGAATCCCTTCCCTCGGGACTGCTCTGTTCTTTCCCAGGGGCCGAACGTGAGGCTGACAGCCCGGTGGATGGCTGCAGCGAAGGCATGAAGGGTGCTGTGGTTGTCGCGCCCCTCCGCTGTCTCTGGAGTGGTCTGGCGGTGACTCCAGGTTAGAATCTGGGGTCACCTAGTCCCTTTTCCCCCCTGCTACATTGGCCGTGTTTTGGTTTCCGTTGCAGAGGTTAAGGTCCAAGCTGCTAGAGCCACACGCTTGCCTGTGGTAGCGGACATCTTCTGGAGAAGTTGTTGACCTTCCCCTTTCTGCCTCAGGGGAGAAAACAAGCAAATAACAAATAAGAAAAAGGTCTCAGTTATCATGAATACACATGGTTGTGTTTTAAACGAATGTTCCCAGACAGCAGCTTATGTAAACTTAAGGAGACAGTGTACTGCGAGCTTGATTAATGTTCATTGGCAGCTTATGGAGAAATCGTGCGAATGTCAAAGACAMAACAGTTTTCCTAAGTGCTGATTAGTTTTTACTCTGCTACATAACTTACYGACAGAAAATAACACACCTCCCCACATTTGAAAAATGTAATTTACAGCAGAGTTCAAGGTACATTTGTAGCCACAGTTAGGAGCCTTCTGAAAAWGATTAAGTTGTCAGTTTGAAAAGTCCGTAATCGCTTCTGTGAATTCCCTCGTTCCTGCATCGCTGCGTACAGGCGTACCCAGTATAATCTTCTCCGCGTGCRTCCGGATGTGTAGCAAAATACCATTGCCGAGACATGGATGGTGGGTTCACAAGACGTTGTCAAGTTGACGTCTTGAAGTGTTCTCTTACTCTTAGACCACRTAGGAAGGAAATGCCCCTTCTGCCTGCAGGCCAGTGAGTCCCAGTGACCATGGGACCCACAGGACMGGGGTTTTCCGTTGTGTGGTGCCCTCCTTGTCAAAGTCGAAAGCAGAACTCTTTTTGTGGCATTCACCTTCACTCCTCTCTGTCCAAACCCATCCTTGCTCCAAAAGTCAGTCTTTAARTGGTGTCTAGAGGTTTATCAGCTCCATGAACACAAGCAGGGTTTTGAGGGATGGAGAACAATCTCTTGCCCCTGAGCAGGTGTCCACACTGTGAACAGTAGAAAAGGGAAAGGGGAGATTCGAGCTTCATAAAGCCTAGGGCAAGATCTGTGCTGAAAAGGAGCCAGAATTTCACTCCTGGAGTTCTACTTTATTTTTCTCTCYCATGCTTCCTTCCACCATCTCTTAAATTCATTGCTCTGTTTTGTCCACAAATCATCTCTAATCCTTCAGCTCAGGCCTCCGTATCTCATTGACTTTATGTCTTCTAATACTGCACTTTGCACAGTAGGGATCAGCGCTCCAGCCGGGATCTATGGGTATAATCAGAATCCAAAGTAAATGAGCGACTGTATAAGCATAGCGTTATCATATCCTAATTCTCAGTTCGTTATGGAAACCTTTACTTTGGAATAGCAACATCGCTTTCTCCTTTGTTAATGCTCTTTAAAATGTTTTATTAATGCAATTACCTTAATACAACTTTGCAAAATAGAGCAGTAGATAAGACCTTTCATCTAAAGGTCTCAGCGTGTGCAAGAGTTTGTTCAGCCTTGCTCACAGCATCTCTCAGGGCCTGAAATGCAACGTGGCCATTCTGCCATTGGAGAAGAGCCAGCAACGAAACCGAAAGCGGTTCCTCGCGCCCAGCCGGTAACCGTGCCAGAAATAGAAATCAAGTGGTGCAAACTGCCTCGCTGCGCTGACCGCTGCCGCAGAGCGCAACCTTGCCACGTACGGGTGAAACGCTCGCAACAGTGCCGTAGTACGAGGGATGGCACGGCGCCGTTCTGTGCAAATCCGGCTTAGCCGCAGCCCCGGTTCGAAAGGGAAGGCGAGGAGGGAGAAGYGGGCCACCATCCGCGTGGCGGAGGCGTTGCCGTTGGGTGCCCTAACGGTGCCTGCGGCCGCGTCGGCYGCTCTCGCTGCCCCGAATGCCCGTCGGTTTTGAGAGGAGCTCTGCACCCGCTTTGTGGGCACAAGCTGCAACGGGCCCGCGCCACACCGGTGCCAAAGGGAGATTTTATCCGTATCAGCGTGGGAGAATGGAAGTATGACATCTTGCATCTGAGAAGCTTCATTAAGCCACTGGAAAAAAAAAACCCCGAAGCGTGGAGAGTAAAAAGATTCGTTACCGAGTTGTCCTCCTCTAATGGTATGAGTATTTGAGCTCCGTTTCCTGGTGGCTCTTGGAAAGCGCTCAAATCACKGCAAGCTAATAACTGCAAGAGCAAACGTTATCGAACCCTGTTGGTAGTAACCAGGGATCCAGATCACTAGTAGTTTTCCCTTCTTTGCTCATAAATTACAAGAAAATGATTACTAGCCCAGATCAGCGTGGGGCCCCAATTTTAATATTAGCGTTTTGCTCTCCAAGATGTGTGCAGCAGGGGTTTTTATTATTATTATTATTATTATTATTATGACTCAGACTAATGGGGCTTCTTTTATTTTTTTCTCCTCCTTGTGTGTTCTGCAATTTCACGTACAGCTAGACAACCATAATACAAAAGAAATTTCAATAACGTGCCTATACTTTAATAAAAAGAGGCACGAGCAGTGCCAGCTCACAAGACAGTGTGCAGCYGTTGAAATCAGACAGGGGAAACAGAACATCAGTCAGATGGAAAAGTATGATTTATTATCTCCCTCCTGGCAAAATTACAGTGGCGGTGTCTGTGTGCAGGAATCTGAAATTATAGACTTACTGTATTTCTGTCRTAATTTATCCAAGAAAAGTACGCATGAAAATGGATAGGTCTGTCACGTATTGATCTGTAATGATACCTGTTTTAAAATACATTAAGTTCTTAGGTGTTGATCCTATAAAATATATATATATATATACACATATATATGTATATGTATTACTACGCACAAGTGCATTATTATAATACGAGATTTCGTGCTGTTGTTCTGCCATGGCATGGTAAAATACCGAGGCCTGGAGAGCTCGGAGCTCAGCTGTGGCCTGTGCAGTGYGCAAATACCGTCTCAAAAGCTCACCGCAGAAGCAGAGGAGACCCAAATCTAAACCGCCCTGGGGACTTAAAGCCACCTGCTCTAAAGCAGCTTTATTTGGGAGCCCCTTGCCCAGGGTGGTGCAGGGGCACCGCGGCAGAGCCAGGAGCGATGGGTGAGCCGGGGTGTCTTAACCGCAGCGCAGCAGTGGTTTCTGGTGGGAGAGCGGCGCAGGATTTGGCCTGCATACGGATGCCCACAGGATTGATGTTTTTCCAGTAAATATGACACAGGAATGAGCGCATGCCCAGCGTTTTCACAGCCAAAGCCATGGCTGTGCTTTCAGATAATTCGCTCCAGGAAGTAGGGCATTGGTTCTGCTTGCTGCCAAAACTGGGGGCTGTCCAGAGACTTATTGAAAGAAAAAGAACATATGTATATACATATATATTTACATGTGTATATATATATATATATATGCACAGCCAGAAGTCTTCTCCTCACCATCTTTAGGCCCTGATCCAAAGCCTTGTCCAGACAAGCAACAAGCCTTGATTGTACCAGCAGGTTAAAGCCAGGTCCATCCAAATATCTCTTGGTTTTGCCAGGTCTTTGGTTTCCTTTGGTTCTAAGCACCGAAAAGCACCTCACYMGKYCCWWSCWWKAKMSSWRWWWWASYTSCWGMKGGWKTMWKMKSMGRCCYRGMRRKSYKCRGCRRWKSMMRSSAGCRRAMRRYYTGKCCYWYRGMYTRMCSWAGCWMYRYMCWMCWSWSWMRSYYWRAWRSWKWCMMYMSSSYTSGGCMKCRWSARRTSSTSRKRKKRKSRSYTYAMMRRAWRMARWGRRGKMTKTARAMATGWMRMYRMMTSMTGKGMWGSMMATKWKKMKMKGSMTSWTCCCTSAGAMWKTRMGYRGWAGKRMAGGKGYYYSSWYGYWYSYMMYKGRMMMKRMKKTWWGSSMRRYKRKRYTSATYYMWRRKRMKSYYCWWYWWGRRMAKKMTSSWRRTWRTTGKKWWYMMWRCYAYRRTKWMMKRAKWCAWWYSWYKMYRMCYTKSYMTSKRRKWGKARARYMAMMTRSCATSWAGCATYWKWCTTCMTTMGKSKYTGKKMKYTWYWGARRWWRKARKARMWYYWMTWYSMYCMSASRMKSMTKRGRAMKKGRMWMMRSTRSYSMRRKSAKKKWGYWTSYMAKTYRRSTYMMSYRKSGWSMWMSWYRKYRGSWRARWWKYYCWMRYWTYMRSWYMAMYMRMKGYTSTTWMWAYWWTGRSRSRMWMMRSYCKMMSSYTYKMKGWGMWWWMARRMMMWCWKKKKMTKMTMWCAYMYWYSSYKRTKWSYRSWMAYMRSSRWRKRTGWKAKMAKMMMMWGWKKKYYTKWWWKCWCMKMRARSSKKMGRSYKKWKYSYSYCAWWRTWKWAASARCMKYKRKTKRWSYKRAWRYKWGRRMWWYTYWSCYRMYRWSKWKSWCSMYRSKKRASYYRAMTKRSAWRCWMMMTSMYYKSRSYASYKKWKYCMMKTYCYMAKSMKYSTSKGRKSRWAKWRRWKYTMYTMYWWYYTCWRWARMKMMCARMSMCKAAKGAAGWMWRATGCTWSATGSYAKKTKRYTYTMCWMYYMSAKRSMARGKYRKMRWSRWWTGWMTYMKKWMAYYRTRGYWKKRWWMMCAAYWAYYWSSAKMMTKYYCWWRWWGRRSMKYMYYWKRRATSARYMYMRYYKSSCWWAMMKYMKKKYCMRKKRSRWRCRWSSRRRCMCCTKYMCTWCYRCKYAMWKTCTSAGGGAWSAKSCMKMKMMWMATKKSCWKCMCAKSAKKYRKYKWCATKTYTAMAKMCYYCWYTKYWTYYKKTRARSYSMYMMYMYSASSAYYTSWYGMKGCCSARSSSKRKKGWMWSYWTYWRRSYKWSWSWGKWGKRYRKWGCTWSGKYARKCYRWRGGMCARRYYKTYYGCTSSYKKSMWYYGCYGMRSMYYKCYRGGYCKSMKMWKAMWCCMKCWGSARSTWWWWYWSSKMTMWWGSWWGGRMCKRGTGAGGTGCTTTTCGGTGCTTAGAACCAAAGGAAACCAAAGACCTGGCAAAACCAAGAGATATTTGGATGGACCTGGCTTTAACCTGCTGGTACAATCAAGGCTTGTTGCTTGTCTGGACAAGGCTTTGGATCAGGGCCTAAAGATAGTGAGGAGAAGAGAAGAGTTTGTGCGTGTAGATGTTAGCACAGATTCTCATCACCCTCAAGCTCCTGTGCCGTCACAGCATAAAGGGAAAAAAAGAAGACAGCTCCTAACCTCTCCTCGGTTCTACGCTCAGGTTCGGCCAACATGTCTTTCCTTGGAAGGGGAAAAAGGCAATAAAGTCAGCCAGCACACACCAACAGAGCTCAGTAATGAGCTCCTGGCAGGAGGAAACCCCATGTCTCCAGTTCTGATCCCAGAGGGAATGCTGAGCTGAACGTACGTGACCAAGAGCGGTGTATCCAGGAAGAACGTGCTCCTTCGGGGGAAAACACGGTCAGAGCTATTTACCAAAGCAGCAAAGGGCCCATGGAAGAGGAAGAGTGAATCTGGCTTCTAGAGACTCGTGGCTATGCTGGATTTGTCTAATAACAGTTTTTGAGATGCCGTAAATCTCACACTGCTCTCAATGCAGTCACAGTGCTTCTGGAGTCCATCTGAGACAACTCCACGCTACCAGGGCACTCAGAGTTATGGTTGGTTTTGGTGTAGCTCCTCCACTGCCAGCTGTAGCCTTTCAGCATGGGGAAGAGCAAACCAGGGGCAACTTCCATTAGAAACTCTCAACCAGGAGAAGGAGGGAGCCCTTTTGGTGTGCTTCTGGGAAGCAGAAGGTCAAGCTACACTGATGGGATGCATGGGGCCAGCCTCCCAGGGGCATCCAAACCGAGCGAGACGCTGAGGCTGGGAGGGATACAGCACTGTGAAACGGGCAGGGCAGTGCATGGAGCAAGAGGAGTTCACGCCAGCCCTTGACTGCCCTGGACCAGCCAAGAATTGTCCCCCAGATGGATATTTGCAGCTGCTTGAGCTGTTTGCCTTTGGGCAAAACAGGCTGGCTGCAAAGATTTCCTACAGCTCAGCTGAACAGCCGTCCTCCAGGCATCTCCCCAGCAGAAGAGGGACATGATTTCCTCCTAGTGCATGGGATTAGGTACAGGGCCAAATCCTTTGCTGACGTAGATCTACCTCAATGGCATTACGCTGATTTGTTCCCACTGAGAACTGGAAAGTGCATCCGATGGTCCAGACGGAAAACTGCAAGAGACAGACTGGGACCAAGATCTGGGACCAAGTTCTCCTCCCCAGCGATGGTGGCATGATGTGTACCTCCTTAATACAAATGCAGTGTTTTATCAGCACGTAGAGCCAGAGCCTGCTGCCTTTTCCCATCTTTTTGCATGAATTAAGAAGATAAAAGCAGATTCAGATCTAGAGAAAACACTGGGCGACGGGATCACCTTTCTAAGCGGGGTCGTAGTGCCTCAGCCCTTGCCCCTGTGCCTCTGTAGGAGACTTTCTCCCAAATGCGACTCCTTCGCTAGCATGGCAAGAGCAGAGAGCGAGGAACAGATAGCGGCGTTGGCTGGAAAGCTGCCAGCTGGGAGCAGTTACGCTATTGGTATTAAAAGAGGAGGTGAACGAATGCAGAACGTACGCAGACGTTTCCTCTGTGCCCAGACGGGGCTGCGCATCGCACGGTCCGGCCGTGCCCTCACGCCGGTGGAAGGGCCGTCTGTCAGATCGGGAACCTTCAGAAAGGAGCCCTGTTCCCCGCGCACCAGGCACGGCCAAGCTGAAAAAACTCCTGGAACAGAATCGTAAAAATTATCAGCAAAGTCATACGAACCTCCGATCCCCTCAGCCGCGGGGTGTGTGAGGTACAGCTGTTGTCAGGAATAAAATGAGACATATATCAAAACAGAGGGGATGTTCTTACAAAAGAAGTGCAGAGTCACGTTGTTACGGAAAGCTCCACTGCTGCTCTCGGTGGAAAAAAAGCAACCGCCAGACTGCAGAGAGAAAAAGGGGCCAAGGCTCGGCTCAAGTTCATCTCTCTCATCAGCTAATTGGGGAATGACTTTGTAAAGTAAACGCAAACCTATCCAGTTGTGTGGCACATAGCAAATGGAAGAATATGAAGCTAATGCCTTCACGCTGCTGAAGCAGCCGATGCCCATGGTGATGCACCTCTTCTGGCATACCTGGCCTCGGTAGCTCCACAGGATTTTCTACAAAGGAGTAGCAAGGGGGGTTGGACTAGATGGTCTCCAGAGGTCTCTTCCAACCTAAGTGATTCTATGATTCTAAGAGCAATGTGGTGGGCTCCAGGCATGGTCTGGGGAGGAGAGCTGCACGTGACCTGGAGGTATTGCCATATCTTTGTGCCTTTTCATCTCCAGAATCAAAGCCTGCTCACCAGACCACTTTATCGATGCTCTTTCTAGCTGCCTGGAAAGCCTCTGGTGGCTGTGGATAGTCAGGCATCAGTTAGAGCCAACCAAAATCCAGCTTTGGTTGGAGAGCTGCAGTACCTGTAGGCTAATGAAAGAGACAAGTCTTCTTTGACCTCTTTGCGATGTGGCTGCATTGAGTATAAGACAGAGTCACCATTTACTGAAAATGTTTTTTGTGATGTGTTTGTCTCTGTTCCTTTCAGCTGAGCAAGAAATTTCTCATTGCATTTTAGCCTTGTGTTCAGCAGTGCTAGTGTGTTTGTGTATTGAGGAGGGCCCCTAGTAATGCAGGATCTCGGTGCTCCTCTCAGCCTCAACTTCTCCTGCTCCTTAGAATCCAGCTCCTTATTTTGGCCAAATTGTAGTAAGGTCCAAACACTTTTAAGTTTTTGGCTGGCACAGCGAAAGCTCATGCAGTATTACTGGTTCTCCAGATAAGTAGTAGACAGCTCCAGTTTTTCAGTGCAATTAAATTATCTAATGACTTAGCACTTTTTTGCCTGTTGAGAAATCGTTAGCAAATGATTCAAAACTGATCGCGTTTTCTGTGATTGTGCTTATTGCCCAGAACCGCTCACCCGGCTGTTTAATTGAGCAACTTCCCCCCCTATGGAAAGTCCAAGTCATTACAGTTTCTGTAGCATAACTGTTACCGAGTCTCCGCTAGTTGGATGGATGACAATTTTTTTTTTAAAAAAAAAGAAGTCACAGATATGTTTAGGGAATAATTCTGGCCACGGGCAGGTTTTTGTATTGGCAAACTAAGCTGTTATTGATGTGCTGCTAATAGTGAGGGTTGAAGCGACCAGTGCAGAGGACAAGTGTCCTGCCCTTGTGGACCGATCCACTCTTGCGCTTCAGCTGGGACTCCCACTAACTAGACTGCTCTCCGTAGTTTGCTGTCTGCAAAATTTCTCAGTCGAAGATAATTCTCTGAACTTCTCTACAATCGCTGGCTAATCTGCCGGAGATCAGAGGCAATTTCAATAACAATGAAAATGATTCTGATTTCAACTCCAGGGGTATCTTTGATGAATACTCTCCTGGTTTCCTTTTTATCCCTTTCTCCTGGTTTATAACTTCCCACCTCTGCTGTAATGCGGAAGCCGTTCTTGCTGCCGATTTTATTCATCAGGTCTTCTTTAAACTTTTTTTTCCCTTTCTTGCTTCCTGCCGATAAATTCACTACCTGAAACTGTAGCTACAAAAATCATCGCCATCAGGGTTACTATTGTCCGTAGCGTCATTAAAAGTTACAGCCAGTCTTAAGACGTAAGCGCACAATTTGACAGACTTCACTTTACATCTCTCCTTTTCCTGCTGTTTTATCTGCATAAAGCAGGATGCCACCGGTCGCCAAGGAGGAGGGCTGACTGCAACTATTTATACGAGCACTGGCACAAACTCCTGAAAACTAAGAGATGGAGAGCTTGGCAGGAGGGGTGGTCTTCAGTGAGCTGGGCCACGTGGGCAGGAGGTGGCCACGCTGCTCGCCCGTATAGGTGCAGGTAGCGCATCGAAATCTAGGGCAAAGTTTTGGCATATTGAGAAATGCATGGAGAAGGGACTGGTTAGATGTCTTCAGAACTGCTGTGACTCAGTAGAAACGGAGATGATTGTGTCTTCTGCTTCGTAAGGCGTTTGCACTTCTTTTCTAATGTGGTTTTAAAGGGAGGAGAAAATATAGCAATTCCATATTCAGTAAGATTACCATGAAAATCATCTTTTATTCCTTTGTAATAGTATCTAGAAAATGCATATACTTATGCAGTGTTTCATTTTCAGTGGTTAAAGGAGGCGGGAGCTAACATGCCTGAGTAAGGTTTCCAGTGATGCTGCGAGTCCTGGAATCTGCTCTGCATTTGCTGCAGTGTGATGAACCCTTGTGTTTCCATGGGGCTTGGAAATAAAACTCCCAGGTGCATTTCTGTCTGTGTTACCATCCACTTCAAATTCCAGTTAACCAAGCAGATTTCTGCAGTCATTCTGCCCATTTTGTAAATATATCTATTTGACTCTGAAAAGTATCATAGCCCCTGATAGCAGGTATGTTAAATTTAGTGGAAATGCTTGAATTGTCTTCTCCTAAACTTGAGCAACCCTTGTCTGATCAGTACATGACTTTTGTAAAATGACTGGATGCTTGTAAACACTTCTGTGAAGCCTTTCTATTTCCTCCTCCTACAGAAATGTCAAGTATTTGTGACACAACAGTTACAAAGTTTGCATTGCTCTGTAGTGGTTTGCTAATAGCTGTTTTCTAATCGATAAGGAGCTGGCGTGCAGTAGTCCAAGCGCACTGGGACGCAGTCCTTTGCCGAGCACATCGTGGGACCTAGTCAGTGAGCCGAAGTCCTGGAGCGTGGTATTACGAGACGTTCTTGTACTAATACACTCTTCAAGCTTAACTGGAGAGTTAAGCGGGAAGGAGGAGGAAGAAAGCAGCCCAGTAAATCCAGATAACGCAGGACAGATGACTAGGGCTCAATCGCAAGAATTTGCCTTAGCTTTGAGCAGCCTCTGTGCTAGCTCCAAGAAGGATGTAAACCTCGTTCCACAAGGCTGAACGCTCCGATATGAAGAAAGTACCGTGTAATTGAAAGTCTTTTCTTGAAAAGATTAGGAGGGGTCCAAAGTCTCAGTAAGTGGCTGTGATAAACATTGCTGGAAGAAATCAGAAGGATTTGGTCTATAAATGCGCAGAGTGGGAAGTCTCAAGAAGTAACAGGCCTGTGTGTGATCTGTTTTAATGTTTTAAGATCCACTCTCTCTTGAAATACTTAGGTTTCAAATACTGCTTTGCTTTCAGAAGGCTGCTTGGAAAGTGGACACCGTTTTCCTAGCTCCCAGAGGAGCACGAACTACAAACACTGAATCTGAGTGAAGCTAGCTGAAAAATCACAAGTGGCCGCAGGAGACTGCACTCCTATAAACCCCAATCTAAGACAGGGAGAACATGGTCCGAGATAAGCATCAGCCCAGATGTGGGACTGAAATGAATGTTTTGGGGAGCCTGAGGAGGTACACATGGCCCAGAAACCGTTACAGTTAACAGAACAAGGAAGAAAAAAACTCAGGGAAATTGCCACTGAATGACAGAAAAAACACGTAAAAAAAAGTATCAGTCAGATGTCATCTTTAAAGTTTTTCATTTGTCTTAGGGAAATAGCTCCCTGCCTTCCTCTCTAAAGGTGCTTACGCAGAAACACCTCGGATTAGTTGACAGGGAGACATGAAGTATTAAGCATTTGCAGGGCAATCTCCACGTTAAAGGAAAATCATTGACATGTTTGAGGGAGTAGAGAGGGGGCTTAGGATGCTGTAGTTGCGGATGAGGCATGGGCAATTTGTGAAATCCGGTTGAAGTTCAGTAAGCGTTTGGGGCAAGAGAAGACAAGAGTCTCTCTGACTAGACTGCGTGTCTCGGATGCAGCAAGGCACAGGTCTTGACTGAACGCCTGGAAGTTTTGTGTGATAGGTTATTCTTGTGATTGCCTCCTCTGTCTGACAACCTGATTGATTCAGATTTCTTCAGCTGTAGAAGAGCACAGGAAAGTAGATCTAGACACTGAGATTTGAAACAATTTTCCACTTTATTTATGCCCCTCCAACTTGGGGAAGGATTAGTATTTCAGGCTGTTTTCCTGAAGAAATCTTTGATCATGCAATCTGTCTGTCTGCCAGTTCTTTCAGGCAACTCAAGGGCCTACCAGAGTCCTCAAGAGTACAAATTTCACAGGGATGGAATTTTCTGGGTGCTTTATGAAAACTGGTGGCTAACGGCAGAAGGACCCGGGTGGTACCCAAGTCCTTAGGTGAGAGGGAACCCCTTTTCCACTGTAAGGAGTAGCTGGGCGACTGGTTAGCGAGCGTAATTCCTACATGCGTTGGAATTTGTTCCAAAAGAGAGAGTGGAAATGACCACTCTCCAGAGGGAGCTGGTGTGTGTATGGGAGCAAGAGTGAGGATGAGGAGATACAGTATCCACATCTGATTTGGCTTCTTGATTTCCCCTGTTTGGGGGGGGGGGATGACACTCTTGTTTCTCGTTCTGTTTCCTTTGTTGCCTTTTTTTGTTTGTTTATATCATCTATCAAGTTTATCATTATGTGCTCGTGCACATGAAATCTTTATTAGTCGTGTGTATTCTCTATTCTCTGTTTTAATTTTCCTTCCTTCTTTCTTTGTTAATGAACTGACTGCAGATGTTTCATTTGACAACACTGGAGACTAAGATTTTCCATTACAAACTGAATGAGCTCTGGCTTCTTCCCACTGCCTCCCATGTGCGGGGCAGAGCCATTGCCCCGAAGAAGCAGGAACTGAACCTCCCTCCCCAACAGCTCCTAAATGTGTGGTCCCAAACCTCCTTGAGATTAAAAGTCTAGAAGTTGGGTCATCATCTTACACGTGGCTTGTAAGCAGGAGTGTCTAGGAACCATATCCCTATCCACCTTTGGGGTCCTTGAAGTGACTGGGGGTACAGGAGGTGAAACAGGGTCGGTGCTGGGACTGAGAAGGTCATTTAATCCGTTATCAAAAGTCATTGGATGGTGATCAGGCTTTGGTCACGTTTACTACCCACCCACTTGGCTAGACTTGGTCCTCATATTGACAGGGACATCGAGGAATATATTCCCTCACCACTTCTCCTGAAGGTTTGAGTCCTCACACCTGTGGCACATGAGCATCACATGACAGTAATTTCAGTGCTTTGTATGAGCATTCCCAAGTTAAAATACCATACTAATACTTGATACAGAAGGGCCCAGTTTACTCCTCTTCCAGCTGCGTACCATGAACCTTCATTTTGGACAGTGGTGCAAAGAAAGTTTCTGCACCAATATGTCTTGAAATCCTTTCTAACAAATCCTTCCCTAGAGAGAATGCTAAGAGATTATTCTGCCTTGCACAGGTGGAGTGAATAAATCATCTTCTGGCCCAAGCCTGTTACGATCCTTTAATCTTAACATATTTTTTTCAGAATACCAGCTGTTCACACTGTCTGTGTGTGAATGGCATAACCTCTGATTTGTGTCCTCTCTCTTTCATACTCAAGAAACCGTGTGTATTTTTTCAACTTTTTTTTTCAGTAGGGATGGGAGTTTGTTTCCAGGAACTGCTGTTAATGTATTTGAACCTCAGTGACTACAAAAAAATTAAACTACTTCCTGTTCGATGAGTGAGAAATCTCTAAATCTAGATTCTGGAAAATTGACAAAACTGCATAGCGGCTCCTGCAGGAAGCTCCTGATCGTAAGCAGTCCTTGCAGAGTATTTGGATGGGGAGCAAACAGAGCAGCAGCACCTGGATGGGAATGCCGCTGACCGCTAAAGGGGAACTGCTGTCATCGGGAGATAAATAAGAGCAAATGAGGTAGATGGAAGGATCAGGAAGCAAAACTTTGGGACATCTTTCACTGGTTCCTAATTCCTGTGCTACTTCCCAGTTCCCCCTTTCCTTACTCAGTCTCCTTCCCATCTGTGTAGATAAGTGGAGGACTTTACTGGCCAACATGCCGGAGTCGTTCCACAAGCAGCATAGCTCCAGGAGAGATTCGCAGCTGGGATGGGACAGCAGTAAAAAGCTGCTTAGTTGTTTCAGCACACTCGGGGCAAAGTCCTTTCTGGAAGGGCCGGGTTTTACAAATCAGCTCCCAGAGCACATCCAGCGGGAGAAGGTGCTGCGATGTTCATAAATTAAGCGGTCAGGAAGGCCGGAGTCACTCGCTGGGGTGGAGGCACGGTGAGAGGCGCTGGCAAACGAGTGAAACGGTCAGATAAGAGAAGGTCCCAGAGGCAAGGCCGAGCAGTTTGAACTCAGTAAGATGGAGAGGAGGAGGTGGCTGAGAAAGTGCCCTTCGTTAGTGCCGCAGCAGCTGGAGCATGCTTTCCTTCTCATAACTGTGTACGATTCCTCCCTCCTGGAAAGCTGCTTTCAGCATCAGGCGGCATCACGGTTTACTATAGCGTTACCGTCAGCGTTACACTAAGAACACGAAAGCAAAAGATGTGAATGTCATGGCTCGTTTATTCAGTCGCGCGGTTGTTCAGGGGCACTTCTGTATCTGTTGATGTTCTTCACGCAGTAGCTTTGGGCTGCAGCGTTGGGAACACTCCTTTTGCAGCCATGGGAGTAGTGGAGGGGGGAAAGTCCTGAAGGAGGTGTCAGTGAAAGCCTCCATGTATCGTAAGATCTAGTTCTACCACTCCGTATAATTAGCGATTGAAATGAGTAAAAACAAAGGAACAATTTTCTTATTGATCCCTCGGCAAATAGTTCTGTCTATTTTCTCCTGTATTGTTTCTTCTTGTTAAGTAGCCTTGAATAAGGAATGTCAGTCAAATTAATTTAGACTCCTGGTGCTTCAGACAGAAATCAAAGCAGGATTGAATGAGGAAAGATAATTAGGGAGAGGAATTCCACCTCCACAGACTTCTTTCCTTGCTCAAGGAGTGCTGATTTTATCTAAATTGCCAAAGCTGTGAGCAAATGAGAGGTGATGGGAATTATAGACTGCAGATGCTGAGACAAAGCAAGGGAAGCTTTAATTAGTGCATTTTTAAGGTAGAAATGAATTTTCTGGGAATAAGTTATTTGACTCGAGACATACGGAGCTTCTTAGAGGTGAACCAAAAAAATTCTTACTTGCCAAAACTAGGGCTCGGGGGGTTGTGTCTGTCTTATAGAAGTGAGCAACATCACTGAGATCTGAAACACAAGAGGACGAGTCTTCCTCTCATTTGCATTTCAATTTTCTTTCTTTTTTTTCTTTCTTTTTTTTTAACTGTGGAGGAATTCCCATTGCTGAAGATTGCAATCTGCAATTGCAAGGCTAACGGTGCAAGAGAAAGCAGAATTCACTCCAGTAGTGACAGGAGCTACTGCTGCAGAGGAATTAAGGGTTATGCACTGAACCAACAGGTGCTGGAGGGAAGTTACTTTCCTTTCAGATTCTCTTTTTTGTCATTTCTTAGCTCTTTTGCCCTCTTGTCATCACACTCACTCACTTACAAGGATATTGGGGACCCTAAGACACTGACCTCTTTACTTTTTAGCAGATTTCCACAGCTTCTTACAGAGTAAGACAGTGACAGCTCTCTACCGTTTGCAGGCTAGGTACAGACTCCTGTTTAACTTGCTGGACCTGTCGTGGGACCGTCCATCTGGGTACTTTCATCCCAGACTCCCCGCTTTCAGTGGAATTACTCATATTCCTGATTATTCACATGTCCAGGGTGAGGCAGTTGTTCCTAGACCACCAGGAGTGGGGTCAGGGCCAGGTCTAAGGGTTATATTAAGGAGGTGCTTCCTGGCCCCCCGAAGCAAGAGCTGCACGAAGATGGAATAAAGTGTCGCTGCCCCTCCAAGAACAGCACTGTTATCCTCCGCTCTGAAAAGTGTAGCAACTCTCTAGAGGTGGAAGAGCAACAGCAACTCCTCCAAGAGTCTGGTGGCCACCCAGCAGCACCTCCCCAACAGTCATGGATTTACTGACCGTGGCAGTCTACATGTGATATGAATATATATTGGGAAATCACTCTGTCCTTTCTATCCATCCCTTTCAATCTTCCAGGAATCCGGCTGTGCTCCTGGCCGAAAGTGTAAGGTTACAAGAGATGGGTAGAGCAGAGTGGTGTCAGGCCAGATGCGCGTGTGTCACACCGTCAATCCTGGGCCTGTTTGAGACCTAGCAACTCGGCTCAGTCCTTTTACCCAAAGGAGCAAAAGTCTGACAAGAGCTAAAAAAAATCCACACCTACTCTGGGAAAACAAATACCATGCTCGTTGGTCTGTCTAATGTTCTGGTTGCCTATTTGAGATGTTGCTGTGTTGTCCCATAGGTTAATTCTATTACCCATGATGAATGAATGCAGTCAAGAGGTATTAAACGCTCATGTGTTTATCTTATGGCAAGATAGAAATGTTGCAAACTTGTGAGCTACGGGAGGAAATGGGCTAATTTTAGATTTGTTCCTAGCCCTCGCCATGCGAATGGTGTCGCTGTGAGCCCAGCAATGAAGTTCACTGTGTTGTAGCAGACTGCGCAGTTCCTGAATGTGTCAACCCAGTCTATGAACCAGAACAGTGTTGTCCTGTCTGCAAAAATGGTAAGAAAGTACTGTATTGGCTTTAACAAAGGGATGTAAAGGAAACATTTTGTTAAAATGTTGTTACTCACCAACCCCCAGGAAATTTGCTTCTGTTGGCATCCACTGGCATTGGGGCTGTTACTTTGCCTTGCGTGTGGGCTTCAGTTACAAGCTTGCAACTGTGCAAATTAAGGCTGCCCTTCCTGGCTTGCGTCCTCTTACTGGAGTTGATGGGATCACTACCTTGAGTAAGGGCTTATAGGGTCGAGTCCTGACATTGATTATGGCCATTTCATGTCTTTGCTTTGTTCTCAGGAGTAGTCTCACACAAAAGCAAGTCCATAAGAAAACAAGAGGAGTCTTTGTCCTTAAATAAAGAAAGCGATGGTCGTATGTAAGATCATTGGAGAACTCTGAAATCAGCACCAAACTCCCATTAGTTCCAGTAAGAGGCTGGCCAAGCCCATAGCACTGTACATTATGTGCTGGAGTCGACGTGTGTAGCGTTGGCCCTCGCTCTCCTGCTGTCACTAGTCCATGAATTGGAGTTAGATTCAGGAATACCTTTGGAATATAAATCTATTGTCAAAAACGTCTCAGTGGTCAAATCATACTGCCTCTCCAAAACACGTTTTTTCCTCTGGAAAAGCACACCTTTCTCCCAATGTAGACATGAGGACAGATTAAGAGGTGAGCTAGGTTCACATAAGCCTCTTCACAGCTTTCTTGCCATATAAGAAACGGCTGCCTAGACTCATCTTCTCATGTTTAGGATGCCCTATCCATATGTGTGTTGTCTTGCATGTATCACTGCTGCTGGGTAAAAGAGTTAATGGTTGCTTTTGGCTTCAGAATGAAAATGTTTACAGAGAAATAACATTTTCAACACATTTTCTGCTCTTTAAAACAGAGTAAAAAGCACATGACTTGAAATCCAAAATATTTTTACTAAAAGAAATGGCAAAGTTCTCAACAGTCTGCATAATTATAGCAAGAATACTGCTTGAAACGCAGAGGTTTATATTAAACACTGATTTTTAGTCAAATTTTAAGGCTTCTATTTAGAGCTTTATGCTACCATTGAAAAGCAGAAAAATGTTCCTAGGAAGTTTCATTCGATGGTTTTTTTTTTTTGTTGAACTTCAAAGAAAAGGCCTTGTAAGCAGCTCTGCGCACCATCTTTGCATACCGCCCGCTGAGCCTGGGTATGACGTTTCCTATCTGACGCAGCAAGACTGCTAAGAGAAGGACGTGGCAAGGCACCCAGGCAGGAGGGAGGCGTCGCGTTAGCCGGGAACCAAGAGGTCCCCGCGGCCGGGGAGAGCGGGCGGCGCGGCCGCGGCGGGCGTTGCGTGGGCCAAGGAGCACGTCTGCGCGGAGCGGAGCTGCGGTCGCCGCATCCCCCGGGCTGCCGCGGGGACGAACGGTGACCCGCGGCTGGGCAGGGGGCGGTTACGGGAAAGGCGCCGAAGTGATAGGAATAGGTAGGTGCCAGGACAGGCTGGGGGCGCCGCTGATGCAGGGAGCCTGATGAGCGAACGTGGTTATTCCTCTTGGGCACGGCCCTGCTGCCGAGCGCCCCGTTCGCTTCCGTCTTCTCTGCTGGGAAATTCATGCCAAAGAATAAAAGATGTTGCCGCACCTCCTGCCTCTCCGAGTCGCTCGGACACATCCCCGTGAGGAAGGAACGCAGTGCTTTAAGCTGGGTGCTCGCCTTGAGACCAAGATTTTATCGTTCGGCTCTCCGCTGCAGCCTGTCAATTAAAGATTGGCTTCACAAATGCCTGGAGATAACACAGGACGCCTTTTCTTTCTTAAATTTGTTTTTCTTTTCTTTCTCCCTTTCCATCCGGTAGCTTTTGCTTTCTGTCGCAGCAGTGAAGGCAGTTGCAGTGCGAAGCCCTGGCATGATGAGAAGACTTTAGCATAGTCTCAGCTCTTGTGGTCAGCATTTTAGACTGGCAAGCAGAAGAGCTCTAGGGACAGAGCTGTGGAAAAAGAAGCGTTATTCCCCAGAGCAACACGCAGTGCAAATCCTCATTTGAAAAGCCTAAAATTTTGGTGAGGAGGATCGTCGTTTTTTGGATTAAAACAGGGCCCTGCATCATTTGCTGTGCTTTGCTAGCCGCGTGGCTTGCGTGCTTGCTTAGCCGCTGCTGCCATTAAGTGGAGAATAATTTCCTCTACGATACGTTCGGATAGATTTCTGTGCCTTTCTTAATTATGTCTTGCCGAGGGCAAAAGTGCTGGGAAGCAGCGAGGTTAATGCAAAAATCTGTTGCTTCTAACGTACCTGACCTGAAGATTCATAAAAAGCCAATACCAATTCCCTTCCTCTACCATCGTTTAAGAAGAGTCTAAACAAGTGGCTCCCGAGATTTATTCCTTGTTGTCAAAAGCAATAGAATCGTTATCTCACGATTTCCTAACTGCGGTGTAGCTCGGGCAAAGCTTGCTCCGCGAGGCAAGCGATGCCTCGGTCCACGTGTCGGAGGCAGGGTTCGCTGGGAGGCCGCGGTCTGGGGGCGGAGGAGGGAGCGAGCGCGTTTCCCCTCGTGTCCCGTGATCCGGGTTGTCGGAGCAAATTTTAAGGGCGACGGCTCCAGGTGCTGCGCAGCATTTCTGTCTCGGAGATGAAAGGTCGCTGGGTTTTACGGTTCCCGCTAGTGACAGACCGCAAAATTGTGGCCCCGAGTTGTTCTTTCTAGCCTTTGCGAGTTCTCCAGACGAAAGCGCGTCAGCTGATGCGAACGCTCTCCTCTACGCGCTCTAAAACGTGCCCGCCGTCGTTAAAATCAAGCCGACGACTGCCGCGGTCTGCGCTGCCCCGCCTGGCCCGGCAAAAGCCCCCCGGGAGTCCCCCCTCCTCCTCCTCCTCCGGGCAGGGCTGCACCCCCCTGGCGGCAGACCCTTCTGCTGCTCCGCTGACCAAAAAGCCGGGTGCAAGTTCAGACTAAACGGATCTGGGCTGCTGGGGGAAGACGAGAGGTGAGGGAAGGCGAGCAAAGGGCAGCCGGAGGCTCCCGCGCGCCTCTGCTCTCCTGCTTTTACAAAGGGCTCCTGCAGAACGGTTTCCAGAAATAATCTCAACATTAGCAAAAATTCATCATCGCGGGGGATTTTATGGCACAGCTGTGTCGCAGGAATTAATTTTAAAAAGCCAGTAAATAYGGCAGTACAATTGTTAACTTTTTCGCCTCTCTGAAGTGTGAAATTCTTTTCAGAGCATTTCAAAGGTGCCTTCGCCCATTTACACGTACATTAACGCCATTGCTAAAATACTAGGCTTTGCCTCGGCTTTTTCATTTTCTGGGGGGATGAACCAAACAAGYGTTATAAATCTCTGTTTGGGGGTCTGGCGTTGCTTTTAATTTAATTTTTGTTGCCAGCGAACCTCAACAAAAGAATTAGTTACACAACAAGACAGATAAAAGCTAACGTGTCCACRATGAAATACTTCCTGGCACGTGTGTGCTTACGCACTTCGGGCTTCTGGAGACATTCGTGATGAAATACTGGGCAGCAGAAAGACGTTTCATAGATAAGCTGTCACTGAGTCTTTAATTAAAGTTTTAAATTATCACAGTTGAAACAGATTTCAGAAGAAACGGTCTGATCCTGCTCTCCTCACACGAGCAAAAACCCCTTTGACCTTCAACAGGTTTTACTTTGGTAAAATAGCATGTATTGAGGCGTAGCTGCTACGGATATTTATTCTAATATGCTATAAATATTAATAATTTCATACCAGTATCTTYGTCTTTGAGGGCCTGAGCACAAAAGAAAGTAAATAATAATTTATTTCCATGCATATAAAGCCACATTTTACCTAAGCTGCTCTCTTAATTTACTCAGAATATAAACTTGCTGCTCATTATTTTTTGGTCTGAGTTAATTTGAAATAAGCATGCTGCACCCTGCTCTGTGCCTCCTGTAACAGAGTGTGTTTTGCCCAGAAAACCCCCGAGGATTTTCAAAGCGCGGAGAAACTGAGGACAGCCTTTCCGCTCACAAACAGATAAGCTTCACGTTTGTCCCTGAGTGGATTTTGCGCGCAGCTACRGCGCCCAGCAACCCGGGGCTTTGACCCTCAACGCTGCCTTTTCCTAGCAAGCTCTTTGCACCAGGCTCTGGAGAAACCTCYTTTTTTCTAAGCTGGAGATTTTTTGAAGTCTCCAAGGGCTGCAGATGTGTCCAGTTTGCCTCCACGTAGCTTTGGGTAAGCTCAGCCGTAGAGGAGCAGGAGAGCTGGTGGTGGCACACGTGTGTGATGGGCAGCCCGTGTGAGCGTGGGCAGGCAGCCACCGGGCAAGGCTGCAACGTGCCTTGAAAGATCTCCTCCACTCTCTGTCCTGCTGCGAAGGTGGTGATGCGGCAGGAGGCTGGAGAAAGCTTTCTGATCCGGTGGTTCTGCCAGACCCTTGGGAGAYGACAGAGTCCCCGCAGTGCTTGCGAGGACAGGCTTAGCGCGTCCGTGAGGATGGGCGGGAGCCTTTGCGCTCATGCATTTCACCTCCTGCTCTCGGCATCCAGCCCCRAGACCCTTCCTGAGCACCCCAGCAGCTCTCTTCGGCCACGGCGGGTCTCAAGACCTCCACAAAAAGCCACCACAGAGCAGCTCACAGCCTCCAAGTTTCTTCTGATTCCTAATTTACATTTGAACCTCATTCTCCAGAGATAAGAGCAGATTAATTAACCAGYTACATTACTAAACTCCTTCAGCCATTTGATCTCATTTCCTTCCATAAATTACGCAAAGTTAATACTGATTATTACTTGGTGGGCAGACCTCAGCGGAAAATCTAGGTGTCACGGAGAGCGATTTTGCTGATTCAGTCGATGAACGGAGCTCTTCCTCCTGATTCAGTGYGACCACTGAAATCAGTGCCCAGCTATTGCCTTAGGGGGCAATGCGATGTGCTTAGTTTGCAGAACCTTTTAGCATTTGGGGGGAACAAAACRCTCCATATAAAAATAAATTATTGTGTTTTAGGTGAAGATAATGGATTAACCACTGTAAGCGATAAAAGTTGTTAACCACTATTGACAAAAGAGAACTTTTCCATGTGGTGTCTATTGTTCCAAATTATCTGATCTCTYGAAATGTGCCAAGTTTTTAATATCAAACAATCCAGTCCCTGCATATTAAGTTACCTGTGCTTTATTGCATAAACATAGCTTATTATTTGTCTGCARGATTTTGAACACTGAATCTCCAGGTCACTGTTTTGGAAAGCATCTGCTTCTAACGTGGTTAGTGACAAAAAAAATCAATGAGCTGTGGTGAAAAATAATTAAAAGTTTGAGAAAAAAAATGAAAGTTTTGGGGACAGAGTGTTTTGTCTGCCATTTGATTATATACAACTGTTGCAGGATAAAGATGAYACAGAAAATGTGGCAAGAGGACAAGAGAAGACTTCAAATTCGTTTGCTTTATGGAGAACAGTGGCTTGGAGCCATGGGGAAGTTCCTTTAGGGAAAAAAAAAACTAAATAAAATCCTCTTCTAATTTATTTCAGGAAGTCCTGAAATGGCCAGATTTTAAGATTGCAGTAAAAACCCCATCAGTCAAAGTCTATGCAATATGCTGATTGATTGTGCAGATGCAAGTTGGTTGTGACCAGCCAAGAAGAAGACGAATCCCCCCCACGCTGGACGCCACAAACCTCTCCCCGGGCCCCGGAGACCAAAGCCAATAGCGTAGCCTTGCCGCAACGTCCTTCTCGTGAAGCATTCGTGCCCACCGGCCGCTCTCCGTTCGGATGGCCCACTGGGGAAAGCGCGAATGACCTGCTTGTCTTCCGACAGTGCTTGTCCGGCGCTCAGTGGCCGGTGGTTGTTTCACAGCTGACGCTGTGGCGTTGCGGTCCTGATACGACACCCTCATCCCAGATCAGGAGTCTGCTCCCGTTTTTCCGGTGTTCGTAGAAGCAGCCGTAACCGCTGTGATGGCAGAGCCTAGTACACAAGAGGCTTCATTTCTGACTATGAAAATCCGTGGTTTTAGAAGGTTGTATGCCAAAGAAAAATTCAGAAAATGACTAAAAAGGATGGAGTTTTTTGTTTGTTCGTCAGCTGATGTTCTTTTGTGTTTACCAGCAAGAATGTAAACTGTGGTACCCTGTTAGCTCAATTAAAGGAATGATTTGATTACCAGTAGGGGAGAAAAGGATATATCTGAAATCTCGTAAATCAAGACTGAAGACAAGATGGTAYATTTGGGCCAAGTAGCCACTGGGCTAACAAAATACATCAATACAGGCTTTCCTATTTTGAAAGGARGTAATTTCACTGTAATGGATTTTCAGTGGAGCTGGCTGACCACCACTTTGGGGCGTGTGAGTAAAGAAAGGCTCAGAGGAGCTGCGTTCACTGCTGTGAGCCAGCTGTGTGGGTATCTTGAAAGGGCTAACCCTGCCACTGCTTCTGGAARTCTCACTCGGTCGGATTATTCACGTGCACAGATGCTTTGCTGACTCAAGACCATAACCTCCTCCTTGTGGACACAGCTGTTRGAAGAGCCATCTACTAATGGTGAAAGGCTTTGGGAAGGTGAATAGAGATTAAGCCTCCCAAA
This sequence comes from Rhea americana, assembly GCF_003343005.1. NCBI lineage: Eukaryota > Metazoa > Chordata > Aves > Rheiformes > Rheidae > Rhea > Rhea americana. The sequence continues at coordinate 571,065 of NW_028185594.1, read as the reverse complement.
ATTAGCCATCCTTACGCTGGATAACATTCAGGGGTTGAATTTGCCACTCCTGAAGCTTAGAAGAAGGAGAGACTAAAAGAGGAGATAGAGAGGAAAAGCCTCTCCTCAGAGAACAAAAAAGACATGAGCCGAGCAGCGGTTAATGTGATTAACTCTATCGCACAGCTCAGTGCTCACACAAAGCGGGGGCTGCTGGACCACATAGCGTAAGAACGACGGGGATCCTGCTGGAAAAAAAACAATTTGGAGAGTGCCGTGGTGGGAGGGCTGCCAGACAGCCGCGTGGCTGGAGCTTCCTGCTCAGCTAAGTGCTCCCCAAGCATTTGTGGTGTTTCCCGTACGTAWGCCCACGAAGCAGGAAAAGGTCAATCCACATGTAACGCAAGGCAGGAGAAGACTCTGCCAGACAGTCTAAGGCCAGGCAGGAACTGAAAGCCGCTCTCCGAAATTTGTACCCAAGGTCCTAACCATGTATCCGTGCTTCTACCCCTGCTGTACTTGTCCAGGAGAGCCCAAAATGAGTGTCTGCCGGCACCGCAAAGCAAGAGGTTAGAGAGGATTGTGAGAAGTCRTTTGTTGGCTGGGACCTACTCCAAAGCTCTCATTATGGGGACACAGCTCGCAGAGATGTGGGAAACAGGTTATATGGTCTGCGTTGTTCTTTAAACTCAGCAATATTTATGAAGGAGCATCTGCTCACCAGCGATTGTTTCCCCGTGGGAAAATGGTGCTGAAATTTGTGTGCACCAATCTGTGACAGAAGTGGTTGAAAATCCACCATTGTCACGGTAGCGTTTCATAGGAGAGGGGGTGGACTTTTTGAGGAAAAAGATCTCCGATTCAGGTTGTGAAACCAGATTTCTTTTGCAGAACACAAACAGTCCAGGCAGTACTGAAATTAAAGTAGAYGTGGTGTTACTTATTCCCCAGCTAATCAGATTCTTGGTGTAATTTAAAAGAGCGTAAGTAAGTGACATTTTTATCCAATTATGTTACTGTAAACCATTTTGCTGCAAGAGAGGCCTAGAGCCAAATCCTGAGCCAGTGTCACTTGGTGCAATGCAGGCAGAGTTGGTTTACTCTGATTTACTCTAGTTGAGGATCTGGCCTGCAAGAGCTAGTATCTCCAGGTGACACGCAGGCAAATTGCGAGAAGCTGTGGTGTTTTGCATGGTCAGGCTTTCTAAAAGGATTAGAGATGGGTTTGCTTTTGCTGCTCGAGAAGGTTGGGATTATTAGGTATATCTGTATGAGAAGAGTGGCAGACACTGTCTTCATGTATTTCTAATATAATGAATGTTTAATGCTTCTTTTATTGGAGCCTACCTATACGTAGAGGACCTGTAACAAGGGGTTGACTTATGTCTAATAATTGATGTTTGAGCTGCTCTTTTTACATGAAATGCAGACTTTACAGAGCAAAGAGATTGTAATGAAAATGTGAATTAAAGATTAGAGCTAAACAAGTTCTTAGAAAACTCAGAATTAAAGAAGGCACTGAGAAGGTTTCTCCTCTTGCTTCCTTTCTCTCCCCCTGCCTTTCCTAAGCTCAACATCCTCGCTGCTCCTTTGGTGGAGTCCCTCATTTCAGCCGCAGTCTTCTGTCTCTTCTACACCTACRTGCCTCTGCGAGTGAAATCATTGCAGTAATCTCACGCTGGGTATTACTATGTGTTTGCACATCATCCTAGCCTGTTAAGCTTGCAAACTCACCAGTCAGTTTGGCTGGAGAGACACGAAAATATTTTTCAGATGCATTTTTCTTCATCTCTCTCCCTGATTTGCTGACAGAACAACTCTCCTGGGGAGAATGAAAATAAGTTTGCAAGAACCAGTGTGCCAGAGGAACCCACAATTTGTTACAGCATATGTCCAGGTGAGGGTGGTGGAGTGTTATTTATACATGGAGGAGATGCTACTGATTTTTTCTCTTTGTGTGGAAGCAGTTAAGCCCTGCAGCCAGGAGAAGCATATACCTACAGTAGGACAGGAAAAGATGGGTACATGCCAGCAGATATTGCTGGCTCCTAATTTTTAGAGACTTTCTTCAGCCCGTGAACATCAGCATCCGTTTCCTTCCACTGCTTTGGCATGTGCCATCTCCATCTTGGTTAGGTGTCTTTGCGCTCTGGCTTTCCACGGGTGTTTTCACCCTCTTCGCGCAGGTCTAGGAGCTTAGTGATAGGGTATCGGTCCCAGAGGGCCTGTCTCACCTCAATTCCTGTAGCACAGGGTGCAGGAGCTTGCAGGTTAGGGGTAGTTATTTCTTACTTCTTCTGCTTTTGTGTAGAAAACGCTTCTGCGTCGTTGGTCTGAATTAAGTAGCTAAGGCTGAAGAGTTTGGGCTTGGTTGTCAGCAGACACATAAAAGGCTGCTGAAAAGGGGGAGAGAGTGTTATCTTCCCTTTGGCTGTTCATGGGAGAGGTCAGTGTGGCTCAGTTCTTCAGAGTCTCTGGCCAAAATAYAGGAGATCCGGGCAGCGAGTTCCCACGCAGGACCTCTGATGGTCAGCACTGCRTAGGGAGCGATGGACAGCCCTCCTTTTAGTTCAGGCAACGCACACAAGAAAGTTAKGTCTTAGGGCAAAGAGGGCACCTGGTGGGGCCTGGAGGAGGTCCAAGGAGAAGTGTTACRCAATGAGGATGTGGCCAGGCTTTGCCGTGTGGCATTAGTGCCAGAGAAGAGTCCCTCACCCCGTGTTTTTTAGCAGCATAGATGTGCAAACTGAGTCCCTCGATGAGAAAAGCTGCCACTGAACTCCTATTCATAATCGTTTTTGTCTCTGGAAGCACTAAGCCAAGGTTAAGCATGTGCAGCGCACACCAGGAGACTCCTTGCGTAGAGACTTGGGCTGCAGAGCTTACACCTGCCCTGGAGAACGGGYAGGGGAGGAGACACACAGCAGGGAAGCGATGTCCCCAGTGTAGTATCAATAGGTCACTAGCAAAGACRGTGATGGCGTCACGTTCCTCCTAACTTCTGTCTGTATCCTGAGGATAAACTGCTTTCCTGCTGGGCTGAAGGAACGCGTCCCCTGGGGTGTAGGTGCGTACGAGGTGGATCTCCTTACGTGGTGACTCTTAGCAAGCTCACGTGCCCTTCTTTCTTTGTCATTTCYGTCTGTAGGCAAATTTTTGAAACTTTGAAGAGAAAGCCATAAAAATCAGAGTTTGCTCCTGATAGAAAAATCACAAAATCAGACTTAAATCCTCCAAACAGCAGGTAAAACACCAAAACTGTCAGGCCTCTCTAAAAAATAGAGTTCCGGTGAAGGTGCCTTGTCCACGATGCCTTTAACAACCAGCACAGATTCAGAAAAGGTGTGATGTAATCAAATACAGGATTTAACCTTTTTCTTGACAAAGGATGCTAAATATAAGTTGTGTTTCATCTCCCAGGAATAGGGAAACGCAGTCAAAGCTTCCCACAGAGATCCCAGTGCTCTTCCATCCTCATCACGTGCGGTCTACACCGTGTGCACAATGCTGTATTTCTTCTTCATAGGGGCGGGGGTGCAGGTTTCCTCTCCTCTGATAAACTCCAGGAAGTACATATTCCACTTTTGCCCATTTCTGGAATTGGAAATACCACATATAGGTAGTTTGAAGGAAAAAAAATGATAAGAACCAGTCCCATAACCAATGTAAGTGGGTATAACTCATTTTACATGAAATGAGCCACATTTGAGTCCTGCGTTTTATGGTGCTAGAGAAGGCTGTGTTTCTTAGAGTGAAGGGAACAGGAGCTAGTACGCCAAAAATAGAAAATACCTATGTCCTGCACATTGATCTATTGAGAGAAATGAATTGTGAGGATCTGAACAAGAAGATCTCTGAGTTTTTCAAGGCTCAGATTTTTTTTTTTTTTTTTACTACAGCTGGTTGAGATTATTTGAAGAAGATTGGAATAAGTTGGGTCAGAAAATGCTGACTTACTGAAATATCCCACGGGGGGAAAGGCCAATTATAGAAAACTTTCTGTTTTTATATTTAAAAAGATTAAAAAAGAAAGTTTGAAATTATCAGATACTCCAGTTTCATGCTTTCAAAAAAACCTGATTCAAATTGGAGGGGGGAGGTGACACATGATTTTACATGTAGATCTTTATTTCATGATTTAGAACATTTTAAATMAAAAAGATAAAAATGATGAGACCTTTTTTTTTTTGCCAGATTCAGTCAAACTGCTCTGATTTGTTTCAAAATGAAAGGGTTTGCAACCTTGACTTTTCATTCCCACTCCAAGGGGAGGGGGGAGAGCAGAAATCTCGGATTGYAATGGGAAACTTCCTTCCCGCTCAGCTCTCATCGTTGCCTTGGTAAGTAGACAGATTCAGGATGGGATTAAAATAGTCCTTTTCTGCAGTTGACCTGTCTCCTGGGGGCTTCCAGCCTTCACACCTGGCTGGCGAGAGCTGAAGGCACTTCTCAGGAAATTCTCCGCTCCTTGCRGGATCAGGCCTGTAGACTTTGCTATTTGCAACTACACCTTTAATTATATTTTCTTTCTTAAAAAAAAATAAAAATAAAATGCTTGGGAAATGCCAGGAGAGGTGGGTAGGCGACCAAGGAACTCCTTGAGCGTGTGGATTGCAYGCCTGAGCTGGGTTTGCATCAGCAGCGGATGCGTCATTCCTTATCTCCCGGCAAGCRCGGGCTGGCAGCAGAGTCTTCCGGGCAGCGCGGCGATCGCACACTCGCTCGCTAGGTTACAGATCAGGGCAGCGGGTGCCAAATATTAATGAAAGAGTTGAGCTCGCTTTTGTTTGACACGCTGCGGTTGATTCGCGTGAGGCTCTTGTATCCTCACGGTGCTACAAGGAAAGCCACGAGGGATAATTTTGGGTTACTTCTCAAGCTGTGTCATGCAAAAATGAAATGCATTACAGGAAAAGTTGAACAGTAATTATTAGGGACTTCGAAAACAGTGATTAAAAATGGAAACCTGTCCACAATAGTACTAATTAGATTTATTCACTATATTTTGCACAGAAACCACGTTGTTTTTCTCAGCTGGGTTCGTGCCTCCGCTTCCCTAGAGAGCTCCCGCTGCGATCTGATTTCGAAGGCTGGCGTCAGTCGGCCTGGCTTCGTGGAAACACAGGGTTTTTCAGCAGCCGAGGATTTGGCCCGCTCCGACTGTTCATTATAGCTTGGTAATGAAGTTGTTACAAGGAAAAAAAAAAAATAGCCAGGGCCAGTTAACGGGCCTCGCGTGGTTTGAGGCAGGGCTGCCGCCCCACGGGTAGGCTCGCGAGTGCCACCCGGAGGAGATGCCCTCCCTGTCTGCTGGGCCGAGACCGAATCCGCAGCCAGAGGAGGGTAGGTTTATTATCTTCTCCTGGAGCTGATGACGGGGCAGCAAATAGGAGGGGAGACTGCGTGCCGCAGATAAGGAAGGAGCAGATGGGTGGGAGAATGGGAATAAACTTCCATTTCGTGGCCTTCGTAGTGCAGTGTCCGGCGTTGTGAGCAACAGCTGTCTTCACGTCAAGAGCAAACCGATCTGAAGGCAGAACCTGTCAGGAAGGGGAATTTGTTTGGGGTAGAAGGGTCCACACTCCSTCTGCACTGCTGCTGCAGTAAACCCTCTTTGGTCCATGGCAAGCGCTGGCCAAAAAGATCTTGCCACAATCTCTGTGACTAAGGGACTGAGAAACACGGAGAGCTTTGCTTGGGTGTCTCCTCGCTCGGTGCTCTTGCTGCTCCGTGTGAGTGGCCCACACCCTTACGCTGGATAGTTTCACCTGTGTCTGGAGGACTTCTCTGCCCAAATGCTGCATTGCACGCGTTAGCGTTTCGGTGGATGCTTGAAAGCACCGTTACTTGCCGTCTGCGTAACCTGCGCTCTCCTGTTTGCTTTCTTCATCTYTGGGAAGAGCCGTCGGCGCTTTCCCTCCTAGCTCACCACCAGCTTCGCATGTGATCAGCCCAAAAGCAGCAACTCCTAAACGCAGGTTAAACAAAGCGTCGTTGCTCTTCTCTAGGCAGCGACGAGATTAGAGGAGACTGTGGGCTAACTGGAAGCAGCGACAGTGACCGCGCTTGGCAGGTTCGCGTGTGATGCTGTTTGGCTTTCAGGCGTGCACCATCAAACCGGACCGGACAGGGAGCAAACAGGCTGTGCTTGCGCAGCYGCGGATTTGAGCTGGCGCTGAAACGCGGCGTTTGAAAGCGTTCCCTCGTCGAAACAGGATTTGCTGAACGTTTAGGGTTGTGCTCAAGGATCGCTGCCCGAGAGCTGGTTACGCTGAAGCCCGCTTAGCACCGCAGGGTTTCTGTGAGCACGGACGAGATTTATCCTCCGCGTAACGTTTTCTTGGACAGGTTATTGCGTTCATCCCCCGAATAAGCTTATTAGGGCTGAAATGTTCCACACCGGTAAAGCCAAAGCGGTGGTCAGTATAGAAGTGCTTGCGCACGTGGCACCTTTTTGTTGTCACGTAGGTGATGTTCATTACTGTCATTTGCAGGGGGTTTTGCTGCGCCTGTGTCTGTCAGTGTCCTGCCCACCGTTGTCCAGCCAAACTACGGCCCAGAAAAAGGCCTGCTTAGCGTCAGGCTCACAAATGCGTTTCTTCAGCTTTACTTTCATTTAAGTGGTTTACATGAGAGATTTGCAGGAGGAAAAGGGCAGACCAGGAAATGTTTGCGGTTGTAGATCTTGCGCGCTAGATCTCCCAAATGTGTTGGTGGTCATAGGGCGTTACTTCATACCTCAGGAGGCCTGTGGGGTGACGGACGGGTGCTCTTTTGGACCACTATGGGCTTTTCCAGCATCTTGTTTGCCAGCAAGTGCAAGGGACGGGGCTTGTCCTTCAAGCCTCTGTTCACATGAGGTCTCCAACCTGAAGAAAGTGCAGTTTCTGCTATAACTTAGTGGAGCTTGGTGAGGGCAAAGAGCTCCTTGTGCTTTCTTTCCAGTGTAACGGTAATGAGAATTTAACTTGCTTGGGGCCAATTTCCCCATGTTATGCATCAAGGGGAGCAGTGGGGAGGAGGTAGCATGATACCGGCTCAGAAAAAGAGCCCCCCCCCACCATGTGCATTTGGGTTGTAAAGGTAGAAATGGGGAGGAGGGGGAGGAGAGTGAGTCTCTGACTCCTCCTTTATAGGAGAAAGCTTTTCTTGCAGCATCAGGTAGGTAATGTTGACAAATGACTGCGGTGTAACGTTCCTGGGCTGTACTGATAACACGTCCAATACGCTGTATTCTGTAGCTGCAAATTTCACCCGGCAGTGCCTGATTTTCATAGGCTCCTCGGATGAAATCTGCGGGCTCAGTTGATGATTTATGTTGTGCACTTCAGGACACTGTCTCTGGGCCAAAGGGCCCCACATTTTCCTTCTTTTTGGTGCTCCTGACCAAGCAGAGCTATCACCAGGCTGAACAGTGTCACCCTGCCCACTGTTTAGGAGTCCGTGCCCCTCTGTTCCCCCTGCTGTCCCAGGGGCCTGCTGCACGATCTCAGCTGCCATAGAGAGGGAGCCTTTCCTACAAGTAATAGTGGTGGCACCTTCAAACAGACACGTACCCAGCTTTATCCTGAGATTAAAAGCTTTCCGAGCCAGCAAGGTTGTTTATTATAGCTGGCCTTCTTGAGATTGTTGCGGAGGAATGAAGAGGAAAAATTAWAAATAAATAAATAAATAAAAGGATGAAAAGAATGCAAACAGAGTAACTTACGGTGCTGGCAACCTCTCAGCTTCCAAGGTCAGCTCTGATTTCATTTGGAAAGTGCCTTGCTCTTTTCAGCTGTTTCAGCTACTGGAGCCGCGTGTGCAGGGGGCCCATCTGGAAATGGGCTCCCAGTTTTCGGAAGCCCGTACGGGCTCGGCCCTGAGACCGCGTGCGCTGGCTGGCTGCGGGCATCGTGTGTTGAGGTTACGCTCATGTCCCCAGCCAGCCGTGGACTGCATCAGACGCTCTGCGGAGGAGGAGAGCGCCACGCATGAAGCCACCAAGCTTCACGTGTGCATAAAGCCTCCAAGGTCTCCCCAGGAATTTCTGAATTTCTGCCCTCATTTAGCTGCTGGGTTTTGCTCTGATCTGGATTTTTTAATTGCATGTGTGTTTTTATTTTTTAAACCGCATATAGTTTTTGAGTTCAGCTTTTGTTGCGTGCATTCGAGAGTACAAGAGCGCGTTTCGTTTTCTAGATTAGAAAATGCTCAGAGGTATAATCAGGTCTTTCCACAGTATTTAATTATCCATAATTAAAGGCATCCACACAAAGTGCAGGATTTTCAAAGATTGTTCTTGTGTTACATTGCTAATAAATTAAGTAATTAATTGGCATTAAAAAATACAATAGGAAACATCAATCTTTTAAAGTAAAGCCTTTTTTTAAAGCATTTTTGTGAAATCATTAACTTGTATCAGGCCAGTAGCTGTTCTAGTGTCTAAATCCCCTTTCTAGTTTAAAAAAGCATTTCCAGGGGAAACAAATGAAAGGCAAACAAGCAGGCAGTACTCACTAAAGAGTGCGAAACGGCTCAGATATGTGGAAGTTCATATTCCATGTGCGGTGCATCAGTTTGCGTTGTCTGCCCCTCCATGTCTGTTCCTCTGATAATAATGCCTGGATAATAATAATAATGATAATGATAATAATACCTTTACTTAGTGGTAAGTAATTAAGACAGAAATTCTGAAATTTTTTGGGGGGCAGGGAAAGGGAATCATATGAATTTACTATAAATTTGCCCAAGCTTTCATCATTTCTAGTTGCTATCTTACAGTGCAAAATAGCTATCCTGTCCTGTCACCTCAGAATAATATCATACGGCATCTGCTTGAGTATAAAAGGCTGCATAGATTGTGGTAATGCATTTTGTAGTGGCACCCGGAATTATTAGCACGGGAAAGTACAATCCTTTTCCATTTGGTGATTTAGTTAAATGCAGCCATTCACATGCAAAACCGGCGCTGCTCATTTTATTCTTATTAGCAACCTGACTCTTTGCGCGGTGCCATTAGAAAGCATTGTGCAAATGCCATGGATACCATTGAATTCAGGTTACGTGGTGGGTCCTCAGAAGAGAAGAGTCTGGGGAGGAGACGTGGGTTAAAGCTGGTTCCACAGCTAGACGTGCTGCAGGACGTTGGAGACGTATCCCAGGAGATGAGTTTGTGCATCTGTTTTGGCAAGAAGCAGCGACCGGTGGGTCCTCTATAGGTCCCTGCGTCCTTGGTGGGGTTTGGTGAACTCRTGTGCACCATTGTGGCCCCATCAACCCTGCCATGACCCTTCCACCTCCTCCAAATGAATCGAGCTGGGTATCTTGCACAGCTGCCCAGTATCTCGTCTTTCCTCTCCAAAAGAGGGGTTAGGGGTTACCCAGGGGGAATTTCTTCTCTCGAATCACTTCTCCCTTCCTTGTCCCAGCCAGGAAATTAAATACCCCAAACAAATTAGGAAATTAAAGTTCTGCCATTGTGTTTATTCCCTTTCTCCATGCAATCCATCATTTATAAAGGAAGATCTGTGCAGGAGTGGAAGAACCCGCTGTACAGCTAGACCTGAAGGTTGAGGTGGGATTTTTATTCATCGAATTTATAAGAAGGAAGAAAGGCGACTCCACAGGCCAGATCCTCTTGGCTGGGTTATTGGCCCTGCTTGGCCCAGCTGGCCTGCAGAAGTGTTTGGCCTTCAGCTGGAAAGGGGACCTTTGGTGAGAAGCTCAAACGTAGACAGCCAACTTCTAGGTATGTTCACGTACATTGAATTCCCCTTTCATCTGCGTCTTGCCTCCMTATGGCCAGTTATTTCTGCGTCTGTCGTTACGAAGACCAGGAGCACTGGGAACAGTGGGGTTCTCAGAAAACTGTGGGTGTCTGTCTTTCTGGGACACACAAAATGTGCAAATTGGTCAAAAGTGGACCCGGAAGACTCGGCGATTTAAACATGAAACAGGGTAGAAATAAATCATTTCAGAAGCAGCCCTGTGACATGAAAAAASTTCTTTGTTTTCCTTTGAAATCCTGCTTCTAACGCAACCTAACGTTCAAAATGTTCGTGGGAAAAAGTTGTCTCCAGGTGGAAAAAAAAGWAAGAGGAATGGTTTGATACTCTCARTATGTCACCTTTTGTATCTCCTGCGGAAAGGCCTAAGGTGTTTTTCTACCAAATGACGCATTCCCCCATAATTACTGTGATTTCAGCRGTGCTGTCGTTATCGGAGGTGGGATGATGTCTGTTCGGGACATTCCTGTTGAGCTGTGGTTTCCTGCAGCTACGGAAACTCTTCCACCCCCTTGGCAGAGTGTTGCACAGCCAATAGCTGCATTTTACCAAAAAATAACCGTTGCCTAAATTGGCTTTCCTAGCAGCACTGCTATCATCATGCATTAACTGCTGCAGTTTCATTATCAAGCAGTGGTTTGGTTTTAGTTTTTTTTCTTTTCTTTAATTGAATGCACATTTAAATGGAAATTTCACGTGATTATGTAGTAATGCTGCTTCCTTCCTTTTTTTTTTTTTTTTTCATTTTAAAAGAACTGTTTTGTCCAAATCTGGCACAATCACAGTTTCTGTCTCATTTATGGCTGATATATATATATAAAAAAACATAAAACATCATGCACAGCTGTAGTGGCCAAGTTAGATTCAATTCTGGCTTTATGTTGATTTGACATGCAGCCAGCTCTCTTCCATATATCATCCGTGACTGCATTTAAGGGTGAAATACTGTTTGAATCCTTACTCTGAACGTGGGATTTTTTTTTTCCCAAAGAAAAAAGACATTAAAACGTTAAAATGGGCCATAAAAATCATTAAATTTTCACACAGAGCACAACCAAGAGGTGATGAAGTTGGCCGAAAACTCAAATGATACAGCAAATAAAGTCCTGGTTAGTGCTGCTTTGTTGTTAACCTTCCCCTTGGAATGGAGATACCCAGCCAGAGGGCAGAGATACGGATACTTCGGAAATCGATGGATACTTCGCCGTTTGCTTCAGTAGTACAGGACGGTGCACGTCAGCTTCTTGCCCTCTYGGGGCATACTTCTGCACCTACCTAAGGTCCAGCTTTTTATTTGGACRTCCTGGCTTTGGCCGTTGATTTTACCTACGACGTCGCTGGCTGACGCAGCGTTTGAATGGCAGCTTTATTCATTTATTTGCTTTGAATGAATCTATTCTACAGCTACTCCCCCCAAAAGCCCCCTTAGTTGCTATGTTTGATGCATTAAGTCAGTGAGTTTTGCAAAATATCTATTTAGACAACTTTTTAGAACTTGCCACTTACCTGCCAGGTTATAATGACCTAGGAAGAGCTTTCGCTGCCTGCCATTAAAATCTACTTACATTTTTAAAAACAAATATTAGCCACCTAAAATTCTAGGCTGTCTGCAAAGAGATTTTGAAGCGCGAGTCCTTTTATACTGGTCAGGTGAGTGTTGACACACGTGTTGCTTAATCGGTCGCTGTTTCCTGCGATATTTGAGGTGTTACATTTTTCCTTTTTCAGCGTTGAATGTGCTCCATAAAAAATCTGATCCCCCAAAAAGGTCCATAGCTGCTTTATATGCACAGTATCTTCCCTTGCAATGCTGACTACCTTGCATATGCATTTTTTAACATAAGCTAAAATTTTCAGTGCTGATTAAAGTATTTGCTCACAGGGAGCCTATTAAGTTGAATAGGAATTTAGTGTGCAAATCCTGTAGGTGACTTTTTGAAAACGCCAACCTGCATTTTGTATGAAAAGATGAAAGGGGTGGAGGGGACTCCTTAAGGACAGCTCTGCAGTCTTGCTCTTGCAGACTTGCTCTTCCGCTGTCCGAGACCTGATCTTGAGACCTGATCTTGAGAGCGCGTTGGCTCCCCGCCGTGACTGTGGTGCCAGTGGTTTGACTTCAACAACGTACTTAAATTAGGGGATATAGTTCAGGCGGCAGAGTGCGCGGATTAGGTAAATTACGAATTTGACAACCTCTTAATCTGCTGTCAATAAGATTGAGACATCCGTCGGGATGTCTCCCTAGTTTGCTTGGGGGGTGGCTGCTCGTGGTTAAGACCTAGCGCAAGCCACCGGTGAGCTGCGACGCGTCGTGCAAAGCGGCGTGTGCTAGATCAGTCCCCGTCAYCGGGAGCCAGATCGTGAGTGAGGGAACTCGAGGCAGACCCCTGCGCTCGGCAGCCTCCAAYGCGGCGGCCGCCGGCGGCTCCCGGGGCGAATCCCTGTATTTATCTGTCTCGTGGATAAATACGTGAGAGGGGCTCCTCTCAGCAGAGGGGACAAGCCACGTGGCCGGGAGCTCTTTGCAAGTGAGCAAGCACTGTCTGTCCTGGAGAGTGAAGGCCAAGACTTGATAGGAAAGCTTGAACACACCTCCTTTTCTTGCAGGAAAAGACTGAATGAAAGC
>NW_028185594.1:513708-558543 GCF_003343005.1 Rhea americana | reverse complement strand
TTTTTTTTTTTCCTGGTCCGTGCAAGACTTTTTCAGACATGAATTTTAAAATGTTAATGGGAAAAAAAATGGATGCAAAGGAATTCCCGAACCTCTTAATGCCAAAATTGTGAAAAATTCTCCTGCAGTTAGAGGAGGGGGGGATTTCACTTGGTGCGTGTGTTGGGTACGTGCAGGATGAATAGTCCTCCTCCAACCTTCAATTCACCATGTAGATCATCAGCAGATGTAATTTGAAGTAAGGCAAGCCTCAGCATCAGCYGCTGCCTGCTTTATATCTCTCCTCCTGCTTCACCCAGTCCCTTTTCCTCCCTCATAGGAGGACGGGGGCATTCGGTCTCGAAAGCAGGCAGCAAGACCAAGACTTTTTCCCCATGTGACTCATTAATTAAAGCCCCAAATTGAGCTCTTTGCTTGCAAGCTGAAGGACCTGCTTAAACAGTGTTGACAGAATGAAATGAACATTTGAAAAGATCCTGCACGATCAGCCTATAGGAGCGGCGGTAACCCCCTGGAACTGGGGCCATGAAAAACAAGGTACTGGTTTCCGTCCCCTCCGAGGAAAGAGTCTGGACACGGAAAAAAGTTGCCCTTCAGCTGCGAAGTGCCGAGAGCCTGGGCCAGCAAGCGGGCAGACGATGGGGGATTTCGGGTGCCTGAAGAGCTGAATTGGGCTGTATTTGCYGGCGGTAAATTCACCTGCCATATCCCATTCCTGGACAAGCTCCCAAAGCAAATTCCCTCTGCAGGAATGCTCATGGGGATGTTTGCGGCTGTATCCATACCTAAATATTACGGAAAGAAGGATAATGTAATTCCCACTCCCAGGAAATGGCACTTCTCAGTATCCTTTGCAAACCGCATAGCGGAGGCACCCCTTTCCTAGGCGATATTATCCATTGACTGAATAAGCTGAAGAAGTCTCTTAGAGTCGTCTTTAATATAGCCAAAGGCATATGGGGGCTCCTAAAGGARTGGAGGGGGAAATAAGGTTATCACTGGCAAATCTTCAACCAAGAGGGGAAAAAAAAATGGTGCTGAAATAGGGCATTGTAGCACAAGAAATTGCAGTGAAGGCACTGGGCTCCGTACGAGATGCTCTTCAGGACGAAGCCGAATATCAGTCAGCCCAAAGTGATTTGTGCTTGCTCGCGGTGCTTAACGCTTGCTTGCGTTTTATTGCCTGCTTGTTCGCACTAAACCCGGTGCTGCTGTAAGCCACGGGCAAAGCCGCTGCGTTCGCTACACCTGCCCCAGCCGTGYGTGGGAGCGGAGCGGAGCCCCGGTGCCGAGGTGGTGCTTGGCGTATGCTCCTCGGTTGAAGAGCGTTAAACCACCTGCTCCACATTTTTTGGGAGTGCCATGTCCACCCAATATCCAGCCTTACCCATAAGGGTCACCAAATTTAATGTTGCTGCTAGAGATCAATGACACACACATATATATTCTTGCTCTTCGAGCTGCATTGCTCCTGTCTTAACTGTGCCTGAACTTCCATACTATATCACCRTAAAAATCTTCACAGTTGTCTTAGCAAACAGCCCAAAGTGCTGTGGTCTTGTACAAGTGTTATGCTAAGCAAAGCAAATCTCCCCATTACGCTGTCTGCGGGAGCAGCAAACTTCTGCCATCAGTCTCCCCTGAGCATGGGGAAAAATGGTTATTACTGTTCTGCTCACATAGGAGCGTTGCAGTCACGGCTTGAGATGACAGCCCTTGCCCAGAGAAGCTGCTTGGTGCTGCTGTGATTATAATAAATAGCTTTCTTGATGTGCTTGACGTCATCAAGGGTTTCTGAGTAGCCTGCTCTTCTGAATTAGAAAAAACAACAACAAAAAAACAATAAAAAAAACCCAAACCTGCTGTCTGTCCCGTTCTTTGTGATGCTTTAAATCAGCTCAGCGGACTCCAGTCACAGCGCCAGCGGCACGAAGTCCTCACGGGGAGCTCTACGGAGTCTCTTGCCCAGGTGTCTTCTCTAAGGCCTCTGCGCTTCGGTTCGATGCAACCTGCTCTGATCGTTGGACAAACAGGATCTCCAGTTTCAAGATTTAGATGGGAAAAACCGAGCTGCCTGACAATGACCGTGCTGGAAAAGTGGCTTTTCAGCCAGAGGGCATTTAAGCTGAATTATYGAAAAGGGAGAGTGGAAATTTGGCCTCCTGCTTGATGGCAACAGTTTTTGTGGGTTGAAGGGACTGGAAGGAGAAGAGACAGTGCAAAATGGTCCAACCAGTTTGCTCTGATGTTTTCCAAAGAAAGCATTTCATTTTGGCAATGCCAAAGTGGTTATTTTGTGATAGCTCTGGTTCAGGGCAGTGGTTGTGCTGGCCTAAATTAAAAGAACAAAAGCTCTGGCAAAAGCATTGGGTATGCTGAAAAGGCAGCAAGTCATCTCAGTGGAGGGCAGATGACAGAAGCACCCAAAGCCAGGTTTAAATCAGTTTTGCTAAAAAACAAGGGGAAAAAAACCACCACTGTTTCTATAAATCTTTTCCCCTTCAGTTTTACCTGTGAATACAGGGGATGGAGCAGCTCACTCCTCAGCTGTGTTCAAGTAACACTTGTCCAGCCAGCACAGGGACACAGTGCTGCCTCCATAAGGGCTCGGTTCGGTCATCTCCTCATGTTCCCGCCAGCCTTACATTCCTGTTATTTTAAAAAAAAAAAAAAAAAAAAAAAAAAAAAAAAGGGTCTTTCCTTTATCCATCTCTTTTGGGAGGAGTGGCAGCATCCCAAGGATTTTCCGTCAGAGGAGAGGTCCTCACCAGGTCCTGCTGGAGAGGAGCGCTGCAACTATTAGTGTTGAGTTACCACTTGGCAGAGCTGCCCTGGTCCTCAGCCGGGGCAGGGACACCGCCATTGTGGGCTCTGCCCAAAGAGCAGGCAGATCTGCTCATTCCTTCCCCCAAATGAATGACCACCTCTCCACCACGGACCTCAAAAAGGCAAGTGTGACGCTTTTAGGACATCCTCCTTGTCTGACTCCTCTTTGATCATGCTGTCCCACCCCTGCTTGGCTCCTTCCTGCTACATCTCCCTTCTCTCTCCATCCCATGTATACAGGCATCTCTGAGGGTTGTTTAATGTTTTCTTTCCCCCAAATGGGGAAGAAGAAGAGCTCAAGGAGGCCAAGAGACACAGGGAGGAGGAGGAAGGAGCAAAGAACTGCTGCTTCCCAGCGCTCCCTTGCGCTTTTGGCAGAGCTTAATTGGCTCGCGGGGCTATAAATCTTCTATAGTTAAGTGCAAGGAGAAGGCTGTGGCTGAAAAAATGCGTGGGGGTGTTGAGGTAGTAGTGGATTCTCGAAGATGATTAACAGGCAGCCGGAGGGCAACAATAGAGAAAACAACCTTCCCCTTTACTTGCCACCCTGATCTCCAGAGGAAGCTTTTTGTTTAAATTTTAATGAAAAGGGCTTTTCTCTGGGGATGCAGAGCAGACTCGTTGGAGTCTGCCCATCCCCTGCTTCTCCGACCCTGGCAGGAGATCAGCTCATCCTGTTTAAGAGGTACAGGCACTTACTTCAACTTTAAATACAGCCAGCTACAATTATTGGCGTTCCCATTGCATTTGACCCTGGACTTTTAACAGCAGAAAATGAGTCCACCTGATGGAAAAGCCTGTTCGGAGTGTCATAACACAACAACATCCATCAGACTTCCTGAAGCAGAGCATTAAAATCTGTTACGAATAGCGCAGGCAGCAGCACGGCGCAGCCAACACGGAGACCTCTAAGCTGTCGGAGGAGAAGACAGTTTCAAGAGGCTGCCAGAGAAATATTGCAAATGAGTTTGCAGCCTTTCCAAATGGGAATGTGCCTTTTCATGAGACGCTGGCTGCAGGGAGAAGCCGCAGCAAAGATCATTTGCTAGACATTTCCAAAGGGGCAAGGGCAGGAGCAAGATCGGCAGTAATTGCAAAAATCCCCAGCTCATGACCAAAAAGAGGCTGGGGGGGTTGTCTCCCTGCCCCTCTCTGAATTCAAATCAGGAAGGGCAATTGGAGAGGAAAACTGGGATCCCTCTGTGAATACCACGTGATGCATGAGTAGATGCACCAGCATGCAAAACAGAGGTCTCAAAAACAAAAAATACACTTGATGTCATGGTGATTATAATTAACATCTACACGTTTAGCCTTGAGGACACCACAGGTTGAGCAAAAGTCTGGAGCAGAATGGACAAACGTATTAAAAATATATTGGGGCAGCAAGCAGCACCCGAACTTCAGTTTTAGGGCTGCCTCAGTGGAAAAAAAGCTCAGGGTCTAGCCACACAAACTGTGTCTCTCAACCTGCAGYGCCGGGTTTGGAGGCAGCCATGTGCTGGATGGCAAGAGCAAGCCAGTGGGCTTCAGGACCTTCCCCTGGCCTTGCCAAAATGCATTTTCAACTTACATGTATACGCGTACGTGCACACACACACACAGATACACATATAGTCTAGCATGTGGTTTGGCTTTTCTATAATTAATTTTTTTCCGTAACTTTGAGGGATCCCCCAAACCTGCCTGTGGAACAAAATCACAGCTTGCTGGCACATGGATATATGTACTAATGCTAAAKTCTGGTAGACCCGTCATCAGCGGCATCTTGCCCAGGCACTCCTGCTGTGGCTTTATTAATAGGGGCATAAAAAGCTGCTATAAACTGATCTAAATTTATAGAGGCATTTATTAAAGGGGAGGGTCACTGAAACAGGAGCAAAATTCAAACACCACCACCTACCTTGCTTGGCAACGGCCTAACTTGCCCACCGCTAGTTGAGCCCAGCACTATCAAACCTTGCCTGAAATGTCACGTTTCCCCCAGCTCTCATCGTTCTGGTGTGCCTAGTGCCATAGAGGAATTAGATTTAGAAGAGTGATGTTTAGGGGCTGTGCGTGGGCCAACGAGATGCTCAAACGTCTCCTCGCTTCCTCGATGCCGCAAATGCAGCCACCCTGATCTTCTCCACGTGCTGTTGTCTCTGGCATTAATTCACGGCACTAAAAGTAATGCAAGCGCAAGCGGGGAGGAGGAGCAGGTTTGTAGAGAAACAGCTGGGCAACGGGTATTTGCAGGCCTTTTACGAGAATGGGAAAAATTAAAAATCTTGCTGACTTGCTACTCGGCTCTGATATTTTATAATAAACCAGAAAAACTGCCAACAACGAGCAACTTGAAGGAATCCCCCTTCCTAAAATCAGACTTCTCAGAAAGCTTATGTAGGAGATGAATTTTGTTAACTTGACACTGTAAATTGTTCACGGTTGACAGCCTCTGGCCAGTGGGGATCCCCGGGATTAGCGGGAGCTTGGGCACAGCTTGTGACCRCCACGGACCAAGGGGGAGAAGCTGGCTGCCGGCCACACGCGTTGGTGGGGAGTCACCAGTTTAAAGCAGCAAAACCCTGTCTGTGCCTTGACGCTCGTCCGCATCRTTTGATCCTTGTAGCCAAACCTTACAAGGTGAAATCTTCTGTAGGAGGCACTTCTTTCCTGTAAGGGTGACAGAGCACTGGAGTAGGTTGCCCAGAGAGGTTGTGGAGTCTCCTTCTCTGGAGCTATTCAAAACCAACCTGGATCTGATCCTGTATAACACATTCTAGGTGACCTTGCTTGAGCAGGGAGATTGGACTAGATGATTTCTGGATCATCTAGGGTGCCGGGCTGGGGTGGGTAGAGCATGATGGCTCTAAGGGCTCATGTAAGTGTGGTGAGACACATCAGGCACCTGTAGCTTGTCCACACCTCCCAATTAAAAAAGGGGGGGGAAAGTGTTTGTTTCTCTTGTGTGTGTTTCCAGGTCCCAACTGCTTCGCAGGCACCACCATCATCCCYGCCGGCATCGAAGTGAAGGTGGACGACTGCAACATCTGCCACTGCCACAACGGGGACTGGTGGAAGCCGGCACAGTGCTCCAAGCGCGAGTGCCAGGGCAAGCAGGCCCTGTAGCAGCCGCCGGCGTCGGCCTGCCACTGCCAGCGGTTGGGTCACCAGCAAAACCTTCGAGGGGCTGTGCAAGCAGAGGGCCAGTTTTGGGGGTGGGGTGGGGTGGGGGGGGATTGTTTTTTTTAACCAAGATGAGAAGGCCTCTCTCCTTCGCGCTCATGGTCTTTTCTCTTGCTTCACCTGATACATATATGGTCTCTCGGTATCTACTCTGCTTTTGTAATTCTCAGTGCTTGATAGGGATTTGGTGATCACATTTTCTTGGAGCTGGGGGAAAGGACGGAAGGAAAGGAAAACGTGCACGAGCTCTTTAGCTGGTGACGCCCCCTCCAAGACGCCAGTGAATTCACTGTTCTCACTTCCGGCAATGTRGACTGCATTTTGCAGTTTTTATTTATTTCATTCTTTCGCTGTTGTGATTTTTTKTTGTTGTTGTTGTTTTTAAGCCTCTTCCTCAGCTGGGATCGTTGGGGCAAWGCAGGTATGAGTGAAGCAATTAATTATTTTTTTTATAGTGTCCATTGAGGCTAAAAATGAGGGAGGGGGAAGGCTGCTAAGGAYGAGGCAGGGATGTATAAATTAAAAGGGGAGGAAGGATTACAAATCACAACTGGAATGTAATCTGCAGGAGGAGTGAGCGAGACGCACAGGTATGTGCGCGGCCATCCACGGAGCAAGCTGTACCTGTGCTATACTTTCCCCACTGAGTGGGGACAATAAAGTCGAAGCCACCTACACCCTCACCGCGATGCTGATGAGACCCAGAGCTGACGCCTGGCCACGCGGGCGCAGCAACCAGGACCGTGAAAAGCGAAATTGGTTGAAAGATCCCCAAGAGAACAACTTTGTACCTTCACAGGGGCGGTGTTTCTCCCTTGGCGTTTTCTTTGTTTTGAGCCGACTATAATCTCGTCGATTTAGCGGGCCGAGCTCATACAGGAATTTTGTCGGCTTACGTTGTACATATTAGTTCTTCTCGCTGTGTGATGCCTTCTGGTGCAAGTGGTGGGGCTGAAGTAAGTAGATCCCACCTGAGCCATGGCACAACTGCCTCTGGAGCGTTGGCCCCAATTATTATTTTTGCCCAATTATCCTGCATTCGCCTCGYGGGCCTGTCGTTGCCTCCTGCTGCGCTGCAGGTGCCAAACGTGTCCTCACTGAAGCCAGCGGCAACGTTTCTATTGACTTCAGTAACAGCAGGACTTGGCCACTGTGCATTAAAAACAAACAGACAAACAAACAAAAAAAAGTCAAGCCCCATCTCTGCCCGCAGCCGCTAGGGAGGTTTCCGTACCCACCTCCGGTGCGTGGAAATCGTGTTGTGAAATGAAAGGGCACGGCGCTGTGCTGCTGTGCCTGGCAGCATATGGCTTCGCCCCCCCACCCCTCCAAACCCAGGAGATGAGGAACAGCCCCGGTGCTCCASGACTGCCCCCACCACGCGCACTCAGGCCCTTCCAGCGCATTGCAGGGGAAGTTGCTGGTCCTCCAAAAGCATGTCACCCCCACTGAACCAGCCTGGCTGGCTTTCCCTTAACGTGCCTGAAAACATTTCCCAGAGGACCAAATTATGAGGTTTGCGTTCGCCCTGGCATCCTCCGAGCGGCACCGTGCTAAAGGCAGCAAGACCGTTAGTGCATAAGGGGCAAAGTGCTGCGAGGCCTCCCTGGAGCAGCCAGAGGGGCCACCTAGGCCCTCCAGGAGTCCCATGAGCATCCCTATCCCTGGGAATAATAATAATAATAATAAAAAAGTAAGGCCTTTTGCAGTGGTGGAGATGCAGCAGCATGGTTCAGCTCCCCAAAAAAATGTGTGGCAGCATGGGAAAGAGCTCTGCAGAAGGCAGCGATGGCCCTGCTGGAAGGAGAGGTCCCCGGCGGTGTTTGCGAGCAGCAGGTGAGCACCGGTTTTGCCTTCGCCGGTCACTCTTCGAAGCGATACTGGGAGAGAAGAGCTGGGCGCCACTTCGCCACGCTGCTCCGTCCTGGTGACCACAGGAGTCTTTCAAACCATCGCTAACATTTATCGCGTTTTTGTTACTCTCGTTAGGGTGACCGGGATGATTTTGTTCAGCCCTCGAGCTGACACTTACCCTTGATGGCGACAACAGCAAATTCTCGTAACAGCATCCTACACCGGAGTCAATCAGCGCAGTCTCAGTTTGTGCACACTGTTGCCTTTATAGTCTTATTTCTTCCCCATTTTTCATTTTTCCTGGAGGCCCAGATTCTTCGCAGYGGTAGAATAACCAATATGCGCCCGATGATTGGTTTACTTCTGCTGAGGATTTGCCTCCTGCAATTTTTTAACAGATACCATTCAATAAGTCACCGTCATATTTATTTGTAAGCTGTTGCCTGTCAATGACTATCCAGTTTCAAAATCTTTAAACAACAATAGTGTGCCTGAAACTAGTGAGAAAACAAACTATACTGTAAAAAARGGGGGGGGGGTCTAGAAACAATATTTGATGTGTAAAAGAATATATTATTAAAAATTATTTTGTTAAATATAAAGTATGTGAACCAGCAAAACCCAACATCATATATTTGTGGTGTATTTTACTCTCCCGAGCTTCTGTCCCCTCAAGGTCATACTCCCTCGTCGCGCCCTTGCTTTGTGCCGGTCGTGGCCTTGCTGGGGGTGCCCGCGAGCGCTGAGACAGGCTGGGAAGTGTCGGCTCTGTGTCGAGAAGTAGCTGCAGAAGTCCCTGAGCTACCAACAGGCTGGGTTGGACGGCGAGCCCCTCAGCTGCTGTAGCTCAGCAAAGCTTCAGCAGCACTACTGAAGCTGCACTGGTTCCACCTCTGTGCCAGCGGCCTTTATACCCGCTCGCTGGTCTCCTCCTTTGCAAAATATGTGTCAAACTCGGGCTGCCCTTTTCATCATTAACCATCAAGCAAGCAACGAGTTGACTACCACAGTTTTGAGGCTTTTCCATAAGCTTTTTGCCTGGTTTGGTGCCATTTTATATTTGCTGCCATTTCATGAATGTGGAAATTTGCTTTCCGTTCACAAACACCATTTGGTCCCTCCAGCTGCATCATTATTTACACTGATTAGTAGTTACTCTAATTAATTACAGCTTAATTACTGTAGTTAATGTTTGTACAGTGCTTGGAACAAGTACAGCACTATACGTGCTACATATTCTTATTTTCTTCATTATTAATTAAACATCATCTRCATTTCCATGCTGTGCTTCTTAATTATTTTCCAAGAGGCAACGCTCTTATTCCCACCATGTAGTATCTATCTTACTCATAGCTTCCAACAGGTTGCTTTGCAATGCTAAAACTGCCATGTGGCACAGGAGCAGGAAGAACCCTTAATTTATTTTTGCTGTGTATCTGTATCATCATCTATGGTGAGACAGATGATTGATAAGCAAGATAGAWAKRMMTKYYTTTTTTTWAAAAAAAAAATCTTTTCAGACCATTGAATCTAAAAACAAAAGAAATAAAGCTAGTCACAGGGGGTGCTTCCCTAGAACCTCTCGCAGCAGCTGAACTAGAGAGGAAACTTCCTGCAACAAGGTTTTAGTTGATGCAGAGAGGGAGAAGGGGGGGGGGGTGTCTCAGCAGCAAACATCAAAAAGATTAAATATATATAAATATAAATACAAATTACAAATAAACACACACACGCGCGCGCGCACACACACACACACACACACACACACAAATATGTATTTTTTCATATATATACATATATATATAGATATTAAAAAAAAAAAAAAAAAAAAAAAAAAAAAAAAAAAAAAAAAAAAAAAAACACAAAGTTTAGCTTAGTGAAGGCAGCTGTGCCCAGTATGCTCGCTGGGCACAGCAACTGGGTGCTGCTGGAAGAGGCGGCCCAGCTCCAGCCAGCTCACACATGTAGGTACTGTGTGCCTTGCATGTCTGGACCCAGCAGAATGCACCATCCCAGTGGGGCCAGAGCAACAGCCTAGTGTTGGCTGACCCCACAGGGGCAGCTCTCTGAGCCTCTGAGACCAGAAATATCTGGACAGCAGTATCTCTCCATCAAAGAAAGGGCTGCAAATCTCACTGCATGGTCAGGGCTGTCCTCCAGGCGCTGTGGAGACGTGAGGTTTCTTCACGTCAGTGCCCAGTGTGTAATTAATTGCCCTGAGCATGCATCATCACCAGGCCTGAAAGCTTCTGTCTTCCCCTCTGCAGAGGATTGAGACTTCTTTTGGGTTTCTTTTTACCCACACCATGAAAAATAATTCTCACATATATGAGCTTATTCCATTGATGTGCACCTACTCAGCTGACACACAGGGCAGAGCAAGCCACCCTTGCTGGTCAGCACTTTCCTGGTTCACAGCTCTTTCTTTCGTTATTGATTGCAAATGTTGATGGAAAGATGCTGGGCAACAAAAAGGAGCCTGTGCATTTGTGYGCTGTGTCTCTCTAGGTTGAATGTATGTGCCCAAAAACCACACCAAGGACAAGGTTCTCCTGCTGCCTGAGCTCCTTCAGCTATGGCCTGGAGCATCTTGCTGCTCACTGCCGGAACTGGCACAGSAAAGCTCAGGTGATCAAACAGTAATTTGAAGGCTGTAGCATGAACTTGTGTGAAATGAGGCCTGAGATAGATAGATAGCGGCAAGGAGTAACGAGTACATATAGGTTGTGTGTCTCTCTAAGTAGCTCAAGCATCTTTGTTAGCCCAACATGTCTGTGCCATGGACAGGTTACAGATGGGAGGAAAAAAGAAAAAAAAAARAAAAACATAGTGGCTGCACCTCTCTCCTGTCCCAAATGGGAATAAGCAGGCAGCAGCACCAGCTACTGGGGTAGTACGATTTGGAGCTACTGGTAAAATACTCTATCTGCATGCGTTGTCCCCCAAAGAGCAGCAGGGCAGATGTGCAATCAGCATGAAGAATTGGCCGTCCTGGGTCACCTAAATCATTTTACATCCATGCAGCGGCCGCTCTGCTCCCTGAGGCCAGGCAGGCATGGAAAGCCCCACCTCGAGGTCTCAGCGCCCATCCGGGCCATGCAGTTGGGCTGGGCCCTGGCATGCCAGGAAGATCCGCACGCTCCACCCAGCAGGCTCACATGGGACACGGCAGGAACTCAGCCCGCTTTCCTCCCCAGCTGCTGCATCTCACCACCATTCAAGCAAGCACCTGATAAAATAAACCCCCCTGAGCAGGGATGAAATGCCCCATGCTGCTGGCTCAGGGTAGATGATAGCATGGCTCTAGCATTGCAATGCCATTGATCTCGCTCTCTAGATGCTATATTTTTTTTCTGATCCTGCATATTTCCAGAGTTTCAGCCTCATCTCAAACTTTTTTTTTTTTTTTCATTTTTAGTTCAGTTCTCCCTTTAATTAATCATAGCACTGGGCCAGCCAGACCCATTAACTACTCTTCTCATTTAGACCTTTCAGAGATGCAGTTACAGATGCAATTTAATTTGTTGACCCATGATCGATCGATAGCAATTAATACCATCTCTTTAATCTTGTTGAAAGGTTCATCTTGGGCTTCCAGATGCTGCTGTCTCAAGGGAAACATGTCTGCTACATATGTTATTAGATGGGGGATCACAACCTCCTCTGCAGGCACCGTCCTTCCCTGTCCCCCCAAGCTGACACATCCAATATCAGCAGAAGTTGCGCTCACAGTCAGGCACATTCAAGAGTTCAGGATGCCCTTGCAGCAGGTGGTACATATCCAAAACCCWCTACACACATGACTCTTTTTAAGGCCTTCTGTAAGAAAGAAAGACTGGCATTGGAGTCTACGAACTGAGAGATCAATGATAACTTCATTTTAATTAATTAATGATAAGGGATGATATAACTGCATGATGGCTTTAGATTGTCCCAGGTCAAGGAACGGGGCTAAAATGGACAAAACACAAGGCATTTGTAGGAGTCTGGGGAGAGCAGAAGGCAGACAAGACTGAAGGGGAAGACAGAAGAGGAGAGGACTTGATTGATAGAGCAGAAAGTAACGGGAGGTGGAATTGATGGGTTGGAAAGACAAGGGAGGGACAGAGGTGTTCAAGAGCATAGCGTGAGGGAGGTTAGGAGTGGGCATGACACAACCTTTGAGACCTCAATAGAAAAGGGAGCCAACAGCTCTTGAAATGAAGCATGAGAAGAGCAGGCCAGGAAGTGTGTATCTTACAGGTGACAACTTCAGCATCAGAAGCAGAGATTTTTGCAGAAAAGTAGGGAAGGAAATACGTCCTCTGTGCAAAACTGAGAAGGAAGCAGTGGCAGGAAAACAATGGTTGCTGAGAAACTGGAGAACTGGCCTAGATGGAGGGGGAGAGGGGAAGAAAGAGAGAGGAAGGCACCTAGAGCCAGAAAGGCAGTCCTCCTTCCTGCGGGGATGGCAGTTTAACCCCTAATTCGCCCTTTGATGCCATTTCTTACCCCCTAACATGCAGTAGGTGGGTACAGGCTCCTTCTCCCCACACAGTGGAAAAGCTTGCCTTTACCTGGTCCTGATTAATATGTCGTTACCCAAATATAAGATTATTTCCCATTCACGGCTCTATCACCTGCAGTCACCAGGCACATCTCACTCTCCCCTGCAGCAACCTGCAGGAGTGACTCACTCAAAATAAGGGTAAAGCTGGAAAAAGAAATGGCCTTTTTCTGATCCATGACCTGGGGCCTGTGTATGATCCCATCTGCAGGCTCAGAAACATGTGCAAAATGAAATTTTGAGTGCTTTCTGATTGCCTGACTTGCATTGGGCCCAGGAGAATCGGCTGTCCCAGGATCTCTCTATGTTGGCAGCCCAACCAGCCAGGCCCACGGCTCCTTTTCCATACGACTTTCCCCTGGACAAAGGCAATGATGGTCTGGCAAAGAGAGGGAGAAAGCAAGTAGAAGCTATTAAATTTGTTTCAGTGGGACAGAACAGAATTTCAGTAATAATTAATGCCACTATTAAGGATGCTCATTTAGATTATAACGCATCTGGTATGAGAAAGGACATAGTCAAGGTATTTTTGATCATTATGACACACACACACACACAAAATGTTTCATGGTGCTTTTCTGTTTATAAAGGCACCCATGAAAGCTTGAAGGGAAACCACTGTGCCACTCTCCCACTGTGCTACCCATATGGATTATCCATTACAATGTTTCAGAGGTAGCTTGGCTTTGTGCCTTGCAAAACAGCCAAGCCACGTGGTCAACTCATTTTGGAAAAATATGTAAATTTGGAAAGCAAAACTCTAAGCAAGCAAGGCTTTGCTTCGTCCATCTGACTGAGGCACAATAATCAGCTTGAAGAGAGAAGCCAGAGTGCTTTCCCTTAGAGATGGAGCCTATGCTTTACGTTACGCAGCTCAGCGGCTGAAAGGTGTCACCTTAAGTATTTACATCATTCCCAACACTACCATCAAGCATTTGGTTAATAAAAAATCACTCCGGATTAATAAATAAGGAGCAGTGATCTTTGCTCTTATTCATTACTTAGCTAGCTTAATGGATGCGACCTCTGCCTTGCGTTAACAGTTTTCCTGGACATTCCAGAGCACGGTTCAGCTGAATTAGTTATTTTGCCTTTTTTTTTTTTTTTTTTAAAAAAAGCTTTGTTTTTTTTTTTGTTGTTGTTTTTGAGGGGGCAGTAAAAGGCTTCCCGGGAAAATTTGTCTTTAATGTTTTAAAACAGAGCAATTCTGGAGTCATGCTGTGTTAATAGACTGTCTTCAGCCACACAGATTGATGTGCACGTTTCCAGGGSAAGGTAGGCCTGGGTGAGAAAGGAAATATATAAAAATGCAAGGAACTTGCTCTCTCACAAATAATCCACTCTCATACGTGCCGAAATGCTCGTTTTTCAGTCCATTAAGTTCAATTTAATGCAGCTAGAACATGTCTGGAATTGAGAGAATGGTAAAGGTTTCAGTTTTTAATTTTACTCAAATGAAAAAATCTACATGCTCCTTGCTAGTGTCAGTACTTAGGCAGCAAAGACAACAGGCCCCGCAGGAAGCATGAGACCAAGGTTAAAGCACTTCTTAGTCAAGATGCTACAATACCCGTAGAAGCAATTTTCCATTGTATTGCATATCTTCTGGTACTTTATTGGCACAAATAGAAGCTTTGAGCAAAAGGGGTGCACAGGGACCCATTTCAGCTGCAGATGGCTTTAAATTTTCCCTAACTTCCTTCAAAATAACTAATTCAAGGTTACTTTCCCAGCCTGTCAGAGTCCTGTGCGCTTTGGCTAATTGTATATCCAAACAAATAGTAAAGTCTGCCCCTCCTCGCCTGCACTAAAAGGAATCAAATGGAGATGTGCTTGAAAAATAAAGCATCATTTTCAAAAACCTTGGCATGCATGACCAGTTTGGCATTTGGTGGATGCATTTGTGGTGGGGCTCGCATGCCTTCAGATAAGGACTGAAAATTACTGCATGGATAAGGGCGGGCTTGCCCAGCCTGAGAAGAGTAAGGTTTCCAAGGTGTCACTGGGAAGGAGAAAGCTTTACCTACACAGCAGCATCTGCAAGTAACAGCAAAAATCACATCAGGTTAAAAGGACTAGGGGACAAAGCAGGAGAAGAGGAGATCATGTAAACTCCGTAAGAGGATGTTTTATTCCTGCCTGTTCCTGTTAGGTGCGTCTCAGAGAATACAAGGCTGTTCCACATCTAGCTAGAGTTTGGGGACAGATGCATGCCCTGCACTCCCATCTCTCTCCAAAACCATTAGTGCTGATATGGGCTCCATCCCGCTGGAATCTGAGCCTGTGGATCACAAACTAACTGTGGATCACCATTTCCAAGGCCAAAACTGCCCAACATTTATATGCTGCCATGTAATGCATCGTAGTGGTACTGTAGGAATGCTAAGGGCAGCCCTCATGAATCCTGCAGCCTGGACATGAGGGAGAAAGTCCAGAGAAGGGAAGACTTTCCTTTGGTTGAGGAGGATAGGATTAGAGACCTTCTAGGTGGGCTAGACATCCACAAATCCATGRGCCYRGAYGRGAWGYACCCACARGTACTGAGGGAGCTGGTGGATGTTGTTGCCAGGCCACTCTCCATCATCTTTGAAAGGTCCTGGAGAACTGGAGAGGTGCCTGAGGACTGGAAGAAAGCCARTGTCACTCCAGTCTTCAAGAAGGGCAAGGAGGAGGACCCAGGCAACTATAGGCCAGTCAGCCTCACCTCCCTCCCTGGAAAGGTGATGAAACAGCTCATTCTGGATGTCATCTCCAGACACACGGAGGAAAAGAAGGTGATCAGGAGTAGTCAGCATGGATTCACCAAGGGGAAATACTGCTTAACCAATCTGATAACCTTCTATGATGGAAGGCTGGGCAGGTGAGGGGAGAGCAGTGGACGTTGTGTACCTTGACTTCAGCGAGGCTTTTGACACTGTCTCCCATAATATACTCCTAGACAAGCTCAGGAAGTGTGGGCTAGACGAATGGACAGTGAGGTGGATTGAGAACTGGCTGAACAAAGGGTCATCATCAGTGGTGTGGAGTCTAGTTGGAGGCCTGTGGCTAGTGGTGTTCCCCAGGGCTAAATGCTGGGTCCCATCCTGTTCAACTTTTTCATCAATGACCTGGATGAGGGGATGGAGTGCCTCCCTAGCAAGTTTGCTGATGATCCCAAGCTGGGAGGAGTGGCTGATACACCTGAGGGCTGTGCTGCCATTCATCAACCTGGACAGGCAGGAGAGCTGGGCAGAGAGGAACCTCTTGAGGTTCAACAAGGGCAAGTGAAGAAAAGACTGAGGGGGATTTATCAATGTCTACAAGTACCTGAAGGGAGGGTGTCAAGGGGACAGGGACAAACGTTTTTCCATTGTTCCATGAGACAGGACAGGCAGAAATTGAACCACGGGAATTTCCATCTGAAGATGAGAGGGAATTTCTTCACTGCAAGGGTGACAGAGCACTGGAACAGGTTGCCCAGAGAGGTTGTGGAGTCTCCTTCTCTGGAGATGTTCAAGGCCCGGCTGGATGCAACCCTGTCTAGCATGCTCTAGGAGACCCTGCTGAGTAGGGAGGTTGGACTAGATGATCTCCAGAGGGCTCTGCCAACCTTACTGATTCTATGATTCTATGAATTGTCCTCCTGAGAAACCATACTAAGGACAGAAACAAGTCAATGAATGGGGAAAAAAAAGATCCTAAAATCAGCGTACAAATTTAAACGAAGGCTTGTTTGAATTTCTATCCAACAAAGCCAACACAACGGATTTGCCATTATACTTTTTGAGAGGGGACAGAAACACCCATAGTAARATGACGAATACATCAGCAAAAATTTTGCCCACTGCATGTGGCACAAACACAAAAAAGGGGAAATTACTTTCATTCATGAGCCAGGGCAGACAATAAGCAACAACTCTGGAGCCTCAGCACAAAAACTTTGAGGGGTTACAGCCTATCTGTCATCATTAAAGGTTGGTACAGGCTCAATTACAAAGCAGTCAGCACCCTGGAGTTTGTTCTGGTGAGAAGAGTGAAACTGAGCAGGTTAGAAAACATGAAAACAAGAAAGAATCAGGAAAAAGACTGAGCCACCTTCACTTCAAAGCAGCATGAATTTAGGCCAGAGTCTGCTCCTGAAGAAGGTGCTCAGAAAACTCTGGCTTCGCATAGAGGTGTCACCCTCAGCACCAGCAACATGAGGGATCTCCCACAGTTCCCCAGCCTTGATATTAATAGCTTCATTCACCACCCTACAGGTGGCACCACTTGCCACATTACTCCTACCCATGCCTTTGGGCAAGAGTAGCAGGACCCTCAGTCTGATTTTCTCATATTCGTTTGGTGATGAGTGTCCTTTAATCCAAGACCAGCTAATCTGTACCACCTCTGTCCTTGAAAACGTGTATTTTTTTCAGGTCCACACAAGTGAACTTGGTAGCTTTCCAAAGACTGTTATTGGGATGCGCTGTGTAATATCAAAGTGACAATGGCTGAAAATTCAATATCAGTATGATAGATCACATCAAAATATGGGCCAATTTAGTTTTATTAAATTAGTATGTTGCCTCAAATTCCTAAAGAGAAGCAGCTGGTATAAAAATGATATAACTATTGATGCAACATATTATGAATTTCATTCTTATTATTTTTTATTAAGAAATTTTTCATTCCTCCTCTGCTATGGAAATCCCTTGAGATAAAGGGTGAAGGCACACTTACCTGCAAAACAAGAGCTTTATTACTTGTCCTGAAATGGATCGTTTACAACAACAACAAGTGGTATTAATAAAGTTCAGAGATAGCCAATTGCAGAGAGCTGTGTTTCATATCACTGAGAGCAAGAGCTAACTTCGGGAAGGAAAATGAAATGTTAACCAAAAGGCCATTTCCAAGAAAAATAGTCCCATTGTACATCACTGAACTAATAAAAGCATGCAATCTTATAACACAAGGAAATTCCTCCTTCAAGTTTCTGGTCATCAACAACTTTTACCCCATTTCTTTGTGTACAGACTACTCGACATCAGAACAGAATTAGAGTTGTATCAGTTTTGTCAAATTATGCAGTTCTTTGCTGCTTACCTACCTTTTCTGCATCTCAGTTTTTCATTAATGAATCATAAAAGCATAATTAACATTTAAGAAGCAGGAAAATTTTTCCTCTTTGGATCACTATCAAAGGTGGGTCAGTGCTGTTGCAAATACAAATATACCCAGCAGGAACCAGGTTTTTAAAAAAGAGACCTAAAGAAGGATCTGTTCCCAGAAGAGGACCACCCTTCAGTGACTCACGCAATTGGCTTTCCAAGTGATTCTTTTCTGAAAATCCATCAAACCAACTGTGATGGCTGAACAGGACCTTGACTTGACTCAATGCGGCCAGATCAGCTCACCAAAGTTGTGGCAGCAAATCAAAAGCAGAGTCTGTAGATGAGGACTGCTACTTGGTCTCTGGTAGAGGAGTCTAAGAGCTCAGAAGTGGACTCCTGCACAGCCTTCCACCTCTTGCTGTATCATTCACATGTCTATCTGCACACTAATATCTCTGCAATGAGGAGAGTTACTGCAGAGTTAATCTCACTATGTCTTCGGCACAGGACCTCCAGACTTTCAAGGTCAGCTCAGGAGCTCATAGCACGTTACCCTTCCATTTCTGCCTTGTCTGACCTGTCTGACCATCCATGCCCCTTTTTCACCAACAACTTTTGTCTGGCACTAGCTAATCTACAAGCTAACAGCAATATTGTGAGTGAACCTGTGAGGGTTCCCACTGCCTTAAGGTCTGAGCACATACGCAGGACTAACACTAGGGCACTCAGCCACAAGGAAGTATCTTGGTTTTGATTCAGAGCCTATAGTGAATACTGCACCTTAGCAGTTCATAGCTAACAGCAAATAGCACCATGGATGCAAGTAGAAGGGACACAGGTGCCTTCTAGCCATCAGTATATCCACAGGCTCTTTTCCTCTGGCTTGCATGGAAAATGGCTGTATTTTATATGTTCATATATATAAAACATTCACTACCACTGAAACAATAAAGCTTCAAAGGGTTTAGCAGTTCTAGAAAGTCATGTTCATGGTGTTTTGAAAATTGGCATCCAAAATTGAGATAGCTAAAGTCAAAGGACCCCGAGGAGTGGGATGTGATTTGGTCAAGGATTCTAGTATAGCCAGGACTGGTATCCAAGTTTCTTGAGCTCCTGTCCTGGACTTCAGCCACTATGCTGTGCCACCTCAACATGGGTATCAGCACAAGAGAAAAGATACGCAATGATAATGGATGAGACTAAAAACAGAAGACCTACTTCAACCAGGAGAACAGGCTACCTCTTGTCTTCTCATCAGACAGACCCATCAACAGACCCTCCCTAGGCATCTCACAAATCACTGCAGGTGTGCCATCTTTCTAAATGAAATGCCACTACAATAACAGATCTCAACCATCTCCTGAAGGCATGCTATTCGATATTTATAATCACTTAATAAACACGTGAGAAATGGCACAGTACAGCCCTACATAATCTATGTGCAATGATCCTTGGTGACAAAGTGTAAGTGACCAAATCCCTTTCCAGGGCTAATGATATTTTGCTCTAGTAAGCCAGTGATATATCTCATGGCAAAAATAAAGCACTCATGCATAAAATTAATACAGTAAGCTCTGTAGTCATAAAACTTTCAATCTGTGATATATTGGATGGGAAAATGACTAACCTGTAATGCAAGTTCTCCCAGTGCCTTATTCCCTATAGGTTCTAGGGTCACCTAAGCATTACACAATCAAACCGGGCTTTTTCAGAAGCATATGAATTATTAACAAACCAGTTATAAAGTCCACTAGGGTCATGTGCATAAAAAGCCCCATGAGGACACAGATAGCAGGTTCTCCTCATAGAGGTCACTTGTTTCTATTCTTTCCGAAGCTGTATGAGAAAACTTACAGCAAATTGCCTCCATCCATTTTGTTCCCCTCTCCTCATTCATTGTAGAAGAGGTCATGATGCAATCAAAGACATCCCGATACTTAATTTAACTGGTATCTCTTTCTAGGCAGAATTCCTTGCTTTTTAAGAGCACAAATACAACTCCTCCTAGGCCCCTGCTACAACCGGGGTCATTTCACTAGAAAAACACAAAGCACAACAGCAATGTGCACAAGCCATTTATGCCATGCACTGTTTCTAGAAACAATGCTTTATTTTTCCTGCRAGTCTGCTCCATGCCTCATGTACACACACCATCCGAGCACTAGCAGCAGACTGGCGAGCTCTGAGGGTCTTGACCACACGTGGACCATGCCTGGATTTGCGTGCCATTGCAGGCTCACTCATCTCGTGCTGCATAGGATTCTGGCGGCTCTTGCAGCGTGTCTGGGCCTTTTGTGCTGCTGTGTTGTAATGCCTTTTAGCTCTGCCATGAAAATGCAATGCCATTATAAAGCATTTCCCAAGCAGCATCTAGCTAGGGACCAGTGAAAACACAGCATTCAGCTGCTAATAGGAAAAACCTTAATGAAACTATGATTAATAGTATCAAGTACTGTTATTGACTTTGGGCAAACTACCTCTTGCAYATGTTGCATACTTTTTCAGTAGCCCACATGCTGAGTGGAGGGAGCAGAAATCTAACCCATATACAATCTTTCAAGGTCTTTCTATGAGAAAACACAGATACTACTTCTTCTGAGCACAGATGTGGATGTTGTAGACTCCATCAATCTGCAATCCATTCCTGTTTCAACCAGAAAAATAACTATTTTTTGCATTTGAAATCATCAAAGTGCTAAAAAAAAAAAAAAGCTAGCTCCTCAATCAGGAACACTGCCAAGCTATCGAATCAATAGGTCGTTAGATACTTGAAGTATAGGAATATGTGAAAGCTATCAAATGATTTCTTTGTTAATAAACTGCGACAGTAATTATCATTAGAAAAGAAATGGAAAGATATGGATCAGAAATGGAAAGATGTGGATAGTTCCTCATTAAGTGAAATTAAAGCCCACATTATTCTTTTTTTTTTTCTTTTGGTCTTGATTCTGCAAAGTCCTGCATTCTTACACCCAGATTTGTTTTTGTAACCAACTCCCCTCACTTCAGGTAAAGACCATACTGCAGGATCTCAACCTGCAAGGTGCCCACACTGGTGCTCAAGACAAGAACAGATTTTCTCCAAAGACCACAGATTTTAATGCAGTCATCCAGACACGAATGTCCCAGCTGAAGAACAAAATGGAACCTGGAAGCAACCGTGAGAAGATTGAAGAAACATGAGCTACTGCTTCACACGGCAGCAAGTTAACCATGCATCACTTGACATGTACTACTGACATGCACTTCCCTGTACCTGCTCTGCTGCCTGCTGCACAGCCCCTGAACTCTGTCAAGGATGAAAGCAGGTAACTTTGGAGTACAGTGAACTAGACATGCAATGGTCTGGTTCTCCAGGCAGATTTCTATAGGTGGCTCCACAGATGAGGTGGTTCAGCCCACACTAACCGAGTGCCAAACATGAAGACAGCCAGCAAGGAAGAATTAGGATCCAAMTTTTTAACTTTCAAAGGTCTGCACTGTTGAAAAAAAGGTTTTAGTTAATCAGCACGTCACGTTCTGCAAATCACAAATACACTAGGAAGAAAA
Source organism: Rhea americana (assembly GCF_003343005.1). Taxonomy (NCBI): domain Eukaryota; kingdom Metazoa; phylum Chordata; class Aves; order Rheiformes; family Rheidae; genus Rhea; species Rhea americana. The sequence goes on along the minus strand of NW_028185594.1, from coordinate 537,528 downwards.
ACCACCAGCCAGCCCTTCATGAAGTGTGTAAGTTTGCATCAGGTCATATACCTTGACAGCCTCACCCCCTTAGAAGCTTTGATACTTGTGATCATTAGCGCAAGAGTGTTAAGTTAAAAAGCTTGATCTTATTTTAAGTTCAGGTAGGAGACCACAAGAAGATATACTTTGGGTTCAGCCTCCCTCCAATTATCAAGACAGAAATTGTCATGCTGGCTTTGAGGAAGAAGGGAAAAACCACTTGAAAAAGGTCCGGAAACAGACTAACTATCAAAGCTAGCTCAGATGTCTACATGGTAGTCAGTCTGAGCTACCTTGACACCATTCTTCCCTTGGCTTGCCTGCAGTTGACACATGGGTGAATGCACAGCTTCAATTGCAAAATAGGAGATCCAGCGCAAGTAGTCTACTCGATGGAAAGAGTAGATCAAAAATCCCAATGATTTTTCTGGGGAATGGAAAAGGAAGAAAAAAAATGWTGTGGAGGTTGAAAAATACCTGAACGATATCATTCAACATCTGCAAGTCCTACTTTGTCCACATGCTTAAACACAATAGTAACAGTCATGCAGCTTTGCATATACAGAATTCAGTGCTCCATACCCTTTCCAGGCCTAACAGAGAAACTGGTGGTCTTCTACTAGCACATAAAGGAGAGGGGAAAAAGGACTAATGGATGTACATTAACCTTTTGGTACTAGATTTCCCGATACTAGCTACTAATGCAAAATCCATTAGTAGGAAACGTCAGGGAACCACGACGTGCAAATGTTATAATGCTGCGAATAAGAGTGCAAAAACCTGAAGAAGGCATGGCAGGGGCAGAGACTCATGCAAAGGTGGTTGCAAGTGCAAGATGATTAAAAAAAGCTGCCTGCTTCTGCTTTGGGCAGCGCTACTGCAAAGAAACCCTGACAAAAGAGCCTTGAGAGGTTAAGATTTGGAAACTGAACTTTGCTACTCCTCTTACAGGTCAATTTTGTCACTTACCCCAAGGACAGAGCTTTCAAATGCCTGCAGGAACCACTTTCACTGCCATACAAACCTTTCTCCTTGCCATCTGTCTGTTCCTCCCCTGATCTGCCCGTGCTGCACTGATGGAGACTATCACAAGGCAGACAAGGCAGCTTTGCCAGCTCAAACCACCAGAGCAAAGCCTAGGCACTCACACTTGCCTTGACAAAGAAATACCAGGAGCAGCCTGGGCATTGTAGGAAGCAGAAGCTAACAGGTGGGGGTGACCATAGCATTTAGGTTGGTAACAACATGCTGACACAAAATTGCCTACGATTTTTTCATTTGAGGATTTCTTCACTTGCTGGATGCTTGGCTTTCAAAGTGTAATGCTTGAAAGTGTTTTTTCTTTGGGGAAGGGGAAGAGAAAGGGCAAACAATGAAACCAGGAGAAGTGAATGCTATCACTTAATACACAAAGGCCATTTCAATAGCTACCTTAATGTGCACTAATTAGGTGTGGAAATAGGCAACACATCCCAAGGGCTGGTTATGGCCTGCTTCCTCTGCTGTACTCAGGTGTGTTTCACTACCATGATCAAATATTTAAAAATGCACCAAGATTTATCACCTGTGGGACAAAGAAATTACAATTTAGCCTCCTCAGCAGTCACAGCTAAAAGCCAGCTTTCTAAAGCAGAAGAGCCCACAGTCTACCTTCACTTGCCATCTGGAGCCACTTTGGAAACCTGCAACATGAATCTGGGACTCGCTAGTGGTGCTAGCACAGGAACATGCACATGGATGAAATACCAAACATCCAGAGAATTAGTTTTTGTTCACCTCCCAACTGCTGATGAACCTCTCTAGGCCTCCAGTTGCCATCTGTCAAAAAGAATCACAATTCTCTCTCTGGCCTAACCTCAGATTTTTTGCATATGTAAAGCCCTTCACAAAGTGTAGGGACTATGGTGCATACAATAAAACCCTGAAGGCAGCTAGCAACCTGAATGTAATCTGAATAGTTTTTTGGGTGTTTTATATATATATATATATATATATATATATATATATATATATATATATATATCCTTGCAACCTCCTGGCCTTGCGCTTTCTCCAGGGTGCCAAATATAGTATCTAGAGGTTAGCATGAGCTAATTAGAGTTATCTTCCATCCAGATTGCTCTTTTGCTATCCTGAGGGCTGTCTGCCTAAGCACAGAGCCAGTCTTCCTCCTGCTCCACCAGAGCGCACGTTTTTGTCTCCTCTCTCAGGGAGAAGGTGACAGATGACTTTGGACCTTTCTGTCTTTTAAGAGTTTTCTCTTGCTCTGTTCCTACACTTTTTCTTCTTTACTCAAACCCATAGTGAAAATGCCATCTCAAATTTAACAGATTATTGCAGTGTCAAGGCTGCAATTCAGAGATTGATCCAAAGCCAGTACTGCTTTGCCTGGCCTCGCACTGGAACTGCATTTGCTTCTGACCTGCAGATAACACAAAACTTGCCCTCTGAATGGCATCTGCATAACTATTGCATCTTAATGCCGGAGCTGCTGCATCCAATCTTTTATTCTTTTGTGCATAAATTTGGGAGCTCCAATTTCAAGAACTTGAGTTCCGTTTTGCATTCATATCTGTCTTTGCCATTCAATTCCTGTTCAAACCTACCTGGCTGCATGTGCTCAAAAACAACAGAAAACGTCTGGCTAGCTGCAAACCTGATCTGAGCTGACAGTTTTCTACAGATGAGCTCATTGACCTGTCACTTCTTGCACCCAGATGCTGTTAGGACCTAGTTGCTTCCTTGGCTGTGGCAGTAGCTGCGGTAATGAGGCTTCAGGCTTTCACATAGGGCCTGTAGCCAAACTGAAGAAAAAAATAAAAGCAAGGTTATGGGATTTTCCTTGGATCTGCAATATGTAGGTGGAATGCAACAAGAACACTTTGCAGATCAAATCCTGGCTCTTTTTTCTCCCTGTACTTCCCCTGTCTGTTGGCAAAAGCATCCTCAGCATCCATAGGGACACTCTGATAACAACTCACCTTGCTTACTGGACTGGTTTTGTGCTAGTCTACCCTGCATACTGGGCCAGTATAAATGCCCAAGCACCTACCCAGCACCTTGGGAAAGTCTTATGTCCCACATGTGGCAGAGCAAATACGTAGCTAGCGTGACCTGAACTAGCTAATTACAGCCCACTCCCAAGCCACGCAGACATATGCTGCTGCCCAGACCACAGGACCTGCTAATTTGGTATGCAGTCAAAGTTGATTTCATTAAGCACTTTTTTTCTAAAAACAAGTCAAGAGTCCATGCAAAATCTTGAAAGAGTCCGCAAAAGCACATTACCAGAAAAAACCCATACATTTCTTCCAGGTTGTTTCATGTATTTTTCACCATGCCTTGTTCAACAGGTGCAGAGCGAGCAAAGAACCAGAAATCAGAAAACTTGTACTGCATGTGGACTGAACTGGAGAGAACATCTGTCTCCAATTTTTCAGTTAAGCAAAACTGAATTTTAATTTAATAAAACCACTCGCCTATAACCACAAATAAAATTGTTCAAGGTCGGATGAGTTTAAAACCCAAACCTGGCCCCTACTCAGCAGCATGTTATGACTGCTTTAGAGAGCTTTAGGGCAGAAAAATCTTCCCATTTTCACATAGCTGCTAGGTGTCAAGTGTTAAAAGCAGGAAAGAAGCATTGCATCAGGCTCCAGAAGCTAAGTATGTGGAGGTCATGGGCAATATTTACATTAATAATCAATACTGCTTATGCGGGGGCCATATACATACTCCTAAGGGCAGCTGTTTTGAAGCCAAGTTATATCAGCCACATGGGTAACCCTGGCCTTACGCAGTTAACATGATGGCCCACAAAGGATTTCCACCTAGAGCACAGCCTGGCTCCTTTGCCCTCTCCTGGTACTATCATCCTCTTAACTCTACTAAAAAAACCTGGGCATTACATTGCTGCACAGTATAAAAGAAGTTACAGGGGGAAAAAAAGATTCAACACTGCAGACTTATTGAATTAAACATTATTGTGGCTAACACAATCAATATGCTATTGATCATATTATCCATATTAATATTTAATTCAATTAAAAAAGGCTCCTAGTTTGCTCCCAGTCCTTTTTTTTTTCCTCCAAATGTCTTGCAGATTTTTTATGGTGCAGAAAAAAAGTTAAATTTTGCTACAGACTATGAATTCCAGGTGGACCAGCACTAAATACCTACCAGCCTCAGCTGATCTAGGTTTTGTCTGTCACTTGCTGTTCCAACTTGGTCCGACCCGAAGAGCAGGAGAAAACCATTTCCCCTTTTCAGGCTGTCAGCAGTACCCCAGTGCAAACCCCAGAGACACTAGGAAGGGGAAAGTGGAGCAGAGTAGTATGTAGGGCAATCACCTTCCTATTACAAACCAGTCACTGCTAACTGCTGCTAATAGCCTCCCATCTGCTCCCCCTCCCCAAGTACTTACCTGACACTTCAGGAGATTAGTTCAGCTTCCTAAACTAGCAAGAAACTAACCCAGTCCACTTTGGTTTTTAATGTATAGTTTCAGTTCCCTTCCCACTCTATGTGCATTTAGGTTATGGGTTTGTCAAGGTAAGCACTGCACGTGTTTGAGCAGCGCTTATCATCACGCAGCACCACTCCTCAGCACGCTCCGCACATCTGAATCGGAACAGCACCGAACTAAAGTCAGGCCTGAGAAGGGGCTGCTCTGCTTTACAATTGCACACATCAGGGAAGAAACCTCTCCGCTGCTCCTTAAACACGCTTTGACAACCAGGGCAGATACCATAACGCAGCTGGCCACAGCCCTGCATGGTTAGCTTCTCACAGCTGCAGCGCGCACCTTTTCCAGCAGCARAAGATATCGCAGCCCCTGCTGCACAATAAAGCCACGGGCACCAGTCGWCCCATTACCTGCTGCTGCTTCAGCATCTCCGTTCGGTGAATGACACCAGTCTCTCAAACRCGCAGCAGGAGCCGACGTTTCTGTTATTTCGTCACATGAGACCTCCTGCCAGGAATTAGATTGAAGCACAGAAAATGCGTCTTCTCCCTAGAAATAAAGGAAAAGTGGGAAATTTCCTCCCCATCAGATCGCATACAAAACATTCTCCTGCTTTTAAGGGTAATTTAGCACTAGTTAAACTACCGTTAATTTAAGTCAAACAAGTCTGGAAAGACAGAACATGCTGTACTATTAAAAACAGCTGAATCTTCATTTGTTCCATAAGAGACATTTTCCATTTCCTGACCAATGGTATCGGGCTGTCCAAAGACATCTTTCTATCGCTTTTAAACTGATATTTAAGCCTGCATGGCTGCTTTTTGCAAGAAAGTGTGGTCTGCTTTGTTATCAAACTACTTTTTCTTGCAAAATACAGAAGAAAGTCAGAAAAAGGGACATGGAGATCAAATGGATTAACAACATTACTCTGACATCAAACTCACCTCGTTTCCAAGAGCAAAAATAGGTCATCATCCAGCACTGAAGTACCAAATAGCTTAAAAGGGAAACAAGAAAAGCCTTGCTCTGTCCTTCACACCCTGCTCTCCAGCAATGAAGATCCCAGGATAAGAACTTTGCTGGCAGTTTGGCCAATTCAGAAGATGGGCTAGAAGGCAGCTTGCTGTGCAGCAGCTCTATGGCTCCRCTGTGCTAGCGGTAACAAACTTCATCCCCTTCCAGTAAAGCTAGCCACCATAAATCAGAAGCAGCACAGAAAGCATAGGCAGCAGGACCAGATGCTCCTTATATTTATACATTTTCCTCCAAACAATCCCCCCCCCCCAAACACACAGTTTTACAATAGTTTGTGGCATCCATACAGACGTCTTTGTCCTGACTGAAATACTTGCTAGAGTTTTGTCAGCCAAAAGAGCTGATCTACTGGAAAATTATAGCATAAAACAAACCAAGTTTTCCAGATAATGTTTAGCCTTAAGACACTGGACAGTGCCTGAGTCAGTGGAGCACAAGCTCTTCTCAGACTCTTGTGATAGAGCAGAAGAGAGGGCCTTTACCTCAAGCCTAACAAAGGCTGTGTAGAAGCAGCTTAGACTAAGCAGTTGCTGGCATCTTTGCTACTGGAGAGATGCTCATCTTTGCACCTTTCCATGCTTGCTATTCATTAGAAAGAGGAATAAGACAAGACAGATGATGAGCATGGCCCAGATGTGTGAATTCTACTTTGAGACCAAAAGGAGCCACCACTGTTTAGTATTATTTGCTTCCTTCCCATTTCCCTGAAACGCTTGCAAAAATAATGCAACAGCTAGTTCTCCTGCAACACTTCAGCGAGTCTTTTTTACAGGCCACACACTTCTTTCTCAGAAAAGTCACTTCTGAACATCTCAAATAAGAAATGAAGCCTCAAGGCTCAGCAACATAGAAAAGACTATTTTGCAGCTGGAAGAACAAAGCCTTWAGAGAAATATTTCCTATGATACCTTCACCATAATTACACTTCCTCTGATGTGCCCACCATAAAAATATTTCTTAAGAAAATTAATCTCCTTGTCTCCCTCAGTAATTATCTAATCTCAGTTACTTCAGAAAAAGTGGAAAGATGTTTCGGGGATAAGAAAAACCCAGAAGATTTTTTTGAAAAAGCAGTTTAAGACAAAAACATCCGGAAGTACGAGTTATTCTATAATTATATTGCTTTGAATCTACCACAAGACTGATGCTAGAAAGTAACCTCCATACTCTCACGTTTCAGTTTTATACACAAAGCCACCCTCAAAAAAAAAGATACATACATATATATGCGTATATACATACATATATACACACACACACACATATATATATATATATATATATATATATATTTCACCCACCCACACTTACCTGTTAACCCCTAAATAATCTGCCTTAGACTAGAGGTCACAGCCATTCAAAAAGGTTAGCTAAATTTCATAGAACGCTGCCTGAAATACACAGATAAATTCCAAAGGTGTTGCCTGAAAATCATTAACTTTTGAGGTCCATAGAGTTTAAGGTAGGAATTTAAGATAAAAGTTTCTCTAATCCCAGAAGGCAAATCCTGGACTCATTCCTCTTTAAATGCCCCATTCATTGATGCACATTAAATTTATGCATTTTAGTAGAACACTGCAATAAATTCAGATGTTCTAAGAGAGGTCCAGCTAGCTCCCTACGCTGTCTGCAGCCAGGGCCACGAGCAGATGGACTGGAAAGAYTAGCATACGCTACTTTTCCCAGCTTTCAACTACTTTCAGTACAGAGGACTTTCCTGAGCTAGTCATGGTTTCTGTCTCTTTAGTAACCTTTAACAGATTTTCTTCAATGAATTAATCTAGTCCCCGGCTTTAGGCCACACCAAAACATATAGCACCTAAAGCAGCCTATGGCTATCAGTTCCACAAGTCTACTCATACTGCATGAAACTTCTACTTGGAGTCTGCCTCCTACTAAACTTCCTTTAATGCACCCTTGTACTAGAAGAGACAGTGAAAAATGATCCCTACACACCCTTCTCCACATGACTCATGATTTTATGACCTTGTTTTTATGAGTCAAAACTCATCCAATGGATTAAGGAACTTGATTTATCCTTAATACAAATCTCTTTCTAGACACATTTTATTGAGTGCTATCTCTGCTTATAATGATCAGCAACAGTTGTGAATAATAAGCAGGGTCTGTCATTGAACTCTAGTTTTTCTGTACTTACCTATTGCTTCAAGAGCAGTTTCACATCTGCTTCAATTCTGGCATCAAAATCTAGGTTATTCTACTCTTTGCAAGTTCAGAAGTCTAAGGTGGTTGGACCCAAATTCCAAATCTCTGAAGAGACCTGAAGGAGACGGGTCAGAGTCAATCTCAGGTACATTTCACTCAAAGTATCAAGAACTGCTCTTCATTATGGTATCATGGGATTCTTGATGTGATACCAACTTTGCTGGAAATTATGAATTGATACAGAGGAATCAAGTCACATACAAGCAAAAAAACAAAGACCTTAGGGTAAATTAAAGTGTGGCTTAAAAATTAACGGCCATGTTTTAATGCAGTTTCTCTTCAGCTCCCAGGAAAGAACAAATGGCTCCTAAAATCTGTAAATCTCTGGCCTGTACAGGGGATAGGCAGAGATCACAGAAGGGTCAAATTCCTTTCCGGCAAAGAGCAGAAAAGCCACATTAAGACTTTTGCTGAGATTCATTGCTATTCTGCAAAGAACACTGCAATAGGTATATCGATGCACCATGAAATGCCAAGTTAAAATGAGCTACAATTGTCAAAATAAATGACCAAGCCCAAGCATTATCGACTCAGCAGCTTATTTTCTGCCAGTGTTTATCTGCACCAACCCCCCACCCTGCCAGAAGAACAACAAAAATCCATTCATCCCATGGATTGTTCTGTTTATTAACGAGCCTTGCATTTTTGCTCGCTCACACAGACAAGCAAGTACTCAAGAACTGCATTTAGTTAAGAGTAATGACTCAGTCTAGTCTAAGTGATAGATCAAGACACTCCAGCTCCACAAGGCTAGCAGATACTATCGAAGAGTCTATCTGTTACAGGTGAAGAGTATACTTCTGAGTTGCACAAAGGGTACTCAAAACTACTGTGGGATCTGCAATGGCAACAGTTACAGAAAACACCTGCCTCTTACACTGAAGAGCTGCTCTAGCAGATACGATACAGTCTTCATGTCTGTATCAAATTCACATAAAAGTACTTACATTTTCATCTGCCTATGGATGACATACATATGGACTACTATTTTGCAGCTAAATCAAGCAATGAGATACTCCAAAGTGACTGGCACCAGAGGTTTTATTACAAGACTACTACAAATACACGAACACAAAAATTTGGTTTTATCCCACAACCATCACTCTCATAATGTAATAACGATTACAAGACCCCATCTTCACATTACGAGTTCCAAAACCAAGGAAATACACAAGACAAAGGCAATATATGACATAAGAACAGACAGTTCTTATGAAGAGGAGAAAGAGCAAGTTTCTGACAATAATTTATTATGAAAGAATTAAAAATTATTACAGATATGCAAGAATCAAACATCACTCCAATGCAGCCAGATAAGCCAGTACAATTGTGCAAAAAGTGAAGCATAGTTATTTTTTGCAGTCATTAAATTTCTTTTCCAAAGTAATCATGATATCAATCACCTGCGCCTTACAGTAGTATTTCTGATTATAGAGAATCTGATGCTTTAAAACATCCAGAAAATAGAGTCTTATACAGATTATATATTTACAGGTATGAAGGAGGATGAATTTGGATTATTATTCTCACTGCAAATAACTAAGTTTAGATTAAGATTTGAAAGATATAGGTTTTAAAAACATCTACTGTCATATGACTTCAGGCCACTAGCTCTACTTAATTTCCACTGAGCTCATCCTATGACACTTTGACAAGAACTTCCTACAATGTTCAGCTGCAAAATATTATAAAGAATATAACGTGTTGTCCAACAGAAGAGATACCTACATAGGCAAATAATTACATTCAAATGCATAAGGTCTTACTTTGTTTTTAAATATGAATTTTGGCCTGGCTGGGAGATCTTCACAGACACAACAGATTCTTGTCAACAGACATTAGATGCTGGAGAAACACGGTCACGCTCTGTTGCCTATAAAGGGCTGGTTTAAAATTAAGAACGCTGTAAGAGGTTTCGTTCTGTAAAGTCTTACTTACAAAGTATGTCACTGATCATTATAGTGAAGTTAAATGTAAAATAAAGCTTACTAAATAACTGAAGGCACATTTTTCAATGCAGTATCTTTACCTCCTTCCTCCATTGCAAGCTCATTTATTCCAACATAGTTATCTTCATAAATCATTTGAAGTAATCAAAGCTCTCCTGCATTCCTAAGTGCAAAAGATGAATCAGAGCTTTAGTTCCCCCTGCTGCCCCTCTCCCTCCCCAAACACAGACCAGTGTTTAACAGTGTTTTTCAACTGTTCAAGATTCACCACTTAATCTTGTTCGTGATACAAGGATATTCACTTTACTGGCAGCAGCTGAAATGACATTACACAGTCTATAAGCCAGCTGGAGGGGGCCATCCAGACCTTACCCTGACGAATTTTCTCTGGCTTGAGTTTAGAAGACACATCATAGATGACATACTGCGTGCAAAATCTCTGGTCAGAAGAAGGTTCTGCATGGTATGCCACCGTGTTGATTGTTTGTGTCACATCGCTGTCTGGTTTTGGCTGTCGAACCAGAATTTGTCCTCCTGCTGCTTTGACCAACTCCACAAGATCACTCTTCTGGTGATGGTTGAAAGATCCCAAAAAATAGAAGTAGCATCCATCAAACAACTTTGGCAGCTAAGCAGAGAGGAGAAAAGTATAAACATAGATGTTCACAACTTTGCACACAGGAAAAAAATGGAAAAATCAGTATCAACAAAAACCAAAACCAATCAAAATCATAAGCTAGGTCAGTAACGCAGCAAATAAGATCCTCAATATAATTAAACAGTCAAGTAAAGCCATGCTTACACAGTAAAGCTTACTTCATGTCTGTCTATTTCCCAGTACAATAGAGTTTGGATCCATAACATTCCTAGCTACTGTTACAAAACATTTAACGAACTTACTGCTCCGTTGTTAGGTATAAAGTAGTTCTGTAACRAAGCAGGAAATTCAAACATCCGTCTGTCCTTACAGATCATTTCTATCAGGTTCTAAAGCAGAGCAGAGAACCATAAGGAGGCATCACTGCCTGTGCCATAGAGCTTCGCCATGGACCTAACAGTGTTCCCTCTAACAAGGGGAAGGCAACATTACCCCGATACATAAAAAGGACTGCTTGATGGGTGTTCACAATTCTTTCAATCACCTTGCACATAATCAAATTTCTGTACAAGAACACAAAAATTTTGTATCTATTTCACAAGTGGCAAAGGGCAAAACACACACGGACCAAAGGCCAATAAGACAATCTGTCTCAAGCAATAAAACTCACCAGCTGTTCCCTGTTGAGTCGGCCTCTTTGTGGGCCACCTTGGATTTCATACTTCTCTTCTTGTTCTCGAACCTTGGTTTGCAGACAAGCTTGTACCCCTTGAACAGCAGCAATAGAGAAAGCATTAGTTCAAAACACCAGGATTATTTTTTTAAAGAGAAAAATCCTCATAGCTTAACAGAGGCTTGCATTTCCTTTTAGGGACTAAGCAGTTACACTAAGATAAAAAGACTGCCTGCAATACAAAATGTTGCATAAACATGACAGTGTGTCTCGTTTAGCAATTTTTTTCCCCTTGACTTGAGAAGAATTTACAATAGGTTTAAAAGATACAAGTTAGATAGGGAGAAGAAATATCATACTAAAAATCAGTGCTGTAAACACTAGGAATTACCAGCTTTTCCTCTCACCCACTGAAAGGTCAACCACTTACTGCCAAATGTCAAATCTGCTGATCATTTGGAAGCTTAAAGCCAGCATGTAGAAGCAGCTCTGCAGTTAAAAAAATGAGACCAATTGCCTGATAAAGAGCAATTACAAAGCAAGTACAAAGCTGTTTCTGAACAGCTATGGACTCAAATAACAATCAGATAGGATTTCAAGGTCTAAAATCAGCACAAAACTGGAGATTTACGCTATGGTTTAACAGTGGCATTCATTTTTGTTAGTAGCACTGCATAATGAGATTGTCTTCTAAAGTCAGCGTGGTTTTGCCTTGTTCTAAGGCTAGTTATTTTTTCTAATCTAGAATGTGCTGATGCTAATGTATCGCTAACATTAGTGGAACACACTACCTGACCTGACTTTGGAAAGAGAAACTGTTTGTCACTTATCCAAGGATGAAACATTTTGCCTGCACATGCGATGCACTCAAAAGTTACCCGAGAAAGTCTGCAAAGCTGATTTTGGAAACAGCTCAGGAGGATTACAGTTGTCAAGGTTGTGACTTTTACAGTGGTGTTTCAGTAGTACCCTTGTATAGTCTTTCTTATTTATGCAATCTACTTCCACTCTGCAGATAGGTAACTTGCAATACCCAAACAAAATACAACCAACTGAACAAGATTACAAGTAAAATGAGGTGGTTTGGCCCTAGAAAGGAAGAAAACCTAAGACCACAAAAAGAAGTGTCATTGACAAAGGTACGTGGATACCATGGCAGTAAGTAGCACTACTAAATCTTCATCTAGAGAGAACTTGAAAGCCAACTGTTATTTAGCAGCAGCTTATATAAACTCACAAAAGCATTAGGAATTAGTATTTTCATTTCTAGCTCTTTGAGTTTACATTAAAAAAAGACAATTTGATACAGAAAACCATAACTGATTGCAATATTCCTTTGTTACGCAGGCTGACAAACGTAAAAAAAGGAACTGACTAGTTGCATACTACAACAAAACACAACTGCCTCCATGTACAAGTATCAAGGTGAGTATCCACACTTGTTATAGCTAATTCCTTCAAAAATCAACACAAACTTGTACAAAACCAGAAGGGCAACTTAGTCATCTATTTTCCAGAAAAGCAACTTACATATTCATTATTGATAACAGCATTAAATACTGATATTGTACTCAAGACACTAACTGATTTAAGTTGTTTCAGTAACTCCCCTTCCTTTTTTTCCCTTAAGATCACCACAACTGGTCAACAGAATTTCCTCTGTCAATTTGCCTCTAACTTACTCTAAGGCTATTCCTTCCTTCCAATGAAATGCAGATGTTAATAGGTACAACTCACAATAAAGGAGAAGCCATCTCATCCAGTCTTAAAAACAGAACCGTTCATTCATTATAAATTCACTATAAAGAACATGTTTTAATTCAATCTGCCATCAAAAGCTCAATTTCAAAGATTTCTGCTACACAGCTGAGGTTCTTATAAGCTGAGTACATCACAAATAGAGCAGCTAGTGCCAGTATCAGTAAATGAAGCAAGTTTGATATGAAAGTAATAAAAGCTTGAATGAACACAGAACACTATGATGTCTTTTCATAGTTACTTCCCTGAAAAAAAAAAAAAAAGCTAAAATTTAATCATGAAAGTGACTAATGTTAGTGGAATGCCTATTTCAGCAGAAAATGCAAAATATTTTAAGTCTGTCTGTATGTCTGTCCATTTCCCACTGTCAAGTCCTCCAAGGAATTTGATTGCCAAAATTCAACATTATATGTATTAAAAGTTTTTCCAAGATAGCAAAAAGAGAGACTCAACTAGATTTGTCCTATTTCCACACAATTCATCAGAACCACCAATTAAATGTGCATATTTCCAATTTTTAAGAAAGCAAAAAACACCATTTGTCTAGTGGTTGCATGATCAGCTCTTCAGAGAAGGACCTGGGAGTGCTGGTAGATGACAGATTGACCATGAGCCAGCAATGTGCCCTGGTGGCCAAGAAAGCCAATGGTCTCCTGGGCTGCATTAGGAAGACTGTTGCCAGTAGGTCGAGCAAGGTGATCCTGCCCCTCTACTCAGCCCTGGGGAGGCCTCATCTCGAGGACTGTGTCCAGTGCTGGGCTCCCCTGCACAAGACACATGGAGCTACTGGAGAGAGTCCAGCGTAGGACTACCAAGATGATCAGAGGGCTGGAGCACCTGCCCTATGAGGAACGGCTGTGAGAACTGGGCCTCTTCAGCCTGGGGAAGAGAAGACTGAGGGGGATCTTATCAATGTCTACAAGTACCTGAAGGGAGGGTGTCAAGGGGACAGGGACAAACTCTTTTCCATTGTCCAAAGCAACAGGACACGAGGCAATGGGCAGAAACTGAACCACAGGAAGTTCTGCCTGAACGTGAGGGGGAATTTCTTCACTGCAAGGGTGACCGAGCACTGGAACAGGTTGCCCAGAGAGGTTGTGGAGTCTCCTTCTCTGGAGATACTCAAGGCCCACCTGGATGCAACACTGTCTAGCATGCTCTAGGAGACCCTGCTTGAGCAGGGAGGTTGGACTAGGTGATCTCCAGAGGGCCCTTCCAGCCTTACCAATTCTGTGATTAATTTTAAACTTTTCTTAACCAACTAGAATCAGAACAGATCTGTGTCTTTGTCGCTTTTGTGGCACATACACTGTATATTCCAGTCAGGGAGAAAAATGCCCTGGATGCAAGTTTTTAGTGCCCAGGTGTTTTCTTTAAGATAAAGATGTTAAGAGATGACATTGGTAGGCTACACTCTTTGTGGAGCAACAGACTCCTGGTATGTTTCTTGGTGATGGGAAAAATAGTACATTTTTGCTTCCAGAACATATTATTTATGCAAGATGTAGAAACAGAACTTGCTCCAACTAGCAGGTCCTGTCACATTTGCTAAGAACAAATGTTTTGGGGGACTATTGGACTCTAGGACTTCAAATGACTTCTTCTCTAATGCTTTGTCGGTGTGCAGGTAACAAAGAGGAAAAAAGAAAATCGCTAGAATCCTCAAGTTCTGCAGTCATGCTTCAGGCTTCAAAATACTTCAAGGCAATTTTACTGTCAACAGCACAATGACTCTGTGGTAAGAGTATCACTCTGAAAGAGACAGTAAAGACAGGGTAACAGCAGAAGGATAGCATTAGGACCAGGGCAGTGAGGCAAACAGCATGTCAGACTTGTGGTCTATTTATACATTCAATTAATTGCTATAATTATCAGCAGGTGTTTGAGGAAGGTGCTTACAACCCTGAGGTGAACAATTAAGGTGTAATCCATCCACAGGGGAAGGTTTCCTACCAAAAAAACAGCAAGTTAAAATAATTTAAGTGAGAGACCAGTATGCAAGCTGTCCATTAAGTGCAGACATTGTTTAGATGGGTTTCTTATGTTGCCTGTTTCTCTTCACTCCTGCACCTAGTAAGAGATTTTGCACTTTCAAGAGTTAAATGATTCAGACATCAAAAAAAAGAAAACCCAGCAAAACAAGAGGGAAGTTGTCATATTGTCTCCTGTTGTCATATTATGAAGAGAAAAAGAGAGAAGCACAATTTGAGCCTTCTCATTATGCAAATCTCTAATGAATGCGATTATTCACCTATTCTCTGCTCATCTCTTTCCCCACAGAACTTCCCATCAAGTCACTCTTCTAGATCACTAATTTTGCCTTATTGTTTTCAGATATAGTGATTCCAGCTAGACAAAACAGCCTAAATGAGGTTTTGCAGACAGCATGATTGGCTTTGGTTGCATTGTGGTAGCATTTGGAAGCTTCAGGCCTGTACCAACCCTCTACCATGCTACTAAGCTATGATACCACCACCACAAAAAGAACATAGATCCTTGTGCTAAAACCTCCTCTCAATTTCACATTTGAAATAGGAGAGATACTGATAGATGATTAGAGCATACTGCAGGGCCTTCCAACATTTTTTCAATACCATTAGGGCTTTTATTTTCTGTGACAACTTCTGAGTGCCAAACTAAGTTGACTCAATAAAGCCCAGGTCTTTTTCTTGAGTAGGTCCCATTAATTTTAAAAGCTGCTAATACGTACAAGTGGCTGGATAACGTGATAGTTCCCTTTTTATAGTCTCTCCACCAGACTTAGTGTCATCCTGATTAAGAGCATCAATAAAAAGAAATAAAATGCTATACTGTACACAGGGGCGTATCACTGAACTACCTTTATAGGGACATTTTCAGAAGCTCTGTTGACCGCACGCTATTCCTATTTAAGAAAGGGGTACAGCACCCTTCGACTCCAAACAGGAGCCATGATAAACTGCCTCCTAGCACTCCTGAAATTACAGACAGTCTTCTGTTAAACATTGTATTGAAAAGTCAACACTGAGAATTTGATGTTGAGACACTAGTCAAATTAACCAAAAAATAAATTATACTATTTTCCTAACTAATAAGCAATTATTGCACCATCAATACTATGCTACCTCCCTTCTAAAATATGTTGTATTGGAGACAGACATCTTAAGTATCAGAACAGGATTGATAACTCCTTTAGGGAATGTCCTTATCCTTCTATCCTTCTAGGGTTTTCACAGGTCAGAGGGTAACAGTGACACAATAGGCAAAACAGAAAAGTTTGGAGAGAGTAAACTTTTTTACTCCTCGAACTAGCAGTCTATGCTTTCTTCACAGGTAAACCTGAGCAGATTTCTAGTCCATAAAACAGGATGTGACCACTCTTTAGTCAGAATCTCAAAAAAAAAAATCTTGATTTAGTCCTTGATACTATTGTTAATAAGAGCCTCGGATCTGATAGGTTTGAGGGTGATCATATTTATTCACTTAACATGTTCTCTTCCCTGCAGAGAAAAGGGTGATTATTGTAACTCTGCTTTAGAGGCCCTCTAGTTTATTCACGGTAGATAGTATAAGTCTTGCCCTTTTGCAGGTAGGCAACCCAAAACAAAGATTCTTTTTCCATTTCACATGGACCAGAGCTGTTTTGCAACACACAGTGTAAATGTGCAAGCACTCATTAATAACAGCTTACTGCTTGTCCAGCAAAAATACACACATGTGGACGAGACCGCAGTCGTGGAAGCATCACATAAGATTCTTCCTAAAAACAGGGAGCATTAGAAGTTACAAAGAGCCGATTTAGTGGTAGCATATTGTACAAATGTAAAGATTGTTTGCACCAACGTCTATCGAAAGAAAGGAGCCTGCATTTAGGTCTCTAGAAAATACTGCAGGCAAGAGATCTGAGCATAGTACAGTGATGCCACCACATCTGGCACCGAGAATATTGTTTTCTCCTCGCTGACAAGGTCAGTAAAGCATCACTACTTGATCTGATCGTTACTTCACTAAACCACTTCCCCTACCTTATCACCTTCCAGTACATAAGGAGCAAGCACGTTAAATGGATGGCCACTCTGGCGGTATCATTAATTGACCTTTGACAAAACTGGACATACCAGTACTGGAAAAAAAAGGAAATCATTATTTTGCAAAATTTATTGGGATCATAGCCCTATAATCCTTATTCATGTAAGTCTTATGATTTATAATGAAACTAACTGCATCAGCAAAAACAGTTTAAACAAGGTGTAGTACATAAGAATTAGATGCCAAGAACAAGTTGTAATCACCCACAGATACTCATGGCTAGTTCTCAGTAACTCAATTAACCGTAGTGAAGTTTCGCTGGATTTGCATTAATAAAGCAAAGAGCAAGGGTTAGTCTCAAAAATCTTTTAGAACAGCTGAGAGTAATTTAGAAATACATGATAGCAACCAAGAAGATAAAATACTACACATTCAAGATCTAACAGAGACTGCAACTTCTTTGGTTCACTCTGCACTGGGCTTATGCAAATTGAATAAAGCCTGATGAGATCATTTTCCTAGAAAAGAAGGAAAACTGGTCTGAGAGAAAGCCTTAGAGGAATTGGGCAAGACTAGCTTCAAATTGCTTTCATCAAGAGTATTATTGGTCTCTACAACAGCATGCAAAAAAGCTTAAGATTTTTTTTTTTTAAATATTTTCCTCTTGGATGCTTACAAAGTAGCTTCAGAATCAGATTGTTGTGAGCTGAGATAGAGATCTCACTGGGTGAAATAAAAATGGCCCATTTTTCCCAAAACAGAGAACTGCCACAAGATGCTGCAGAGACTAAAATGAATCTCCTTAGAAAGGGAGCTGACAAGTGAATTCAGGTGATGGTTATTAAACATGACAGACCAGATGCTCAGAAAGTCCTTAAACACTGATTGCCAGAAGCTAGCAGTATGCAATATGAAAATCATTATTTGCTTTAATAATAGAAGTATCTCTTCACTAAGAAACCACTATCAGCCACAGCTATTCTCTTGACTGATCATCAAAATAGCTGGAGTTGGCCATTCCTAAGGTGCAAAGGTTAGGTTAACCTTCACAGGAAGCACTCATCCTCACTCCTGAGTCTGTTACTTACCTTTAAATTAACAGGATTGTATTTCCCATCCTTTCCCCTTCAACAAGCTTCCTAAACATGAGGTTTTCTTCAAACCAAAAATGAGTTAAAACAAAAGAATTCTCAGCATAAGAAAGAATTAACTTCTGGATTATACCAAACTGAAGAGAGGAAGCACTAGGTCTTGGCAACATGGTCTCCTCTTCTCCTGTTTCAGTCCATCCCACTTAGCTCTGCAGAGCAAGGTAAACGTCACACTGCAGACATCCTCTCCCCCACTTCCTGCTCTGCAAATGCCAGGAGCTTCACAGTCTAGATTCGGGAGACTATTTTACTTGAAGTCAGCACTTTTCCTCTCCAGAAGATGCAGCCACAGTGGGAGTGCAGAAGTTTAGTATTACAGATGTAAAACATTTCTCTTCACTGTAATGCCAATACAACAAAAAGATTCCACCTCCAATATATATATACATATATATATATATTTTAAAATCAACTCTGGCATAACTGTGGGTCCTTTTTTAGAAGGATGCAGTTGAAGTAAGTTTCTAACTGCAAAACATGAAATTCCACTGATCAACAGTTTTAAGTTGTTTTAAGGAAGGGAAGGCTTGAAGTATCAGATTCTTCTTTAAAACATGTTTATGCGTGGAAGAGACAGCTCAGCCTTAGAAGCTGTCAGCTCAAACCGGCTTTGCCCTTCTCTTGACTAACAGCCTAAACAACGAGTATGTCGCTGCAAGAAATACAGAAAAGTGGTTTTGCCATGTAACGCGAGTCTTGCAATCCACTGGCCCTTCCAGTCATCTCCCAGTTGTTTTCAGTTCATAAAGGAAAAAAAGAATATTTTTTTTTCTTTTTCCATTTTTCCATTTTTTTTTCTCCCCTTCTTCTTTAAATGAAGAGAGCTGAACCAATAACACTGCTTATTCCCTACATCAGTTTCCCTTACCTGGAGCAATGAGATACTCAAGAGTTCTGCCTTGGACTTGGCTGCAAAGACTGGCACAAGCATGTTTCAACACATATTGTCACAGAGATCATTTTTCTTTCCCTGCTTTAGTAGTAACATTCAGAGTTTAAGGAAAAAACAAAGCTGAAAAGCTATTAAAGAGTTCTGCTGGTTTTAATTACAGTTCTATGATCTATAAAAAGCAGAGAGGAAACACAGTAATACTTGAATCTTTGTCTCAGCCTACTTGCCAAAGGAAAATGATATGCTACTTTGTGCCCCTATTACAGTCCCAGAAATAATGAAGGCAATAAAATAATGAAAGCAATGAAAGATATGGCCAAGGGCAAGGAGCACAGTGACAACGGTGTCTCAATTGAATTCTATGCTGGTGTGAAAGTGGATATATTGCTGACAGTGCATTATGTGTGGGAAATACGGAACTAGCGACTGGTTAGGCAAAAATTTTCTTCTGTAAAGTTCTAATATTGTGTAGTGGTAACATCCTTTCATCCTGAACTTCTAGCACAAGACAAAAGCAATCCCAAAAATGAAAACATATTTTCTTAATCCTGACTGTCTAGTATTTGGAGTCCTCATGCTTAGCTCAAATTCTACTGGAGAATTCCTCACTACCTCTTTACTGATACTAAAGGATGCTTTGTCTCTGTACAGACACATAAGTTGCAGCACTACAGAATTATACATAAAGATGCAGGCAGAGGAAGGAGATTGCTTTTTAGAGAAACACAGCATAAACCCTACTGTAATGAAAAAGTTAATGATAAATACAGACTTCAATGAAACTTTTTTGCAAGCATGCAATACTTTAAGTGGAATAATTACACAGGCTACAACTTTAAAAATAGTCAAATGCAGCTTACTTTGTAAGAAAAAAATATTCACTTGTATGCACAGTCAGCATTTCATTAAGTGCTAAACTGAGCTTTGTTTTTCCAAATAATTCAGTGAAGTTTTTGAAAACGTTATTTGTTTTGAGTGAATGTTTAGAATACCGAACTATACGAAACTCCTCTTTCAACTTATTTGCAATGGCTTTGACAGCAGCAAGCCAGAGTGCATATGCCCTTCTGGAAGTTTGTGTCACATTTGAGCAGATTTTTCCAAATAAAAGCCAAGAACAAATGATAAACAAACAGAGGAAGTATGGAAAAGGAAAGACCTCTTTTCCTAGACAAATGTTCCATCAGGAGTCCCATTATTTGTTATAACAATCTTTAACTTGCAATGACTCTGAAGAAGACTAATAACAGACTGGTGGGAACAGATGGAGTGGTGCTGTTAATTATAGGCACTTAGCTGCATCAGACCCCATGAGTTATTACTAACATTTCCCACTAGGGAGGAGAATCGCTTGCTTTTAAGAAGTATGTTACTTACTAAGCTCGGAGCATTAGCAGACAGGACTGTACCTATCAGTATTCTAACAACCCAAAATAGAACAACTGCAAACAAAATATATGAAAATATTCTCTGAATAACTCCCACCCTCAAAAAAAAAAAAAAAAATCTATTCTCCCTCCCCCAATCTCAATTCCAAAAATTATGGTCTTCCACACGGATTTAAAATCAACTCTCACTAAGTTAATCTCCCTACCACTCAGTGAAAGAAAGCAACAAACCTTTACTGGCAGCATTAATTCTCCTCATATCCAACTAGCAAACAGACAAAAATGAAGTAAAGGAAAAGATCCCTAACATGTATGATGGCAGGTATGTTGACCTCCTGTATGGTTGTAAGTAGCTTTATACCAAGAACCTGCATCAAAACGATTCACCACAGAAACAGATGTTTCAGTCTTTCCTAAGCAGGATATTATTTCAGACCACCTGAACACTCCCTTTCTCATTGCACAATCTAAATGTCAGTTTTAGGTCTGAGTCTGCATCCCCACCTTCAAACAGAAAACTACCTCTCCTCCCTTCTACTTCTCAGCAAGTGTCTGAAGTTACTAAACCCTCTGCTTGCACGAGCATAAACTATTTCTCACTACTAGATATTCAGCAAGAAGTTATTCTTTGTAATGACAACAGCATAAAGGCAATACACAGCTTTCTTTTTCCAAAAGCTTCTAAGAGCCATCACAAAAGCCATCGTAGGTGATGCAGAAGGCATCTCAGGAAACTTATTCAACAGGCCCTTTAGAAAAAGGAGCAGGGCCCAAATCTATTGGCTATAAGGAAGCCAAATGACTTTCCAAAAAAGTACAGTTTTCAGAGATCCTAAAGATGTGCTTTCTTCGAAAAACTGCTAAACCTCTTAGGTACTTTAAGCAATGCCTTCATAATATTAGCAACAGAAGAGAGTTTAGACCATTAAAGACCATTACATTCCGATGTTCATTCGGGCAGTAGAAAACTGGAATGAATGTCTATGAATCCTTCCACCGATAATTAACTCGTTTGCAGTGTACTTATTAGCTGAAAGGACTTTGCCATAAAGGTCAAGGGGAAGAAGATGGCTTTTACAACTACTGTGAAAGCAGATACTAGGAAAATAATTAATAAAAACCAGAACTCAGGATAGAAGTTCACAGGCTGTGCAGCAAAGCACACATCGCACAAAACACTAATGGTAGACTGCATGACAACACACCAGAACAACTACTTGTATGTTAGGGGGATGCTATACAGGTCATCTTCCCTTGGAGGGTTTTTTTTACATGAAGAAATACTATGTGCAAGCTCTGCGGGTTCAAAAAACAGGTACTGATAGTTACACACTTGTTCTGCTTACACTTTCAGACGGATGAATAAGACAGCTATACCTGGCAGCTCATACCTGTGATGGCTTAGAGTCAGTAAACAGCATAAAGCTTGGGCAGCTTTTGCAGCAGGAAGGGCAAACAGGGGCTACGATCAGCTGACAGCGTAACTTTTGCTGTAACTTCTAACATCCAAGAGATCTGTTTATATTTAGACAGGCAACACCTTACCTTCCTGCAGGCACTGATTATACACCCCAGGCAAGCAAACATTTTCTAACAATTTCAGTAGAAGCTATATACACACAAAATTCAAGAACTCAACAACATGCCCCCTCCTCCTCTCCCAGGGTATTTATCATAATCTTCCTAATCATGCTTAATGTAACAATGAACAAATCCATTCTCCACTGACACATGGGGTGGGACCTACTCTGTGCATCTAATAATGCAATACACGTGCTTGCCAGGGAGAAGTAATTGTATTTAATCAAAACTCTTGTCACTCATAAGATTAAAAAGCACACTTCATGTTAAGGTAGTATCAATATTAGGGCAGTTGGTGGAAAAAAAGAGAATTCTCTCAGGAAGTCCACCCACAACTGCAGGAGAGGGAAGAATTTCATATATTTAATACTTACATTCAAACTTGAGAACCCAACATCCAGTCAGAACAGCCATCATGCATTTGACAGTCCTCGGCATTGGAACATCAGGGATAACAAGATGAGTTACTAGAAGAAGAGTTACATGAGGACTAAAAGCTCATAAAAACCAGAACCACGCCTATCTGAAAAGCATCAATCACCACTTAAAATAAACAGGTCTTAATGATTTAGAAATCACTTTTGAGCACAAATATGATTTGAGCTTTTTTTTGTTTGAAGAAACATGTCTGTAGAAGTGCCATTAGAAGTTGTGTGTTTTAACACACACTTGCTGAAAAAAGAAAAAATCTCATACTTTCATAGTTCCAAGATTCACTTAAAGGCTCAGGTTTGCATAGTAGTGTTTTTCTACCTTTTAATTATACTTAACTCTGGCAGGAATTTTTACTATTAATTTCAGCGCTTTACCACAAGACTAACAGAGCTGCAGCTCACAACTTTGGAGGAGTAATTAGGGTATGGAGGAAAGAGGAAGAAAAATTGCCTCAGTACTTCCTTCCTTCATGAGTAAGAGAAGCAATACTCTAAAGAAATAAACTAATAGCATCAAGACATGGAATGAAGACAATGACCTCAAAAGAGAAAAAACACACCCAAATCCTGTAAATTGGGCTCCATCAACTTAAAAAAAAAATTGAAGAAAGCTGGTAGGTGAAAAGAATGTTGTCAACTTACAATCAGTGCTACACTCTAAGGGCACTATCTTTGTAAGACTCATTTGTATAGAATAAAAAGCTTAGAGGATGTCTTACACGCTAAGAAACTTTAAAGTCAAGTTAAGTCTCAAGTCACTCCTTTCAAGGAATGTTAAGGGTGTAGGTCTTCAAGAAGGAGTTAGGGATTTTAAACAATTAGACAATACAGTCAAATTGCTCGCTTCCCCTAGAAGTCTCCTGTCTCAGCGAACAGGCAGGCAAAAGAGTGCCCAAGTTCAGGTTTGCAGACTGCTTCCTCACACTTGGGCAGGAAACAGGCAGAAATGCAGCTTGCTTTTTCCCCTCTCTGGTCCCTGAGGAGAAGCTCTTAAGAGGTTGATAGAGACCATGAGCCAAGTCCCACTAAACAATCGGCCTCGTTTTTCCTGCGCCTCTCTGCAAGAAAAGCACCCAAGAATCTTATTATACCGGTTAACATGTAACACTACATACCCACATTCTACTAATGCTATAAATAATTCAGAGATGTTATTAGGAATGATAAAAATTGTTGCAGCTAATGATGTGCAAAAGTGTAGCTACTTATGGTATTCAGACAGAGATGTCTCAACAAGGGTACATACCTGCGTTGTTAAATTCGGTACATCTTCGAGACTTCAGAATTGTTGCTAGCTTATTCAGCAATTTCTGTTGCTCTGAACTAAGATTGCTCCCAAGTATTCCAAGAGGCCCCTCCCTTGGCTGGCTAGGGCTCATTGGCTGCATTAAAAAAATAGTCCTACATAAGCTGAATGTTCAGGATGATAAAGAAAGCAACTAATCTGTTTGACAGTTTTATTAAATATAGAATAAGCATTTCGAAAAACAATTCATGGCAAGCTTAGTGGACAGGGTTCATAAATAAATCTACATATAACAAGCTAGTTCTAGAGTGAAAGTTGACATTATAGATAGTTGGCTTACTTTATAGGAGATACACAAAAATTGTTTTGGTATCAGTGTTTTTTTTTTTTTTTTT
>NW_028185594.1:500742-513678 GCF_003343005.1 Rhea americana | reverse complement strand
GTAAGACTGATAACGCACACATTCAGCTGGTATAAAAGAGTTTACTGTTCTGTAAACAGCCATGCTGACTGCAATGTTGAAGGAGAAAAGAAATTTTCCAATAGAGTAAGATCTCCCACAGCTATCCTGTCAATATGTCAAATAACCTATCAAATTAAGGCCTGTATTTCCTTTTGAGTAAAAAAGCATCCAATACATTGATTACTTCCAGGGCAATGTTTAAGGCTTTATGCAGAGACAGTACTAATACAAATTGAAAGCAGCTGCTCACTCAAGTTTTATTCTGACAAGAATGTGGTACTTCCCAGCTCCTGGGTCTTAGCAAGTACTGCCAGGTCCCACAGAACAAATATACCTTTGAGACCCAGTCATCTTAAAGCCTCACGCTTAGGATGAAGCCATCCACGTGAGCTGGTAACCACCCGCAGACACACACATCCTACAGCAAATGCAAAAATCTAACTTTGCTTGCTTGCAACAGAAGAGCTGCATTACCTTGCATTTGGGAAGAACAGTAAAACATACTCTGTCTGTTTTAGCTGCACTATTTTGCTTTTGGCCAATGGGTATCTCACTATCTCAAAGAGGAGGGATTGTAACACGCTGTATATCCTGAAGGGACTAGCATGCTTAAAATAAGCCAGCTCAGTTCAATCACCATTCACTAGGAAACACAAAACATTTGATATACACTAATTTGTTGAGTCTGGATAATCTGATTTTGCTTACAAGTCCTCAGACACCTTTGGCAAAAAATTAAATATGATGTTTTCAACTACTGAATTGATATCTTCATCATTGGATGAAGGAAGATACTGGAACAGCCCAATGAAGGTACACAAAAAGCATCTGGAGCAAAGAGATTGCCAAACATTTCAGGCAGTTTAGTGAATGGAAGTTTAGGCATGCAGAAAAACAGCCACCAGTAGAAGTTCAGCTGATATTTCTGAACACATAGTAGTCATTTTCCTCTAATAAAGCAGCACTGCAAGATGCTTCCTTTGTTTTCCCAGGTAAAGCCACTACAACGTGGAATACCAGGGCATGCAAGCATCTTCCATACACCCTAGAAAAATTAAGCTTCAAAACTTTATCCAAGTTATCTTCACGACTGATTTCAAACCTCCCTGTAAGGCAGGTGATGCACTCAACTTAGAGTCCAAGCCATCAATACTTAAAGGATGAACTTACATTTTTAATAAACACACTTACCTCAGAGGCTTGGCTAAATGGAAGCGATGCACTCCTCATTGGTAACATTAGCACAGACTTCATCTTTTCACTTTCCGCATAGTCCACAGGCCGCAAACCAAATATATTACTGGCAAAACAAGCATAGATGGGTTTAAGTAAATAAAATGTGACTTGATTCTCAACTAACTGGGTGCATCAGCTGGGTAGTTTTTCCTCCCCCTCTTTCTTATTAATATGCAATTTCAGCTAAAATATACAAAGCTTCAAGTAAGAATTGCATGCAAGACAGATGGATACTGAATTACAAGCTGCTGCATTCAGCTGAGGAGAAAGATGTTCAGAGCAGCATGTTAAGTTAAATAAACTACAGCCCTTGTTAAACTGTTTTGAAATGCACTTTGATATCATTCACAAGACCCAGAAATTTCAGCTCTAATCTCTCACTGCAGTCACAGAACCAAGAAAAAGCATTTCAACTCCAAAAACAAACACATTCCACACCCAAACCCACCAAGCAGTGTCACGCAGCAGCCACAGGAAAATACTGCTAAAAGCAAAACACACAAAACAAGCCAAGCCTTGGTAACACGACCCTTTATGACCATTAGCACTATACTCCTTGTCCATATTAGCTTCCATGCGTGCCTGAGCTTTGCAGGTATCAACCCAGCCACAGAAGTCACACTGCCAAAACCCTGCTGCTCTACTGCCGTTTCAGCTAGTGTTGCCATTACATCTTATGGGGCAAGCCAAGCGCAGAACTATAGGCAACTGCAGATCTATCAACAAGGCCCAGTAATTCAGCAGCTCTTGAGGGCTAACCCTTCTGCCTTAAAAGATACCTCAAAAGTTCCTATCTACTATGTTATTAAATATTTGACCTTGACATGGTTATGCTTTTATCAGAAATACTGTTTACTTCCTACTCAGGAACTGTGACTTCCTCACACTTCCAGAATTTGCGCACACGTCTTACCAAATATTCCACAGAACACCTACAGCCAATTCATTCAAATTTTAGTTCGCTGGTAATTTTGTTGATTACCATTCCTATTACATGGCATCTCTAAAGCTATCTTCCAACATAGGCGTTTTATAGGTATTAAATATGCTTGAGATCCCTTTCCTCCCCCATTCGTTTAACAGCAGTCAGACAGATGTGGTTTGCTATAAACACGTCATCAAGCTCAGCCATGATGTATCTCCTCTTTGCAGCTGCAGGACAGTAGCGAGAGTAGGAAAACCTGAATCTGCAGAACAGGTGTAATAACAGCCATTAGGAAACACGCTCCTCTGCCAGAGCACCTGGAAGATATTCTGCTTGCTTTGCCCTTTGCAGGAATAATGGCTACTCCAGCTGAACCTCTTCTCCCCACCGCTAGAGCCACCAGTGGCTCTAGCTCTCCAAAGAGATAGTAAGACCTCTTGAAAAGGGGGAAGCTTGTCACAGAGAACAAAGCCCTGACTCAGTATGTGCAACCTGGCAAGCTTAGTCATCAAAACAATGAAACATTTAAAAAGGTCAAAAAACTGCTGTTGCTTTCAAGCAGTCTCTTAACCACATGTCCCTGCAAAGAGAAGAAATCGAAGGGAATTCCACAAAAGGCCACAACCTGATCCAGCCAGAACCAAAGCACAGATCATTAAGTCTTAACCTGGACTTAACTGGGGATTTTGGGCAGTGAAAAGTTAGAAGATTGATCGGCCCTTTCTATCCTCCTGACCGACCACCGCTTGCTAAAATATGCTCTTCAGAAAACAATGCTCCACAGAAATCACACACCCCCTCACGGGAGGGCCCGGGCTGCAATTGCCAATGCCACAACACTGCCAACCCCCTAGCACTGCTGCTCCTAATGAGCCAGCAGCTAGCACAACACAAATCCTGTGGGCTGAAAGGTAATTGGGCAAGCCCCAGCCCAGCCCTGCAAGGTGCAGCCCATTAAACACTGTCATGCTGTTCCCGCTTTGTCCTGTGCCATCTGGCTGGCTTTTGGCCTGTCTTTAAGGGCCGTATCTGTCAAACTGCTGCAGGACATTCCTTTCAACAATGTATCCCAGAGAAGCACGTATTAGCACGTACACTAAGATCATCTTTAAAATAGATGCCTGTGCCTTTACTGAGGGGGAAATAAAACCACTATGCCAGCTGGAGACATTTGGAAGCTCTTTCCTCCCTCTCCCCTGCAATCAAAGCCACAGTAATGTCCTTGGTTGCTGCTGGGGAGGGGGAACCCACACTCATGAATGTTTCAGTTCAGGCCAACAAGTTAAATACAAAACAGTATCTTTTGCCAGTTAAACTGTACAAAATGGAAGTCCAGCTCCACCCTCTGTATTCACTCAATTCTGAAGCTTTCTTTTTCTCCTCCGTTTAAGATCATTCTTAATAGTGTATTGCAAATGCTGTCTTACCATTATGAACTATCGCAGAGTTAGTGGCTGTTCATACAATGTTAAGGTGCATCAGTTAAAGTAAACTGCAACAAGATATTTAAAAGCTCAGATTTGAATAAACCCACCCATCATTTGGGCTGTTGTGTATATGAAAAAAGCATTTAAGAGACAAGAGAGAATGGCTCAGGAAGGAAAAAAAAATTATTATTTTTTTTTTTTTTAAGAGTTTTCACATACTTTTTACAAAGAATAAAGACAAAACAGATTTGTTCTTTTTACATAGGCACCCACTAACTACCCAAGAAGTAAATAATCATAAATCAGAAAGACTTCTAGTCCCTGTAGTTCTGGAACAGTTATGCGTGCAGGTAGTCGAGGAACCATTCAGCATGATAGAAATGGCTGTTGTTTTTTTAAATTCTGCGAACAGGATCAAGGAACATGTGAACAGCTGTACCAGCACAGTTGAGGATATGGTACAGAAATGAGAAGCATAAGCTGCTGCCAAAAAGACGTGCTCAATTCTGTCTTCATTCAACCAAGTTAAAGAACAAGAGGAATCTCCCGCCTCGTTCAGGTTGGGAAAAAAAAAAAGAAAAAGAAAAAGGGAAAATTTTGATCCAGTTAACCCAAACAAAACTAAACAGGAAGTATGTACTAAGTCCCCCGATGCGAAAAAGCAGTGTTTTAAAAAAATATCTATGACAACATTTTCCTGCCCCTGCTAGAAGGTCAGAAGGGGTCTAAATGCGTGCAACTGCTTAACGAGCTCTGTGCTCCAAGATGACAGATGCAATTGTCACTGCAAGAGACAAGCAAGCGCATCTGATGCTACAGCCAGAATACAAGGTCTCTAAAAACACTTCTGTCTACCAGTGCAGGTGGGCTTTTTGCGAGCTGATTTAAACACTCAAGAGTCAGATGTATCCTTTGATGCAAAGTCTCCTATTAGTCCGTCATCGAGGTAGTCAATAGTCAGTGGCAAACTCTCACAGCCAGAACAAACTCCAATCAAAGAGCAGAAGGACGCCTGTGCTGAGAACAAAGAGAAGCCCAATGAAGAGCGATGCAATATAATCTGCTGAGTATGACGTTACTTGAGATGACAGGGGCTATCTTCAGGACTGGCAGATCAAAATGTCTTACGAAAAAGCTTTAGGAGGATTCAGTTTATGGCACAACACGGCTGAAATCTCAGCTACGAAGAGCAGAATTCACTTGCTGCAGTCAACGAGAAACTTAATAGCTACTTTCCATACATTTCAGGAAACTTTCAGCAAGTAAGTGACCAAACAGAACACAAAAGATAAACACCAAGAAGGCTCTGCCAATTTTTTTAGAAGCCCCAAACTTGCAGAGTTTCCAATACAGGCAAGCAATAGCTATAAAATACTTCAGGTGTGAGAGTGGAGCAGCTGAGAACTCTCGATTACAAAGCTACTTACTGTTCCACAGCCGAGCATAAACCAAGTTTTTCCTCAGTCTCACAGAAGAGTTCAGTACTCAGCAGAAGACCGGCAACCAGGTCCCAATCCTGCAGTGTAACTAATTCTCATGCAGAAATCTGACCAATTTTGGACTTACCAATCAGCACTCTTATTTTGGGTGCCAAACCTCAGGAGAAGCAAATTGAATCCATGTAGCCAGAAACACCAGCTTAGACACCCAGAATAGGGCCAGGTTTCTAACTAACCTGCTGCTAGCAGGAAGTTAGGCACACTATCTTGCACTTGGATAGTGAAGCCTTGCACTATCCTGACTTCAACTCAGGAAAAAGCAAAGTTATGTCAGTACCATGGGCCTAGCACCTCCTGGAATCATCTGCAGGTTATGATGATTTTTGCCCCTATGTCATTCCTAACTTCAGACCTGAGTATCTCCAAGTGTTCCTACTCATCTGGAATTGTTCAGAATCTGACTTAAACTACAGAAAGACAACTAACACACCTGGAAAAAAAAATAAGGCAACAAAACAACTTTTACTAATGCTAAACTTACTGTGCATGAAGAACTGGTAAGATAACCCATTTGAATGAAAGCATTTATGAAGTGCTGTGAAATTGCAAATGCACACATCTCATTTTTCAAGTCACTTGGCTTGCTCTGAAGCAAGGAAAAAAGAATTCAAGAGGGTGAGCACATGAAAAAACCCATAAAAATATAAATTAGCTATGTGTAGGAGATTAAGTTAAAAAAATTAACTAGATCAGCAGGACAATTAATAGGTCCACTGGTCCATATAATATTTTCTATTTGCAGTTCATATCTTTCCCAGTCAGTGAAAACTTTGAATGGCAAATGAAGTGCCACAACTGCTAAATCTTGCAGATTTCCCAAAAAATAGCTTTGCTGAGAAATACCAAAAGCCAAGCATTGCTTTCCTAGAAAATCAGGTAGTTCTCATCCGCACTCCCTTTCTCCAAGGGATGTGCAGCTGCTCCATGTTACACACAGTTACTTCCTATACTCTCTATACTAAAATGCATGGGAGGCAGGGGGAGAAAAATAGGAGACTAGTCTGACTCATATTGGAATGAGATGTACTTGATGGGTCTCCAAACCCAACAGCCTAAACCTAAGCTAGCCTCAAGCCTCAGCCCTCTGATGGCTAGTGTTGCACTCCTATCTGCACATCTCATTACCTGAGGTCTCTTGGAAAGTGGCTATACTTGCTCACAGAATTATGAATACTGCATACCTTAAATGAAACATTTCATCCTGCACAATTATCAACTGTCATACTACATTTCAAAACTACTGCTTTAAGCCAGCTTTTCAACACAAGCAAGGCTTTTATTCCCATAGGTCAACCCACCAAAACACAAACACACATTAAAGCACAAAATGGAGTTAATTCTACAGTCAAAACAGGAACGTGACAGTTTGCTTTTTTGGAGGGAGGTTCATGCTACATTTTACAGGGTTCCAAGTAAAATTTGAATACTTTCAGCATGTTCACAATTTTGAACTAGGCTGAATAAAAATGCTAAGTAACCATGCTGAACTGAAATCTTTCCCCCCCGCTGAGGTAATGAAGAATTACTTTAATATGCTAGGATAAAGAGGGCCCTCTCCTGGGCTGAAAGTTAGCTCATTGCAAGCCTGAGGAGCCTATACAGGGACCAAAACGAATCTCTTATAATACAAAGGAAAAGAGGAAAAAAAAAAAAAGAACAAATCAATCAGTTTGGCAATACCAGTTTGGTACAGTTCTAGCTTACATATCGCATACCTTTAAAGCTGTGTATGCCTCAGAAATACCCCTAAGTAAATAAACCTTTTAGATGAGAACTGAATTCTGCTCATCACTGCTCAATTTCTGCTTAAGAAACCCTAGAGTCATAATGTGGAGGTGGGCAGATCCTCCTCTTAAGCACAAGGAGGCCAATTCTAACCAGTCACTTTGATAAAACAACTGTAACTGCACCATCTGAAGCGATGACCCTGCTCTTGCTTCCCATTCTTAAAACCGATCTGCATACCCCAGGGATTTAGAAAAAGAATCACTGAAGTAAAGTAAGCTTTTTGTCAGAGACATCATCATATAAGGGTGCCTGCATTCACTGAAAGAAAAAAGTTTCCACATTAAAGAGGGCTTTCCACATTTGGAAATCCACTTACCTAGACAAATCCAACCACTCCTTTTAATTAGGAGAACTACCAGAGGCAGTAGAAAGAGGAAAAAAAAATTTTGCAAAGTCATGATTCAGGGAAAGTACCTGGCACAATAAAGCAAGGAGGGAACTGGCAAACTGGCGCTCTTAAGCCTTGGCCACTTTGTTCTTGCTCACACTGTTTCCTGGTAATGGTTGGAAAAGGTGGGTGAAGTCTTACTTTTCAAGCCTCAACATCTTGCTTGTATGCCTTCCATCATTACTGCAATAGTAATGTGTGCAATAACATTTCAGGCAAAGTTACAGAGAATCTATAGAAAATTCAGAAACTTCAATTTCCCCTCCCTCTCCCCAAAGTAAGGGGAACAATTGGATTTTTGCTAAAGCATTTCTGGCTTCATCTGCAAGACAAAGAAGCAAGACCAAGGAAGGCTAAATTTGTTCCCAAGTGGATTTTGAGGAGGAACCCACTCCCCTTCCCTCCCCCCGCCCCAACACAAAATCATTTAACTTCTTACCACTTTTATGGATACTGATCACATAAGAATTTTACTATAGACATTTAAAATTCCTCACTAGACATTCAGCTGAAAAGCTACTTGAGTGCCTAAGAAAATATATATAAACACCCGCAAAAGATCCTGAACACCCTAGAGGTTAAGTCAAGGACATTGCTCATTCAGAAGCCATAAGAAGCCATTTTGGATACTTAGAGATACTGCAAGAGGTAGCTAGTTTCAGGAAACATACCAAAATTAGAGTTGTGACATATCTCATGGCACACTATTTTAATGTACTGCTGAATATTACCTGTATTCAACGAAAAGCTAAGGCAAAACGAGACTGACACAAATCTTTCCTTCAATCAAAGAAAAGCTTTTTTCAACAAAAGGTCACACTTGCTCATACAAGGTAAGCTAAAATAGGATCAGCTTTATCTAAGTTTGGGAAAACACAGGTAGCAGAGTCTGTAAGACTTGTAAGTGACCTGAGAAGCCCAGTGTCAGCGTTTGGAGATTCTGCTGTGCAAACCTCCCAGTGCCCAAGTCCTGTCAAAGAGCTGCACCAAAGCTACCATCTGCGCAATGCTTTCAAATGCCAAATAGAGAAGCAGCGCCACACAACCAGTCACAGGTACTCAAATGGCTTGAAAGTTAGCTTCTAAAGTTGTTAGCTTTTCCAAGTGTAATGCGCTGGTCTTTGTTGTTCAAGAACACAGTGAAGATGAACAATTGATCCTTGTTTTACTTTTTCAGGTTTAAGTTTCTTAAAAACAGTCCTAACCTTGAATACAGTGGATTAGAGAACTCTACACTTTTCAGCAGAATACCCTATTTCTCTAAGTTTCAAGAGCAAGTATTGTGAAAGCAGCTGAAGAGATTAAGCTGACCTTGCTTACCCCACTTCACAGGGCTAGCAAGGAAATTGATGTTTTGCAAGACTTCATCTTACCATTGTGTTACTACACATCCACACCTAATGACAGCACGCATTGGACCTAGTTATGAATTCGATGCAGTTCCTGGTACAGCAATACTACAATACCTAAAACCACATTTAGTGTCTGCAACACTGCTAGCTCTGTACCTGTACCATTTGTGAAGGTAGGAGACACCGGTCTGAAACACTCAAATCAAGCAGTGTAGAAGACAAACAGCTGTACCAATTCTCATCTGGTTCAAGTTACATACATCAATTACTTGAGATTCAGATGTCTTAAAAAAAATTAAGACAAACCGAACGCAGAAGACGACACATTGAAAAGAGGGACATAAGCATAGTGGAGCATACACATCCCCCCCACCACACACACTGCATAATAAACTGCATATACTGTAGTAATAGTTTTGGTTCATATTTAACACACACTCCAGAAGTTGTAGGTGGAACTAATGCTACAGTTAAAATAACTTTTCACATCTACTCACATTGCATCACGGGAGGCACCATGCAAAAGCAGCAGCTCAACTATATCCACGTGCCCATTCCTGGCAGCATCATGAAGTGGGGAGTCATTCTGATAGCCGGTAGTATTCACTAGCGCTCTGTGTTGTAGCAACAGCTCCACCACCTCTTTGTGTCCATGATTACATGCCTCGTGCTGGTTGAGTAAATCAATAAGTAGTGATGAGAAAACTCAAATGAAACAGAACTGAGAGAGAGCATCTGTCACACAAATTAACACATTCATTTTTAAACATCTCTCCGTACATGGCCATGGAAGATGATGCAAAGACACTGCATTTCGTTCCTGACATGAATTAACTTTGGAACATGGTATTAATAAAAAGCATAAAAAGGAACTGAGTAGAAACCAATTATGTGTAAATCAGACTACAGAGAGAACAAAGCCTCCCAGATTACAGACTATCAAGGGTACTCTTCGGAAAAGAGGTTATGGTCAAAAAGCACCTTTTATTTATTTGCTTAATTCAAGTGTGCAGCACTCTTCATTCAACCACTCAAAATACTTCAAAAAACAGTAAAAAACAGCTGAGGGCATTAGGAATCCATAAAACACACACATTGTAGACCATGGTCACGGGTGAAGTTGCAGACACTTGCAGAATAACAAGCTGATAAACTTGTTGACATGTCGTAGCCTAGCAAAGGAAAGTTGATTTGGGCAGGAAAGTAGTTGCTAATAACAAATCCTTTTACCATTATTTATCATCATTCCTTCACTTTGCATGCATTTAGGTGACAATGAATTATGGAAAGGGGACTAAAATATAGAAGAGGACAGAAGGGATGAAATGAAATCTAATCAAAAGATAAGATGACAAAAAAAAACCCTACAACACTCACCAATGGTGTCCAGCCAGCATTGTCCTTAACATTAGGATCAGCTCCATTTTTCAATAGCTGTTCAACAGCTGCTAAGTCACCCTACACAGGGAAAGAGTTATCATCAAGAGATAAAGCTATACTACCAAAATTAAAAAGATGCAGATTAATTTAGTTTCAATAAAAATGCATTGGTAAGTCTTCCATACAGGAACTGTCAAGATAAACATTTAACGAGCTTGGAAACCATCACTATATAACAATACTGTATGTGCAGAAGTACCTGCACATTTTACTTAATCGAAGAGCAGTGCGAGTTAGGCGCAGATGACAATCTTAATTCAGAATACATAGCTGGACAAGTCTGTGCTGATCACAATCTACTCACTAGAAGCGACTGCAAGAAAGAGTCAGGGACATTTATTCAGAAGTTGAACATCCTTCAGATTTGAATTTTTTCAAATTATTCTAAATAATTAGTCTATTTTACCTATGCATGTTCCTAGCCCATGTGCCTGACAAGCTTGTCGCTCAAGTCAAAAGGAAAAATGAAAACATTTCTATTTAACACTACAATCATACCCATACTGAAACAGACAGAACCTTTATCTCTGACAGCTACTCCACTGCAATAGCTTTCACTTGCATGTCTAAATTTGCAGAAAAGTACTTTTCTTTTGAGGTGAGGGGGAGGAAAAGTACTATCCTGAGGTTTTACTGTAAGGGAGAAAATATATGTAGGAAAAAGGGGAAACTGATGCAGAGATTATGGTAACAAGGTAGAATTTGAGTAGAAGCAAGGTAAACAAAGCAACTGGGCAGAATTTCTGAATCACACATTTTGATACTCTTAAGTCAAGTATAGGAGAGAAAGTTTGTATGACTGGACCATATATAGATGCAGCTACAAACAGCCAAGTAGGAGCCTCCTGTGGGAGCCAAGGCATGGAAGTCTGTAGCAAGAGTCCTTTAAAAAAGCAGGCCAAAAAGGAAATCAAGAGACTGGAAGCAAAGAGAACTCTGAACTCCTCTCCCCCTTCTTCTTGGAGCAGTCCTCCAAGCAGCCTGAGCTTTCTGCATGTCTTGCCACACCAAGGCACTCCCCATCCTGTTCCTGAAACACAGAATAGCTTTAATCTTTTACTCTTTAGCAGAAGTTAATCCAACACGCAACAAATCTAAACTCAAAATTCTCACACAAAAAAAGCTCAGAATCACTGGCTTCACAGCAGTCAAGCAAATTAACATATCAGAATCAAGCTCCATGTGTCATATTCACAATCTAGATGTCCCAGAAAAATATTACATTTTAAGCAACTAAGGTGTTCTGATAGAACAGCATATTCTTTATGGCCACAAGGAAACACAGATATACCAAATCTGAACAGTTATTCAGGGGCAGCTTAGAGAGTGATCAACACTATCTTCTGTCCATAGAAAATGACATAATTACCTATAAGGAGGAAAATCTGAGCTTATCTGTTAAAGTTAAGTTTGCAAACATCTACTGCAAGGGTTTGACATTTCAACAGTACTCCTATATAGCAACAAGCACAGCTAATAATTTGTGTGGGCATTAGGTAGTATCACAGCTTTTCAAAACAGCTGTGTGAATATTAATTTGTAAAACACTACTGTAGTTTTATTAAAGGAAATGCTGCTGGTGCAGACAAAAGTACTAACAACATACACAGAACGAAAACTAGGTCCAAATCAAAATTAGAAAAATAAATGAGATTTCCAGTTCACAGAAGAGTTCTAAAGAGACGGGGATTTGGGAGAAGTTACAGAAAAAAATACATTGTCACTTCAGTCGTAAATGGAACTTACTCTCTACAGCTTGCAACTAGCTGTGAGATGACAGAAAGGGAAGCTCTTTCAGTTATACTGTACAATGTCTACATAAGTGCTGTCAGTCAGGATTACAAGCGATTTGTTAAGAAAATTCTTCATAGTCTGTAAATTCGAAGAAAAAAATATAGCCAGAAGTTTTCAATTCAAATTCATGGGGCATGCTAGGAAGGCACGCCTTTTATCCCCTAAGAATTTCTTAAAAATCAGCTACTATATTGTGAAAATTTGGTGTAAAATAAATTTAAAAATAAAAAATTGAAGCAGATCCTTAGCAGGCATATGTTAAGAGTCCTTCCTGCAAGGTAGTAACATCTGACAGTGATCCAAAAGAGTACATGCTTGACACATTGAGCGATTACCCACACACTTAAATGTTTTGCTTAATTATGAACCAGAAAAGCTTAGCACCGAGTAGGGTGCCAGTCCTACTTGTGCCAACCACAATACAAATACGCTTTTACTTTTAGGGAAGGACTTAAAGATGGAAGGTAAGAGACTAAACCTATACCCAGCTATTGTTTGGAGATTACTAATTCAAAACATACTACAACAAGTTGCTTGAGTCCCTTGAGTTTACTTGTTCCAGCACGACCACCATAAAAAACACCAATTCCAGATGCTTATGTATAGTGACAACAAAATGATCCAACTATTTTGCTCTACCTCTGCTACAGCTTGGCGATACTCCCCTGGGGGGGTGGGGGAATAGAGAGAGAGGGGGAGAGAAACCAGAAAGGCATTGAGGCCATCTATTGGCAGATCTAAAAGAAAGTGTCACATAAGTATATAGAGAGAAGGGTGTTCTCACAGGTATTAAAGAAACTTGCCTCCCAGTGTGAGTTCAGATCCCGCAGATGCTGATGGCGTAAGGCCAGAAAACCACTATCATTTGGCTTGGACCAATATCCCCCACCTCTCCTCTCAACCCTGTATCAACCACATCACAGGACAGGCATAGACAGATGGTCAAGAACTGCAAGTATACTTTTAGCCCTGTTGAAATTTTTCCCATTACACTCTTTATTATTTCTATTAACCACAGGTATTTTCCACTTAACAGTTACCTTTAAGTTAATGAAAACAAACTCTA
>NW_028185594.1:483577-500727 GCF_003343005.1 Rhea americana | reverse complement strand
AAAAAAAGACGAAGCCAAAAACCTGCACCATAACAAACAACCACTCATCCCTTTATCTGCTAAAATACCTGAATATCTAACTTTAGGTGAAGCAAGGTAAACAAAAAACTCCTCAAACCCAAATACATTTACTCATTAAGTTATGGCACAGGAGGAGGGAAGCTAGGTTACCTACAAATCAAGGTAAGTAGTGAGAGGGGGCAAAAACAAATCAGAGACCTTGCAGGAACTGTGAATGCTCCAACTGACTGTTTCCAGGAAACAGTGAGTTTCTCGCCTCAAATTTCTCTATTTTTTTTCTACCCAGCTGACTAGTAAGCCTAAGGGTTCAGCACAGTCATTTGTAACTCCTTGAATGTTTTCATTCTGTTAAGTCTCACTCACCTCAAAAGAAGTAACAAACTTCATTAAAAAAAAAAAAGAAACGGCAACTTGTTTCTAAGCTTTCAAATCCGTATTTGGGAAGACTGATTACTTTGATCCTGGCCAATTTCTGTATTCTTAAGGTCTGCATTTTAAACAGTTACACCACTTTGTTTTTGTCCTAAGCTACCTACTGGACAGTACCCATAATCAAGGGGGCTGCTTGCCACTCCTACACCGCTTGGCTTTAACTTTATGGAGTCTAACTACAACTTTGTGTCAGTCTCAGGACTGCGCCATCCTGCTGCTTTCTGCTAACAGCCCTCTCCTCTCCAGAGAGAGGGATGTTATGTGCACACAGCTAAGTCACAACAAGGCTTGGAAGACAGACCTCTGCCAAAGCAATGCATTAGTTTGCTGCAAACTAGCTGGCAGGAGTGATGATTCCAGCCCTGGGGAAAAGGCAAGGATGGACAGCATCTGCCCATGCAGCAGCACAACTCTCCTCTTGCACCTGCACACAGCTAACTACCTAAAAGTCCAAGAGGAAAGGCAGCAGGGGAGATATTATGTCCAGAGTACTTGCATGACTCACCTGGTACCCAAAAGGAAGAACTAGACTGCACAGCTGACGTGGTCAGAGATTCCCTGAAATAAGAGTTAAAATATATTCTGCCACTGGCTATCATACGCTCACAAATCCCACAGAAGTCCTTCTCTCTCTCTCCTTTCCTCACAGTAACATAGCAATAAGGAAGAAGGATCTCACAGGCTCACAAGGAATTATCTAATAGTTACGGCAGCACTAAATATAATGAAGACACAGAATCCAGTACAGCAGGCTTGCTGTGGATGAAGCCTTTAGGAAGTCCCTCTTGGTCAGCTGTCAAAACTACAGGTCCCTGGAAGAGAAGAGAACCACCAGAGTAGTCCCAGCATTCCTTTGCTCTAGCCTCAGACTAACCAGATATTCTGGATAGATGCAATTTTCTCTTTCCTCAGAAGGATGACAACTCTGCCTAACTGATTCTAACTGAGGGCATAAAAATCAAAACCTTCCCCCAACTTTGTCATATTCACTTCTCTAATACTGTAGCCATTACCTTGTTGCACTGCAGTTTTTTCTCCTCCTTCTTCACAGCATTTGTAACAGCAGCAATAGCACACTGTGAACCTCCCCATCAGCTGCCTTTTCACAGCAGAAGGCAGAAGAAATGCAGACACAAATAAAACTTGAAAGACTTCATCAAAGAAGCATAAAGGATTTTTGTCTCCAAAGCAGATTTAAGCCTCTGTACTAACAAGTTAAGTAGTGGAGTGTTGTATTTTGTAATCATCTCACAGGTAGAGACAGCCAAGCCAGCTGTGAGCCACTCATTATTTTAGCATAAAACTTCAGATATGGAAGAGGTGTTGATGGAGCAATTTCCCATCAGTTTAGACCATCAGAAATGCAATAGGCCACATTTTGTATTTTAACTGATTAGAAGTTTTTTCTCTAATGATTATGGAAGATCAACATGATTGCTGTTTACTATGGGAAGAGCTGCATTTACTTTAATTTACTTGGCATTAAGCTCATTCACATTAGAATCTTTTTTTGAGAACCACTTTGATTTCAATAAGTTTATCATTAGAGTAGAAGCAGTAAACTGGGACAATCCCTCAGAATCATTTGGAAGAGCACTTAATTTTAATACCCAATAATGATAATCATCTCTTAAATAAGAGCAAAAAGACAGAACTCAATTTTGAATAAATTCAGGATATTAGACCATAATACAGATACATCTCATAATTAATGAAGTCCTGGAGAATTAGACTTCATTCCATTTTCAGGAGAGCAGCTACAAAACTGCTTCCTGTTACACACATAGAAAAACATGGTTGCCTATGGAAAATAAAAAAATGTTTATATAAAACAGATCAGGATTAAAAACACTTCTTCCAGAAACAGAAGATCCAATGGGATTATTAAAAAAAAAAAAAAACACACTGTGTGAACATACACAGAGCAAAGCATAATATTTTCAAGACCAGCTTCTCTTAAGAGACAAATTAATGAGTTCCACTGCTTGTAACAAGGAGTAGCAGGGTTTTACAGGGTCGGAGAAACACACAGGTTATACTGAAGATGAAGCACGCAATAACTTTTGTATTTTGTTTTCTGTTGTTGTTGTTTTTTTCTTGCATTCGCCACCTGCCCCTGTCAGATCCTTGGCTGTGCAAAATAAAAAGCTACCAAAGCCATCACCAATACTCTCTGGAAAGACTAACTCCTCACATACACGCTACCCTGAGCAAACTGGGCTTAATCCCCGTTGCCATGTGCTAGTAACTGCACACATTTTTATCGGCTGTCAGGTAACAGCAATTTCCTAAGAATGCCCTAACATACTCCTAGTAACAAAACTATGCAACAAGAACAAAGAATGCAGACGAGATAACCCACGTTACCTCCTCCTACAGGACAGGAGCTGAGGTTCAGAGACAGCGGAACAGCTTTCTCTGAATCAAATCTGAAGTTTAGTAGTCCTATGACTTGAAGACACATGTAACTGATCTAAGACCACAACTAGAATATCACTCTCCTTGCCTTACTTTAACTATTATATTTGAAAGACAGCAGTGGCTTTAGGATCACCATGAAGCCCTAGCTAGTTAACCAAGCTTTACTAACAAGCATCTCTTAGTGCAAATGGAATTAAGGGATTAATAATATAGCAGTACTAACAAAGAGTAGGATCAACTTCCCACTTCTAGCTCAATAATCATAGAAGGAAAAAAACAAAACACTGCAGATATGAATTTATATCTTGGACTAACAAAAAAGAAAAAAAATCTACACCACCATACCTACTCAAAAAAGAAACCCCTCTTATTCAGGTGTCAGGCCCCCCATCACCTTCGCTGCAGATGGAGTTCAGCTTTTCACCTACCAGAAGAGCTCTACCACTCTGCTGCCAATGCTGCAGCAAAGCCAACAAGCAGTGCCAGCTATACTACTAACCTTGAATAGACAGAGAACAAACATATGATGGCTAAAACATCAGCTGAGTTTTCTTCCATGTTTATCTTCAAAATCCTTTGCAGTCAAAAACCAACTGCTTGTCATATCACTACATTTACTCCAAATTTCCCAATAAGCTGCACATTCTCTCTTCTTAGCTGTAGCACTTGCTTACCAAAAATGTATCTGACAATGCCAGAAACCAGGCCTGTGTGAAAACTTACCAAGGTAGCGCAATTTTCAGAAGCAGTCATGAAAGTATTGTTTAGAAATTCCCAGCAAAACATGGAAGCATAATTTGGGCACAGTGCTTTAGTAATTAAAGTGGACTTGGGAAGACAGATAACAATAGCAAGAGAAGCAGCTTATTAAAATAATACTGAGAGGGAGATAGTTATTTATCAAGAAAATTCCTTGTCTCCACAAATAGAGTGCTATGTAAGTATCAGCATACTTACAGATGAATCATTTCTCCCGGTGCAGGCATTTTATTAACAATGCTATATTTCTGTATTATGATTTAGCACAAGGTAGTGTGGCAACTTAGACATACTAACTCTTTGAAATGACCTCACAGGAAAGATTCACAGTATTTTTAGACCTTACTTGCTTATTTGGTGCATTTGAGGAATTTGACTGCAAGCATTCAAATTCCCTCATCTATGTGCAGCTTCTACATAGCAATAGGGGAAAGAAAACTGTTGCAAAGCCCATGAAGTTATCATCTTAGCTATTTTCTGCAGAGGTAGAATTTCATCAGCAAAATAAGCGGAGGTGTCATTGCAAGACTAAAACAAAGCCTACATAAAAGCAAAGTCTACAACAAACATCCTGACTCTGTCTTTGTACTCTGCCTATATTATCTGGGGGACAGTGTTCAGGTCAGACAACAGCAGAGGAATCCCAGGCTGCAGCATTTTGTTCTTCTTGAGCTAACACTAGCATCAGATGGAAGAGCTCAAAGATTATGGAATACTTAAAAATAAATCTGTGCAACCTTAGCAGATATCACACAAATAATTCAAATCCTGTCCTGGCTGTGTTTTCAGGTCAGGTTGAAACTTATTAGGATCAGTCAGTGAGATTTGAAATACCCAGCTAAACTCCTAAGTTTTAACAGATCACAAAGACCACCTTCTGCCATGTAAGGCCAAACTATTTGATTATTACTTCCCAGAATTCATAAGTATAACTGACACTGAAATTCAAGGATAGCTATATTTAAGCATTCCCACAGTCACTACTTTGTGAAGTTTAAAAAGTCAGTCTGGGAACTCTCTACCTAGAAGACCAAGATCACAAAAGTCCCCATCACCTCCTCCCACTCCAGGACAGGATGGGCTGAAATAAATGGTTTTGATATTTTTAATATAGCATTGTCTTTTTAAATCTTTGCTGTAAGTTGAAATAAAAGATGACAGTCCTACCTTGATGGAAGCAACATGGAGCAAAGTCTCTCCTTTGTAATTTCTTCTGGCAATCGTGTTACTACCAGGGGACCTCAACACAGAAGGACTGTGTGGTATTCCTATTTGATTACAAGTCTTAGAAGTAGATGGAGTAGAGGGAATTTTTGGAAGTGGAGGACTATTTATTTCTTGAGAGACTGCGGAGCTTCTTGTCTTCATTAAGGTGTCACCAGCAAGCTTTGATACAGAGGAAGAAACATGAACCGGACTTCTGTTTTCAGCTGCTGGGGAAATGGGATAGCCCTGAGGTAACTCCTCTAAGTAAGCCTCTTGACTGCCTGAATTCCTAATAATATTCCTCTCTGATCTTCTTGGTCTTTTAGACTGAGAAGTAACTGGAAGTCTGAATTGTTCCCTTCCACGTTTTAAAGGCGTAACTTCATTTTCTACTCCCAGTGGTTTCTCTGGAGCACAAACTCCTTCCTTGCTGCCTTGTACCTCAGGACACGCAACCTCATTGGTATCTTTCTTCTCTGAGGATCTTCCTTGTGGGGATATTTCTATATTTCTGCTGGAGTCTGTTTCCTTTACAGATTCCTGCTGAAGTGCCTCCTCAGGGCTCTTTAGTTCTGGGGTGCCTAAGACTACTGGTTGACTGCAAATAATCACACACTTTTCCTTATTGGAGGTTTTCTCCTCAACTGCTCCTTTCTGCTCAAGCTTCTCCACACCCCACACTTTGTTGATGTGTGCTAGACGTTTTTTCTTCTTCTTCTTGCTCGGTTTCTGTGTTGGCTTTTTGACCTGCTTGGAAGGCTCTTCATGAGGTGGAGAAGGAAAGAAATCATAAATTGAAGATGGATCTTGACAAACATTATTGCTTTTAGTCGCTGGCTGACTCTTGTTCAGGACACATCTGATCTTCCTACTTCTTGGGCTGAACCACATCTTTACCTGCTCCTTCTTACTCTTTGTTTCACAGTCTGGGTTTTTTGGTGCAGATGTATCTTCTGCTGAATCTAAGTGGGGCAGGGAAGAAAAAAAGTTTGCAAAGTACGCTTCAGCAGAACACACATCAAAAAAAATACAAACTAACAACTGGTGAAGGGTTACTAAATACAACCTCTGACTGCCTTCATTTCTTTTGATAAGATATAGAATGGCTTTAACTGAGTTGGCAAGATCAACAAAGGAAGAAAAAAATCCACAGCACCTAGAGTTCAGAGATCCCAAATGTAGCTAAAGTTACCTGCTAGGCAAGTGAGCATCCTAGGAGGGTAGTTTCCTCAACACTTTGGGTTCATGAAGCAGCACATGCACACCAGAGCTTTGATCAGGTTACAGAGAAAAGAAATTGGCCCTCCAACTGAATCTTATTCGGAAATAGGTTTAACTAAGGAGACTAGGAAAATTAGGCTGCACACACACACAGCACACAGATACACATTTTTCTAAAAAGATTTAGAGTTCATAAGAAGCGTTAACAATTCAACAGTCAGAGTAACGCTCACATCAGTTCAGTACAGGACACTTCAGAAAAGCAAATGATTTAGTTAATACTGTTTATCCATTTGGAGATGTACAATCCTAGCCAAGTCTCAATAGCAAAAAGTGTACACACACAAAATGAACAGAAATTTCACACACTTAGAAGGAGAGCAACTGCAACTACACTGTCAAACATAACATCCTTATAAAGCATTAAAACTTCCTGACAGACTTCGACTAATTCCACAGATTCAGTGGATGAATCAGAGGAATATACAAAATTTAAGTAATTGTGCCTTATTTCATCCTTTACCCCGTGRTAGTAAGTTACACTTTACAATCTTAAATTTTTCTTTAAATAAACGCAATGAAAATCCTGTAGTACCCATGCATAAAGTAATAGTTGAAAACAGGAGCTATAAACAGTCTCCTCAATGGCTTATGACTACGTACAGAGTGAGTTAGCAACTAATTTGACATCTTTCTCAGTGCTGGTGAGTGCTAACAATTAGTCCTTACAGATTCTTTCTTGGAAACCCAGCTTGTTTTAGGTTACAAGTTTCCCCGACATAAACGTGAGCCTTATCACTGTGTGAAACTATGGATCTTGGGACATCTGAGCACTGAGCGTATCTCATCCTTTTGGTTGCCTCCAACCACAGGGACTAAACTATCCATTCACAAAAGTCTCCTTGGTGATGTGTAATGATCAGAATCATGAAACTAGTATTTATTTTGCCTAGTGCGGCAGGTAGAGTATTATTACTTTTTTTAAAAAAATAGCACTAAGTTTTTTCTTTTTAAATATCCTGGAAGTAAAAATTTATGCAAAGCACTGAGTATTAGAAGTCTTAGAGACTCTCTGCAATGCTTATTTTTCAATGAATTAACTCTGTAACAATAATTTTTCTTCTCCATACCTTCTCTCCTATTTTTAGTGTTGGTAACTACAATCTATTTTCCATATCAAGCTGTAATAAATCACAGTATCAGACAAAACACAGTCCCAACTCCTAACCCACAAAAAAACAAACTCTGAAATTATTTTACTTAAAGCAGAATTGTGTAGCTAGTCACTGAACAACAAAATAAACACTGCAAGGTTAAATGTTTCCTCAATCTTGATTTGTATTACTCTACTTCTCTTGAATTGAAATATGCGTGATATTGGGAGACTCAGCTAGTGAGATATGTAAGGCATCAGACTAAAATTACCTTTAAGAACACAGCTTGAGGCTAGCTAATCAATCATTTGGGTATCCAATAGAAACTACAGCACACAGGCAAGACAGTTGTCATGTAGAGAACCGCAGCTATTTGGTTTTCCTTTAGGGCAGGGCTTGGTGCAAACAGAAAAGAGCACTGAAACTGAGACTAAAATCCCCGACTAGCTAGCCTTCAGAAAGATACCATATCCAATTTCATTCCAACAATCAACATCTAAAAAAAGGAAAAGCTTGATTACAAACAGATGCAAGATATAAAACATAGTTACTATTTACTTGTCTAGCCTTCACTGTTTACGCAGCTAGCAGATTTTCTTCCAAAATATTTACCTTGCTAGAACCATCAGTCATCTGCAAGTAAACTGCAAGAATGAA
The DNA here is from genome assembly GCF_003343005.1 of Rhea americana. Lineage (NCBI taxonomy): Eukaryota > Metazoa > Chordata > Aves > Rheiformes > Rheidae > Rhea > Rhea americana. The sequence goes on along the minus strand of NW_028185594.1, from coordinate 492,856 downwards.
ATCAGCTTGCAAAAGCGATTTCTGCAACAATTTTGCGACGGCCAAAATTTGTTTGATGCGTATACCACAATAAGACCTAAAATTCCAAGTGACAAATGCAATCAAAGCCACTGTCCTTCAGAAGTGGGATCTAAAGTAGCATAACACAATTAAGTATATACACTGGAAGCTACGCATATACCACTTTGGCTTGTGGCAGCCAAGAGAGCTTGTGAAAAATAAAATCAATCGATCACACGGATTCTTAAACTGGGCTGTTCATTACTGGTTGCTCAGCAGGGACATACTAGTCAGGTTATTAAAAACTTGCTAAAAAAATAAACCAAACAAATACTCTCCTAGGATGGTTTTTATGTGCAATTTCTTTAGGTATACAAGGGATGTAGCACATTTTAAAGGAGGGAAGGCATATTCATTCATGGAATATGATCAAGAGTCATCTATATTGCAAAAGGCATCTCCTGTCACATACTGAGAGGTCAACCATGCAAACCTAGGGAACCTCCACAACCTACCAGGGAAGCTACTAGCATTTCTACCATGATGCTGTTTCTGGACCATCCTCCAAAAACAGCATCTTTCAGATTAATTCACACCTAATATCAACTTTATTTGAACAGCTATGCATAGCAGCTGAAAAGAAAGGTTACTCTCATACTCTGCTTCCCCTTTCCTCCATTTCCCAAGTGCATTCAGATAAAGAGGAGAGGCAATAAGAACAAGTGGCAATTTTACCCGTCCCTGAAAGTCTAATCCTTTGATGGACCCAAAGCTCAGAGAGAGGGAGTAGACACTGCTAAGAAACTGAAGGGAAGTTCTTGCAGTTTAATAGGAAATGTTCATTTATTTAAAGAGGATATTATCTGATAGCTAAGTGTAGTTGAACTACCTTCAGAGAAAATAGCTCATAGAAAAATAAAACCAAAAGAAATTTTGCTGCCTCCAACTTGGAAGTCAATTAGAGCTTGCATCTCAACAGGAATGAAAAAAATGGCTGTGATTAAGATTTAATTCTGCTCGTTAATACATACTATAAATTACTTCCCCATCCCAAGGTAAATCAGTACAGCCTTCCTCATTAAGTTTAGATTGTTCTTGCACTATTGCAAATGCATAAAATAATCTGCAGCAGTAGTCAGTATTAGAACAAGCCTACAGTAATTGCGATGAAGTTACTTCGCACTCCCTATGTATTAAATGTTACATTCATATACATGATGTGCTAACTGAAGTCTATTCACTGAATTACTTATTTGCACATAATGAACACGGGTTTCTTCATGCTGACATTTACTAAAATTCAGCTCCTTGAGTGTTAAAAGCGTTCAGAATAGACAAAAATTTTAGGAGCTACACGGCGCCTTGTAACTGGAGAACTGTATTTCCAAGTTCTGCAGTGATGCAATAACAGACTAGAGCAGGAAAAAAAAGAAGCAATTAGAAAATGTGATTTAGCTATCATCAATCTGCATCAAAAGAATATAATGATGCACATTGTGTGCCTTTCAAATTATTCTCTATTATGGGTTTCAGAACAGAAGTTGAGAAATCTCTTTGACAAACTAGTCCCTTATTAAAAATCAAAGGGAAGTGCTTTGGTACCATCTGTGCAACATTAGTGCCTTCACTGAAGAATGATTATTTTGCAAGTTAAGTATTCAACACCGGGGGGAGGTGGGGGTGGGGGGGGAAATTCCAGCCATTCAAACACTCATCTTTAGCTATTATGAAAAATGTCATAGCACACATGAAACGCAGTGTAATCTATTACAGCAGGAGTTCAGCATCTTCCCTTCCACTTCAGTAAACGAGAAGAAACTAAATTGTGATGCTAGAAAGGCTAATCAAAGTTAATCTGTCTTTGTCCACCATCATCAACATGAGCTTAGGAAGATTTGACTATAATCTGCAAGGTCTAGTTCTATTAAAGAAAGAGGGAAGAGAAAATAAAACCCTTTCAGTTTGTCTCTCTTAGTCTGAGGTAGATTATGTTATGAAGAATAAGGTAAAATTATCTATAAATGGCAGTCAGAAGAATCTATGAGAATTTCTTTTTGAAGTGCATCAATCTGAGAAAAATCTGCTGAAGTATTTAGAAACTCGTTCTGAAAAGCATTACTGTAAATCAACCTTCTTTATCTCTAGTATGCTATATACTATGTCCATGATTCAACAAGTTCTTCCTAATTACCCACCTTAATTACAGTAATTTTACATTTTAGAGCAATTGCAGGTCATAAGTTTCACTTGGAAAGGGAATCATCAAACAGGATGAAAAAAAAAGTCCTGCAACTCCTGAGGGATGCCAGACAGGAAGTGAAAATAATCCAAGGACTAACAATTCCTTTCCTCCTCCCCAAAGAAGAGGACATTTGTACTCTACAGGAAGCTGAAAGAGAGACCAGACCATTCAATACTAGTCATTGTGCTGACGATATGGTAGTTGCTGCAGTAGCTAAAGATGCTTAATATCTTTCTGCTAGAAAGTTTGTAATTACCATATTGGAAGTTTAAGATGTACTTAATCTTTTAAAACAAAGCATTCTAGATCCTTTACTGGCTAAACAGAACAGCTTCAAAACTAAGTTGAAAATCTGAACTTAATTACTTACACACACATTCAAAAATCACACCCTCATCTCATGGTGAGGTAAACTGACTACATGTATTGCTACCTTCAGGCACAATCTGTTTCAGTACATTTAATGTACGATATGAAACCTCTTTAAAAAAAATTTAGATCCTATTTCTTCCTAGATTTACAGCACTTTACCTAGCAATTGAGGAGACCTTTTTCTTTTAGAGTTGCATGCAAGCTGAAGAGAAGTTTGAACAGAGAGAGGCATGCCCTTACAGACTTATCAAATCATTTTAAACTGAGATGCAGTTGCCAATTACTTGCATGTCCCCATCTGTTTCGGGATGAAGTAATAAAAGTCTGTTTAATCTTGTCCCACATTGAAGTGAACTTGACGCATCCTCATGTCTCACTCAAAGAGGAGGAAAATGTCTTAAATTGCTCTATGTTCACAAGAGCATTTCTTCTATTCTTTGGCTTAGGCCTTTCTTCCCTCAGTCACGAAGAAGAAAACTCTTGCCTAGACTGAAACAGAAGAAATGTTAACAGCAGCTTCCAAAGGTAGCTGCCGAGAAGAACAGAGGGAAAAAGCTTGTCCCATAAAAAAGGTAAAACCCAGGAAGCCAACAGAAACATCTTGCCACAGTCCATGTAACTTCCTCAGTGCTGCAAATACACAGCTCCAGACAGAACTGCAGCATTACCTTTTCTCTAGTCTCCCATACTGTTTATCAGCACCAAAAGCTTTGCCCCTATGTCATTCTTGCTCTGTTGAAAATAGTCATTCAGTTAATAGGAGAAAGACTCATTCTGGCCTCCACTTTCGCAGCTGTAACTCCACCAGCAAAAGCTCAGGGCAGTATTAATTCACTCCTTTTGAAGGACCTGCCCCCCGCCCTTTTTTTTTTTACATTAGTCTATCCTCCAACATATCAACAGCTTTCGTTGAACTGGTACCTATGGATCGGTTTGTACCTGACATCGCATCAACCACAAAATCTCTTTGCTTCTCAAAATCTCTAGCTCTAATGTTGCCAACATCCCATCTTTGAAGCCAGTCAGCTTCCCAATCCCACGGGTAGCTACCCTTGTAAAGGCACAACACTAGACACCAGCAGTGAAAAGGCTGCAGTTTTCCTCAGCTTGCCACAGGCTAAGGATATAACACTAACGAATGAATTCTGAGATGCAGCTTTTGCTACCTGTAGTTTGCATTTTCAAGCCACTTCTATGCTCATTCTATTTGCCAATTCCACTGCAGTGCTCTGGTATTATTCTGTAATGTCCTTTGTTCTTCTTCCCTTTAATTTAAAATGGAAATATTAGCTGTTTTGTACAGTCTCTCCCAAATCATTTTCTGCTGCTTCTTAAAACAAACAGTTTGACAAAAAGGTATCTCTGTCCCAGTGGGATACCAAGTGAGATCCCTCCCATATGAGCTGTGTAACATGATGGTACGGGGCTTTCTATATGTGAAATATAGAACACAAACACAACCTTGTCCTTTTACACCACAGGATTTCTACATGTTTCTAAAGACAACACAAACACACTCCTTGCTGAGCTAAGTCTGTCTTTTTAGACTAAAAGATGGGTAGTATGACTCATTTCCTTAGAAACTTCACTGTCAAAAGGGATCTCAAACAGAAGCCTCAAGACAAGCCAAAATTGTCTCAAAACAAATGCAAAAGGTATATAAAACAAAATATATAAAAACATCCCTATTGCAACTGCTTCTCTTTCTCTCTTCAAGAGAAAAATCAATTTTCAGTCTGTTTCTCTTTACTGGAACATAAATTACAATTTCTGACCTTTCAGGGAGAAAGAAAAAAAATCTGCAGGAATCTGGTAAAAATAAAGCATTCTAAAAACCTGAAAGTCACCCCATAATAAGAAAGGCCTTGATTCTCCAAACTCAAACACGTTTCACTTTGTAATTATTAAGTTAAAGACATTTACGTCCACAGAGAGTGACAGATGTGGCAGAGGAGTTCACAATGGCAAAAAAATCCTAAAGGATTAGCTTGGGAAGAAAAAAAAAAAAAAAAACTCTGAAGGTACAGCATGTTGTGATTTGTCACAGTGTGACACATAATTGATTGTCATTAGAGGTCTGGACATTTGCTTACTGCATCCAAAGCATTTATGACAGTGAACTATCATCATCTCGTAGACTTCTTCCCCATAACTAAAGCATGAAGCATCCAAGAGACCATTAATCCTTAGTACTGGATGAAGCCTAAAAGTAATAAAGTAATCTCCTACATCAGCTCATAATTTTAACTCTAAATAAAACCATCTCTATAGAAGCAGACACAGAAATTGAGTTAAAGTTAAAACACAAGGAAAGACACAGAAATTGAGTTAAAGTTAAAACACAAGGAAAGACACAGAAATTGAGTTAAAGTTAAAACACAAGGAAAGACACAGGACAGCCTTATTTCATTCTTTGTTTTAACCACACCACGCAAGCCTTTTTAGATGTACTATGAGGTTAAATGCATTAAATAAAGTCTATACAATGAAAATTCAGATCAAAGTTACTTATACAAGTTTTTCCATTTAAAACAGTTCTCCAAAATGTCTAAACAATAACAGTAACAGACTGTATTTGAAATACTGTATTTATAACATTACAAGCAACTCCTCTCAGATTCTCTTATAGCCATACTTTGAAAAGCCTTCATCTCTTAAAATGTTTCCCTGAAATCTCATTTAAGCCAACATCTACATTTTCTATGCTCTAGAACATTTAATCACCATAGGATTTCATATCTTTATAAAATTTATTCCGTTGCAGTTGGACATAGGCTTCTAGCCTCAACATTTCAGTAATATCTACATATTTTGATGTCAAAGAGCTATTGCTTAAATAAATGTGAAGGTACTGAAGGAATTAGACAATAAAAAACCTCTTATTCAGACAAATATATTAGCAAACAACAACAAAAGAAGAATTACCTTTTCTGTATCTGACAGCTAAATTAATGTTTTCTCAAACTTGATATTAAAAAAAATGCTTCTCTCTGTGCTTGCAGAAAAGACATGAATGAAACGAATGTAGGTGAATACGTGTTTTCTACTTTGACAATCAGCCTAAAATTTGGTAAAGGAGACTAATTCCTAGAGTATGATTTTTAGCAGTCAGAGACAAGTTTCCACTGTAGGAAACTAGCTGACAGTTCATTTATGTCATTCTGATCCCAAACAAAGACCTGCTCCTTCCCCTTTTAGGCAGGGAGCACAGACAGGTTACCATGTGCAAAAACCTATACCAAGGATTGCCGGGACACTATGTGTGCATTAACAGGACTCCCTTAAAGAAAGTTACACTGCAAAATATTACACATTTGCACTCCCCGAGGAGCACCAAGACAACTTGTGTCCATCTGGTTTATGCAACTAGCTGCCACGTGACTTTGGAACGTATCCTACCTTCATCTAATTTTGGAAGACAGATTCTAATGAATTATGGACTAACCTGCTCACACAGATTTCTTAGTAAAACAGATTTGAAGAATGAGCAATCCATGCAGACAGCTCTCTCCAAATCAAATTTCCAAACCTGATTCAGAACAGCCTTTCAGAATCTTAAATAGGGCTGCATTGCTTGTTCTCTAAAAGCACATGAAATGGAGCAGAGCAGTATGGATTCAACGGATGTCAGAGACCCAGATTTGCTCTTACCTGAGGTGTCCTCACCCAGCAGATGCCGCAGTTTGCTGCAAAGTTGGATCATGTTATCTAGTTGCCGGTTTATCTGCACATCTTGCACCCAGGCCGGCGTGTGGCACACTGGGCATTCTCTGCCAATGCAGTCACCCACACAAGATCTGAAAGTCAAATGTAGTTATTCATCATCCAATATAAATTATCTGCTATACTTGCTATCAACCACTTCACAGCCAAAACATCAGCAAGAACCTCCAATTTTAACATTGACAAACTAGCACTGCAAAGCACACAAAACCTCGTCATAAACGCAGGAGAGGATACATTTATCACAGCAAATCATGCAAAGAATTAAGCAAGCTAGATCCCAAACCTTCTTAGGAGACTGTCATTAAAACTTTGCATCTTTCTGTGATTCTGATTCAATGCTCATACACTCAAGCGCTGATCAAAATTTTCAAAATACGCTAACCATCCATTTCTGTTCATTGTCTGTGGTTAACAATATGCTTGAACAGTTAAAGCTCCATGTTCTTTTATACCTCAGCTAAAGCTAGGTCTGCTCTTCAACAGCCTTCTGTTTTTAACGGWGTGACAGGAACCCAATCCATACTGAACTATCACTTCTCCTTATTATTACTTAAGATTTTCTTGATATCGTAGTTTCACCTGTCTGAACATTCTTCTCTAAGAAATCCCACAGGAAGCTGCAAGCATTCAGAATATTGCATGATTTCTTTAGTATTTATCTTGGACAAAGATCCAGGGGAAAAACCTAGGTTTATTTAGTAAAGGCCACTTAATGCTTGTAGCTTCTTAGTAATACTGCTCTCCCTATATGAGCCTAAAATCCTTTATTCTTTTGATTAGCCCAATGAGAAGACTGATCTGCTATCTGAATTGCATTAGGTAGGTACCACCTTTTTTTTAAAAAAAAAAAAAAAAGAAAAGAAAAAACCTCCTATCTATCCTTGCATATAAAAAGAGCTATGACTTCACTTACCCAAGACTGAATGAATTTCAGAAGTCTCCTTGTTTATTACCTTACCACCAAGGCTCAATTTTATAGCTTTGGCTATTACTGTGAATGTTATCAGGCCATGCTAAACATGCAAACCAGCAGCATGTAAGTGATATCAGAGCCCTGTTATCAGGACAGAAAGATCAAAGTCTATGCATCTAGACTGAAAAGATATAGCCAGCTTGGAAGCTAATGGACAGTCATGCACCCCCCCCCCCCCCCAAAAAAAAAAAAAAACAAAGCGTATCATTTAACAATATCACAAATAGTATCACTACTACTGCCTCCCATAAGCAGAGAGTTATGCCAGTGCAGAGAGCACCTCAGAAAAGTCTCTGCCTCTAACAACACACAATCTCCCATCTTCAATTAATTTCAAAATGGGAAATCTACGTGATAAAAGAGTGCTACTAGATGTTTGTGGTTTGTACTGTACGAAGCCTGCACTGAGAGGGCAAAGGATGTAGCCGTTAAGGCACTGCTGCGATGATGGGGATTGAAGCGGAGCTCTCGGCTTTGACATATTCCGGATGATATGGACAAGTCACTTAAAGCAAAGATGAGAATCAAGCAGCTCTCATTCTCTAAAAAAGTTGGCCTCAGGTCTCCCGAGTCTGTCCCAAGTAAAAGGTAGTGTAAGGGAAATAAGGAATGGCTTTTATACCACCACATTTCCCAATTATTTCTAGCTATTGGGGTTTTACAGTCATTATCCATTAACTATAACTAAGTAGAACTACTCAGACAAAGCTGCAGGAACTGATCTTAATAAATATCCTCACCCATAACAAAAACCATGCTGAGGGAAAAGCATTTACATTGTGTGACCTGATTACTGCAGTTCATTACTTTCACATACTTCACCTCATACATCAGAAGCCTTCTATGGCCATTTATCCACTGCTTCCCAAGTATATTAACAAAGTGTCTTTATTTAGCAATGGAGCAGAATAAATTCACATCAGAAAATTGACAATTCAACCCACTCCCTAACAAACTTGTTAGGGAACAAATTAATCTGGATTTCCTTAGGCTTAATTAAAAAATAAATAAAATAAGCCACCATGCAAGACCCTGCCATGAAAGGAGACATTGAAATTGATGACTAAAAGGTCAGACACACAAAGAAGAAAGGATCACTGTATAACAGTAACTTGGATACCAGCAAATAAGCTTTTTCTGGTGTATGAAATAGCTGTCAGTGAATGCTTAAGACTATCCACTATTCTTTCCAGCTTTATTGAAACGAACCACATCTTGCGATGTCTTGAAAAACTTTTCTAAAGAAGTACTTCAAAAAATGAGTGTTCTTGAAGATCTATCATCCAAATTATACAAATGTTATCCAGAATAAAACCACAAGGCTTTAGATGCCTGACAACTACAAAAACACATTTATTAAACCACTCATACACTACCCTTCAGCCATCCACATTACACCTGTCAAAAACATAATATAGCCATCAACACATTTATAAAAACCTGTACAAGTTTCTGGGGGATATTTCACCATATACTCTGTGGGCACAAAGTACAAAAGGAAAAAGGGAACACGAAAATTGCTTCAGAAGGCAAAAGTTTCTAGAGCAATTAATGACCAAACCTAGGAAAGAACCTAAATATCTGGATAGAAGTAAATCACTTGCAGGTCTTAACAGATCAATCCTGTGGCCAAGGATGCCAATTGCATCATTACTACTCTTTAACCTATTACTTCTTAAGAAAATACCTTTCACTACTACTTTGGTCTTCATGCCTACCCATGAGAAATGTGTAGCTGGAGACAGGCAGTAAATACAAAGCCAGCACAGAGAGAAGGCCTTTCTACTTTTATGGCATAGTGATTACCATACAAACAAGAGGCAACACCACATGCCCCAGCTGGATTAAGAACAGAGATTTGGAGATGCTTATCCTCACCTCTATAAAAGACATACCATCTTCATGGACTGTGTGCGTCTGTTTCACCAAAATTTCTGAAGAATTCCAACAGGCAACTGTTTAAGGT
>NW_028185594.1:342071-483487 GCF_003343005.1 Rhea americana | reverse complement strand
TTTTTTGAACTCTGTGTTCGCTGTCATAGGCCAGGAAAAGCAAGGAGACATAGACAGCCAGACTGCTGCACTGCCCTCCCCAGGCCCTCTGGACTCTGCCCGTGGCAGGAATGCAGCAGAGCACCCTAGGCCATGCTGAGGGGCTGCTACCTCCTCGGGCCTGTTGTGGCCAGCCCAATTGCAGTTTTTAAATGCTCAGGTCACTTCAGCTATGCACAGATGCAGCTTGCTAGGCCAGCATGCCCTGACAGGCGTGAGGAAATGCTCATGCTGGCAGAGCTGAGGGCAAGTGCCAAGCAGCACCTCAGCCCTCCCAAGCAGGAGAAAAACCCTTGGCACCAGCCAACCCCTTCTCAGGCTGCTTTTTTTTTTTTTGTTGTTTCGAAGGGAGGAAGAGGAAGCAGCGAGAGACGGAAGCCCACCAGACCGACAGCTCCCTTTACACCTCGCCGCCCACGCTACTCACAGGCAGAAGACGTGCTCGCACCGCCCCAGAGACACCGGCTCCCGCAGGCCGCTGGCGCTATCGGCAAAATGGGAGGGGGGAGGGGAGAAGAGGAGAGAAGGAAAACACCACAGAGTTAATGCGCGCCGCCTCCAGCGCCTCACAGGGCCGCGGCGCCGGCGGCCGCGCCCCAACGGCCCTAACGGCCGCCCGCGCGCGCCCAACGGCCGCCGGCGGGCCAGGGTGGGGGGAAGCATTACCAGCGGGAGCAGCGCAGCGCCGCCTCCAGCCGCGCCAGGGCGGCGCGGGTGCGGGCCCAGCCGCAGCCCGGCGGCGCCATGGTGGGCGCGGGGCCGGGGCCACCGTCCCGGGGCGGCCGGTTGCCCGAGCGGCCGCGCAGCACCTCCCGCATCTCCCGCCACTGCCGCCGCAGCTGCTCCAAATTCGCCGCCCGCCGCCACTGCGCAAGCGCCGAGGGCGGTGCCACGGCCAGCGCGCATGCGCGATCGGGCGCAAACTAATCTCGCGGCGCGGGGGCGGGGCTAGACCGGGGAGGGGCGTGAACTCAGCGGGGGCGGGGCTACACCGGAGGGGGCGTGGCCATCCCGCGGGAGCCCAGTGCTGCAGCCCGCGCCGCATCCTGAATTCTAGGGCAATTTTCAGGCAATTTTCGGGCAAATTTTACGGCAGTTTCGGCGGCGCGGGGGGGGGGGGACACTCTGCAGCCTAAGCTGTGGCCAGGAAGGTCGATCCCTCCCCAAGCAAGGGGGCCCTGTTGCTTGTTCGCCCTGGCTTCGCTAGGGGCCCACGTGGCACTTGGTCGGGAGCCCTTCCAGAGCGCCTGTAACTCCCTCCCGTGGGATAACCATGCTCTCAGCATGGAAAATTTTAATCTGCGAAGCAAGAGCAGCCGCCCCGCGCTGCTGCTTTTACAAAAGAAGATACCTCCGTGGGAGCTGCCGCCGCCTTCCCCATGCGCTGTAATTACTGAAGCGTATAAAGCAGTTATAGCCGGAATTTATCACTTTCAGGTGGAAATACTCCCAGCCAAATAACAGATAGAGCAGGCACGCCGGCGGCAATTTATAACAGGCTCACTGACATTTCATGCGGAGGAGCCCCGCCAGGGAACAGGCGCCGAGCCATAAATCTCAGCGCAAACCTGATTAAAGGCAGCGAGTTGTTCTTCGCAGGAACTTCATCAGGGGAGCAGGAGTCGGAGTTCCTCCCAAAACAGGGGGAAAAAAGAAAAAGAGAATAAAGTGCATTGCACTTTCAGCCTAAGCCGCGGGGCGAGCCTTGCTTTATTGTAAATCCCCATTTTTGATTGCATGTTTGCAGCACGGAGCCCGTTCGGAGGCTTTTGGTGCCTTTTACATGCGGGAAACGAGAGCCTCAAGAAATACCCCAAAAYGTAGCCACCTCTATTTTGTCCGTGAGATGTCCGTGCTGGGCTCTGCGCTGGGCCCCCTATCACGAGATACATCTCTCTTGGCCTGAATCACTGCAAACCCTCGCATTTAAAGCCCCTTGGATTTTTTTCCTGACTCCTTTCCTAGCAGGGGAAACACAAGAAAAAACACCATACACATCTCTGTATATTTATGGGGAAAAGTCCCCCTCCTTCTCCCCCCCCCCCCTTTTTTTTTTTAAGCAGGTAAGGACAGTTTTCATTCTGTGGAAATCCATACTAAATCCAAAGAAATCCATGCTAAATCCAAATTAACACCAAAACGGTTCCTGTTGATTTATGTTGTTATAATAAATAAGAGCAGCTGCATACCACTTAGCTTGTGATTAATGATCCTTATTTACAGTGCACTCGGTTCAGGCCTGCAGTTTACAATTACAAGCATCAAAGGAGAGTTCAGCTTTTCTTTCCTCCTGGATTTTGAGGCCACATCATCAATCCTGCCCGAGCAGCTTGGACGGCTGCATTTCAACTCGCAGATAGGATTTGCCCTAATGCCGGGAGCCGTGCGAGTGTGACCTCAGAGCCGCAGGAGAGGGGGTTTTCTCCCCAAGTGGGGCACGTCCACGGGTGACCGAGTCCCATCACCCCATGGCTCGGTCCCCAGGGGCACCCCAAAGTACAGGGAGGGCAGGAAGGGAGATGGCATGTGAACATCTCCCCCAAAACCTGCCTCTGCCCCCCAAAAGTGCAGGGCAGACCAAAAAGGATTTTTTTGAGGAATGTTTTTTTTTTCCTTTTTTTTAAAGGAAACACCACGTCCCTAATTAAAGCTAAAGTGTGCTAGCAAAACAATGCAAAAGCAGCACGGTGAGTCTGTAACGAGGATGGTCCAGGGCCGAAGGAGGCATCTGCGGCCGCGGGTTCCCACGGGAGATCGGTGCCGCTTGAAGCACCAGCCTGCGAGTAAATGCTGCTTTTGGGATGCCGCCCTCCCCACGGACACTTGATAATTTCTAGGTAGGTGCTGAAGACTAATAATAATAATAATATTAAAAGGGGAACTCAGCCCAAACAATCACTCTCCTCCTTTTTTTATTCCAAAACTGTCCCGCTGGCCCATTCCAGATGCGGCGCCGCCAGGGCCGGTTCCCGGAGCAGAACCGACTTGGTGACACTGCGCTCGGCTTTGCAGGAGTAGATGGGAACGATTATAACTGGTGTGCAACCTGATTAAGCCTGCAGACCCAATTTTGGTGTGGTTCGTTAACACCGAAGGTACTTAAAGGAGCACTGCAGAAGATGCGCATGAAGGTTTGTGAGACACGAGCTTCTAGGCACCTCTCGGTAGCAACCTGCAGACCCGGCCCGGAGCAGCGTGGTAGGATTAAAAGCCAAGCCTTGGGTTATCACACACCTTCTCCCAGGCTGTGAGGCAGTGGGCAAATGATTCCCCTTCAGCTTTGCTTTCTCTCTTTAGCAGTGTTTTAGCTAGGAGGCTTGCAGAGCAAGATGTGGACCCACTGCCCGTTGCAGGGTAGACTTCAGTAGGTTTTGTGCTACAGCTCCAAACCTGGTCTGTGCTCCTGACTCACCTCTGCTTGGTCTAGCCCAGCTGTTTTTGGGGAGTTTTTAGGTCAGAAAAGCATCTGAAGCTCCTCCTACATCTGCATAACACCCAACAGCTGCTAGAGAGGGACAAGGATCACCTAAAACATCTGGGGCACAGCTCTCTAAGGGCAGTGGGAGCATAGCTTTTCATTTGCTCTGCTGATTTATTCCAGATGAGGCCCTGGCCCATAGCAAAACAAATAGTACCACTTTGCTGCAGAACTATTAGTCCTGTTGGGTTGGGCTGGGTTGAGTGGAGTTGAGCTGAGCTGGGTTGGGTTGGATTTGGAGCAGACTGGTTTTAAACTGGATCGGATTTGGATTTGGTTTGCGGCCGCATCCCCCAGCATGGTGCCCGCCTGGTGATGCAGCAAAGCCCCACTGCCCCAGGTGCTGCCAGCTCAGGGTAAACTTCTGCAATCGGCCTGGCAACTCTTTCAGCACAGTGAGCCCCTCTGGAAGGGCTAACGTTTCCTTTAGCTAGAAAGCAGCTTCTGCTCTAATGAGGCCCTAAAAGGATGCTCTAACTTGCTGAATTTCACCCTGGGTGTCTCCAGGCCTGCCTGCTTTGGTCACCAGTTTGTTTGTGCCTTGGAAGATGCAGCAAATGGGAGGGTTGTTGCCTCCAACCACCATAAGGCCCAGATGTGGGCGCAGCAGTATAGCCCAGAAAGCGTTAAATCTTGCTGATCAGGCTCTTGACGTGCTTTGGCTGCCCGCTGCGAAGCCCACGGGAAGCCGGCGCATCCTGCGGGGCTGCGCAATGGCTGTGCTCAAGCCAACGCTGCGTGACCCATCGCATAGGCGGCTGCGGGCGCCAGAGCCAGGGATCCCGTGGGAGACCCACCGCTTATTTCCCTTGTCTGGCAGTGTGTGCCCTCCGAGCTGCCCTCACCAGCAAAGCCCTGCTTCCGAAAATCCCCTCGTTTCCAAAGATCACTTAAAGCGGCAATTGCGCCCTGCACCCAGGGGTGTTGGAAGGCACCAGCGGGACCCCTCAGGTTCCCCCATGTTTCGGGGTGTTTCCTGGAGCCAGGCGAGCCGATGGGAGCAAGGTCTGGCCTGAAATGGGCTCTGCTCCCCGGGTGCCTCCGGCTGCCAGTGCGGGCACACAAACAGCACGAGGAGCGAAGTCGGCAGTGAGTCAGCGCCGGGCGCCTTCCATACTAATGTTGTTCTTGCTGTCTCAGAGCCATCTTCCTCGTTTCCACCCTCTCCCCGAACAACTAAATTAATTAGAGCAGGTTTTTCTTTCTTAATTTAAATACTGTTGTAGAATAGTAATCTGGCAACTCACTTTTGATGCTCCCCACTGCTTCCTTTCTCTGCCGCTCTCCCCTCTAATGCGCTGCTGATATTTCATTATAGCTATGCAAGATCACAGTTGTCAGCTGCAAAATAAATAAATAAATAAATAAAAGCACGCTACGTGCTGCTCCCATCCAACAACCACTTTTTTTTTTTTTAATTTCACTAGCTTACAGAAAACATTTGCCCTATGAAGTGCGGGAGCTTACATTTTTCTCTGCTGGTAAAAAAAAGACAAAAGAAAAAAAAACTTGCAGCAACTTCGGTGAAACTGTACAAATTCCAGGAGGCTCGGACCCCAACCTGAGCCTCTCTTCTCTTTCCTTGGGCATGTTTGTTTGATCTAAGCTCCATACTTTTTTTACAGCTTTCTTAAATTAAGCTCAACTGAGGTCCATGCACTTCCAGTTAACATGCACAGACTGCACGATCCCTCCAACAGCATCTGCCCAGTGCCGCAGCTGCCTATTGCCTTGAGCACGTTGTTAGGATGGCTCCAGTGAGATTGCACTAGAGAACTGGAGTGAAAAGCTTGTTTTCCCACCGGACCGCAGCATTCGTGCCATGCCTGCAGAGAGCTGATGCGTGTGGGCAAGCCGAGTGCACCTCCAGCCTTTCCAATGAGCTTAGCTCCCTGCTCGGGGACTGACACGTGGAGCTATGTTGGTGGCTGGGTGACTTGGAGGACTCTGGGTGGACGTACGTTGGACGCTAGGACATGCTGAGGTTTGCATTTACACCTCCTAAAAATCCCACTGTGAAACTGCTTCATCCTGCAACCCTCTTTGAGGCCAGCATGTCCTCCCACCTCTGATTCTGCCCGTACACCGGCAGTGCGAGGATTGCTGCAAGCCCCGAACACGGGGCAGGTCCCTGCCCACCCCTTGATGCGTAAAGGCTAGTTGTAGTTTTTAAGACAGATTCTAGCAGTCGGTTTCTTGGTACGTGCTATTCCCAGCTGGCCCTGGAGGCAGAGCACAGCCTCCTCCGGGAAGACGGAGGGGAGGCTGAGAAACCTGGCGCAGGCTCTCTAAGGCAGCGTTCAAGGTCCTGGAAGCAGGGCTGGGGCATGTCCTACCTCAGAAAAGGATGTGCTGAACTATAAGGCTCTGCAGGGAGTAGGGACGTTAGTGATATGCCAAAAAGATAATACAGCCTCTGGTGGTATCTGTTGCATACAACGCACTTGCCAGATGCGTCAGTCCTCTAAATGGTTGTAACTACTTCTCCATGGGTTTCAATTAAATTCCCTTAAGTATGTAAACTTTTGCTTGTTTGGACCAATATCTACAGACTTGATTGCAATAACAGATGTTTTATTTTTACCTGCAAGTATAAATGGAGAGCATATATCATGGCCACGACATGTTTTGTACGGAGCAGATGTTTCTATTAATGCTACAATTGGGTGGAAATTCAGAGGATGCTTTTGCTTTTTTTAAAAAAAAATAATTTTACCCAATTAAACTACAACTTGCTGAAGTGTTCCAATGAATCATTTCCTGTCTTTTGATTAGTAGACTCTAAAGAGACAAAAGAATAGCTTTGTATCACAGTTCCCCTCAATTAAATGTAAAGTACATCTGGACAGAGTCTGAAGATCCATCTTTCACTGGCAGTTGCAAAGCCATCGACATAATAAAATAATACTCTGATTGGTATTACAAGACTGCATTTAAATCATTGGCATTCATGCTCTGAGTCCTTTGCAGGGAGCACAAGCCCTCCATTAGAGGAAAGCTTAATTTTATACTGTGATCTGTTTCAAGATATTCAATGAAAATGAGAGAAAAAAGGAGCTTTTGCAGAGCTGGAGACATAATAATAGAAGCTATACTGAAAGTCTGGGCAGCACTTTCAGTTACTTATAAATGGCAGCTGTCAAATGCATTCTGGAAAGCAGCTGAATTCCAGTTTTAATTACAGTCAGCAGGTTGAGGCATAATTCAACAGTTGGTAATACCTTCCACCTGTAACAAAACTCCTCCTGCTGAAGTTTACACCAAGATCACAGAGAAAACGTGACCTCCTTGCAGTAGCTCAACTCTGAACTTCTGAATCCCACTGTAAAGTCCTGAACACGCTTGGTATTTAAAGTACCTATTCCTGGCATGGTTATCTTGGTGAGCCTTAGCATCAAATGTGAACTGAACTAGTAAAGCTCCTTTGATGATGCCTGTCATTGTAGCTTTCATCTAAAGTTTCCTTGGCTCAAATTAGCTTTGGAAAAAAAATAAAAAATAAAAAAATAAAAAAAGCCTGCTCTGGTTGGAATTGCATATGGGAATCAAAAAATCAGTGTCACATGTGCCTTTCCAGGTCTCACGTAAGTGTGAACTGGCTTTATTGGCAGCTTCTCCTTTTACCAGCAACAGTAACTTTGTTGAACTCAAGACTAGGTTTGTTATGTGCTATAGATAGAGCTCTACGTAGCCACGTATACCAATATCTGAGACCAAAACTGAGTCCTTGAGGCCTTACACTGATAAAAATAAAGAGCAATATAAAACTCTCTTGTTTACTAACTCTTCTGGGAAAAAAAAGCAGGATGTGTATCCCACCAGTATGCTGCTCAACAGTAAGCAGTGATCTTATTTAGGCCAGTAGGCAGAGTCTTCAAAGAAAAAAAAGAAATCACACCTTATTACATGGGAAAACACAGCTACAGAGTTACAAGGGTGGTCAAGAGCCTGGGGTGGAGAATGAAGGGGTAGAGCCTCTTGGTAGAGGGAGGCTGAGCAGATATAAGGATTTTCCAAGGGAAACACTGCTCAGGGAGATAACACCTTTCAGAGCAAACTTCTTTATATAAGAGGTTTCCACAAATACACTTGCCTTGCACTATGCTTCCGCTGGAAGGCAGAGGCTCTGAACATCAGTCAAAAGGACGAAGAGAAGCCAGTTGGCGAAACAGCGTCCCTGGGTTGGTTGGGTCTCAGAAGCTCTGTCCTTGTCTGCTCCAGCCTGCGCTATGGCCCGGGACTAGCCAATCTGCCACAAGGAGACTGACTGGCAGTCAAAGAACAGGACACTGCATTTGCGAACGACAGATTAGTTCTCCAAGGTCAAATGCTCTCTTGAGGTATTACTGAACTGAGGTACCAAATGCCAGCAACTGTCTGGAACTTCAGGGGCTTATTCCAGGAATTGCATAGAGCTGGTATAAACTAAAGGAACAAACCAAAACAACTGAGAGCACCAATTTTAAAATAATTATATTTATACTGACAAAACCCACATGTACGGATAAGTTTTATGTCATTACCAAAGGTGGCCCCCACCAACGGCATATGCAACTCAGTACGTAACACCTACATCCTCACAACACCCCTGTGAGGTAGGGCAGCAACAGGAACCCTATTCTACTGGTGGATAAGTCAAAACTGACCGACTTTCTCACGGTTAGCCAGCAAGTCCGTCACCAAGCAAGGAGCAGAGTGTGGGTTTTCAGAGAAGGCAACTGTGGCACTACCTTTGTCAAACACCCTGCACTGTCAACAGCTCTTCTGCTCCATCACGCCCATTCCTACTGCAAGCAAACAGTCGCCAGCAGTAAGAGCCGGTGATTTAAAGTAAGTCCTCACAGGCATAAAAGCAATCCTAAAATAAAAACTAGGAGGAAAAAAAAGAACCTGTGGAAAGACCAATCCAATTTGTAACCAAACGTCAATTTTAACTGTTTACCATGCTCCTAGTAACAAAATACGTGCATATCCAAAAGAAAAAGTCCTTTAAGAAAACATGACTTTTTATTCCCATCATCCTAGAATCACCCAAATCAGGGCAGGAAGAACTCCCTGGGGTCATCACATCTATTCTCCAGCCTTTGATACCCTGTGGTTGGGTCCCTTCAATAGATGGAGCTTATGGCGCTGTCTTGGCTACTTGTGTCACAGCTGTCCGATGCCACATCGGGACCAGCATCCACGCTGTCAGGATCTGCTTGTTCTTTAGCAAAGTTGATGAAAACCTGGAAGTTTAAAGGAAAATATTCAGCAGGTGACAGTCTAAAGAATTAATAATATAAATGAATAAAAGAGGGAGGGCTGTTCACTTGACTGTGAGCCTGGAGAGAGTTCTCAGAAATTAATTCATGCTGGAGTCTGGAATTACAAATGTTGGGCTTCTTTGGTCTAATGTAAATACATGGATGCATACTCCTATACCCTTATGTCTGCACTCAACCGAAGATAAACCTAGGGATGTGAAGTTAAAGGTCCTGTATAAAACCTTATTGTCCTGCAACTCATGTTTTAAAAGTATAGTGTGATATACTGCTGCATAGCAGTTTTTGTTCACTGTATAATATATCTATATTCTTATTTTACACATCTATCTATATGTACTCAGCATCCACACTCACATATTATAGATACATATAATCACACAGTTTCCATTTGAACAGTATCTCACGAATGCACATTCTTTCTAGATCACTCTGTGATCACATTTCCACATATACAAATCTACACTGTCTTCTCAGAAAACATTACCTGGGGCTTCCTGCTGTATGTCTGCCTGTTTCTCTCACAACCACAGCTCCCCAAACAATACTGAGGATCTCCTTACCCCCTCCTGCAGACCTCTGTTCAACAGTTCACAGCATTACAGGGCTACATTTTTGCTCCTATCTCTGGGACCGACCTAATGCTCCAAACAATGCTGCTGAACAGGATGCTTTCCCTGTGGGTAGTCTTTATAGTTGAGGTGTTTCCTAGAAAATTTTGACGCCAGTGGGAATGCTCTTCCAAGAGAAAATGGAAGGAGCATAACCACAAAGCTAAGTTTGAAGTAATGCTAAATGAACTTGCAATCCAAATACAGTACAAAAAAGAGAAAAAGCAAGAAATTTTCCAGGATCAGTGGATGAAGTCTACTGTCAGGAAGCCTAACACTGGGTGATCCACAATTCTGCCCTTCAGGAAACTGCTGAAACAACAGTTGCACAAACGTGCCAAAAGGAGGAACAGATCCTTTACGCTACATGCAGCTTTCTACGTGCATTTTCCTAGCACCAGCACAGGCATCTGGAGGGAGTAGTACTGATAAAGTGCCCCCAGGAGGATTATGGATAGAAATCCCTTTCAAAATACAGTCTATTGTGTGCAACAGTCCATTACAGTAACCATCAGTCTACTCCCCTGTTTACAGTTTCAAACGGATGGCCACACATCTTTAATTCCTTACCTCCTCTAATGTTGTTTGACTCACTGAGAAGTGCCTGATTTTGAAAGCTGCTTTGTTGGTTTCCAGAAGATCAAATATGTTTGCTACTCCTCCTGCAGAGACTGGTACGTGATACTCCACCATGTTGAAATGCCGATCCTGTGAGAGCAGGAATGAGGGGTAAAGTCAAGAGACTACCACCTATAAAGATCAACAGAACCGATGGCTGTTTGGCTGAGTATGAAAGTAAAAAGGAGGTGAATCATGGGAGAATGAAGGGAAAGAGGGAGAATTCCCTCTTTCTGGCTTCTAAAGGTGGAGAAAACTGTTGTCCAGTATTGCCTAAGGTTTCCCCGTTGGGTCATTCTGTGCTTTTTGTAACTGTGGGATGATAAATAAGCCCCAGAGTCTGAAGCTTTAAGGAAGCCACAGCATTTCCAACTCCCAATCTGGTGTTTTGATTAATGCATGGAGTGGGTTATGGGACTGGGGTGATGGGTGAGATTCATGGCTCAGTTACTCTGGTTTTACACTGGTTCTGTTATCAGAAGCACTTGACCAACACATTTCCCACTAAATATGAAGCGAATGTCCATGCAGCCCCGGGCTTCATTGGAACCAGTCATAGGAACAGAAATTCACTTGGCTGAGATTAAGTCACCAAGGAACTCCGGTGCCCCAGCTCTCAGGCAGTGCTGCTGACAGGACTGTCAAGTATGTGTGTATGAATCCCTTACACTTTGAGAACATGGATCTATGTGTACAATATGTTACCAACATCTTACAAGATACTCTTGGTTAACATGAAGAGACTGAGAGAGCATCCCTTGATTCCATTTGCCCTACTTACCTTCAGGCATGTATTTGGAAAGTGTGACTTCATGAACTGTGTCAGAGTCTCTGTGCTAACTGTGTTGCTATTTAAGTGCATCTTCACAGTGAATCCTCTTCCAAACCTAGAGGAGAAAATAAAATAAAACATGATAAACAGACAAACACAGCAGGAAAGAAAAACAGAGGAAATGGTTTGAGAGTTGCACACATTTGGGTGAGTCTAATCCAGGCAGAGCACAACATGAGTGGTGTCAGGGATTTTAGCTTGGGGTGGATCTTAATAAGGAACTGAGCTAACATGATACTAATAAAATTGAAGCTCAACCCCCCTACGTAGTTTCCAGATTACTTAGGGGAATGTATCTCTAAGTTGGAAAAAAGGCTGCATGTGAGCAGGAAACACATTATTTAACACAGAATTTCAAGTGTGTAGTACAAAAAACTGAAACAAAAAAACGCTTTACTGTGATGCCTTATTAAAAAAGGCCTCATGAACTGAGCCCTCAAAGCTATCACGCGTCAGCAATTCTGTATGCCATTCAATAAAAGTGAAATAGGTACATTTTACTGACCTGCTCTTGATATGCTGCAGTGAGCCAATGCACTGAAAACTTCCATTCACCATAATAGCCAGCCTGGTACAGAGGGCTTCACATTCTTCCA
This sequence comes from Rhea americana, assembly GCF_003343005.1. NCBI lineage: Eukaryota > Metazoa > Chordata > Aves > Rheiformes > Rheidae > Rhea > Rhea americana. Next base: position 472,049 of record NW_028185594.1, on the reverse strand, counting down.
TGCTGAAAAAACAACCGAGAAACTCTAGTAAGTCATTGCGAAGGTATAACAAAAATATAATAATCAGAGAACGTTCCTGGTTTCCCATAAAGCATTAAGGTGTGTGTCTATGGGGGCACCTTAATAGTGTTGAGTTCCCAAACTCAGCCACAACAAAATCCCAGACCTGCCGAAGCTCAGTGCTCTGAAGCTCTGTGAGAAGCAGCGGGGAGTTTGAAGGATGGGCCTCTGCATACATCTGCATATACCTTGCAGACCCTGAAACCAGAGACAAAGCCATACCAGCCCTACCTGTGGGATGTGAGTATAACCGAGCATTTGTTCTGTACTTCCTCACTGATGATTTTCCAGAGGTGGCGTTTAGCATTTGGATCCATTCCAGAGCTTGGTTCATCCTGTAGGGAAAGACAGGACTGAAGGCAAACTTTCACACAAAATCTGATCTTCCTAACCCTCACATTCTTTCAGGACTCATCGTTATGTTATATTTGCTTGCAATGACCAATAATCAGCTTCCATTGGTACAGATCTGTGAGAAAGGCCCTATTCTAATTCACATTATGAGTTTGATCCCAGGATCCCTTCATGCAGAGGCAAGTCAGCCTGCCCAAGACCTCCTTCCCTACCGCCCTTTGGAGCTTCTCCACTCCCCTAGTGACTACAGTGGTCACCAGGGTCCCAGCCTCAGTTGGACTCCTTTGAGGATTTGTGGTAATGCCATGTAAGATCAACCCTACTCTGCATTTTATACCACACTGTTTTAAATTCCCAATAAGCACTGCAGGTGCAATCTCAAATGAAAAATTCGACTGGCACATGGTCCCCACATGCACTTGCTTTGTGCATCTCTCATGCCGACGAAGCAAGCGAGACAATAAGCTACAGATGAAAGACGGTATGTGATCCCCTATTTTTGCATTGATAAAACTGTTAGCCAATTTGAGTGCTAAATTGTTATTGTTGAGGATAACACACTATATTAGGCAGAAATAAAACAATCTGGGTTCTGGCAGTAGTCAGTACCAGGGATATTTCCCCACCTTCCATTTTTATTGGGATTTTGTACACAGCAAAACCAGCTAAAAGGCTGGTGTTTGTGGTCAGAAGTGAAGGCAGAAGTACTAGACTGGATGCAAGCTGAGGCAAGCGAGATCGGTACCTGCTAGGGATCAAACATAACGCTGAGAAACCTGGTCACATATCACTGTACCTATTCAAAACTCAGCAAGTGAAAAACTGCTTCAAAGGGAGTATTTTAGAAATGGCATACTTCACAAGAAGAACAGGGAAGAGAGGGCAGAGAGGGGACAGAGAGGACAGACAAATCTAGAAGATACTATTTTATGTTCTAATCTTGAGGGAAGCTGCTCTTTCACCTTCCTACAGGTTTGGAGTCTCAGATGCTGCTCTTCTGCATAGACTGTGCAAAGCAGTCGAGAGCTCTTTGAATTTACAAGATCAAGAAACAAGCAGGAACTAGGAAAATTCAAATGGCAAATACAGAATCTCTTTTTGACCTCTAGAAGATACTAGTAGTAGCAGAGTCACCATTCTGTTAGGCCCCAAAGCAAGTTTCGGTGCATACTGGAATCTAAGCTTTACACTCACGCACGTTAGGCTAAGTGCAGGCATGTGAAGAGCTCCCTATGGGCTGTTTCAGAGAAGGTTTCACCAGACTGTCTGAGTACCCTTGCCAGGTCAGAGTCAGGCTCATCTTTCACCCAACAAGTCCCCAGTTTCTTACCAGCAGCAGAATTGACGGATTCCCAATGAGAGCCAGAGCGGTTGACAATTTTCTGTTGGTGCCGTAACTGCACATAGAGGTGACTCTGTCTTTGTAGGCCATCAGATTTAGTCTGTGGAGAAGCTGGAGTACAATCTATGGGAGAAAGTATTGATTTTGAAATAGTGTCCATGAATAAATTACCAGGTGGATGCTTATTACAAAACTTTTTGCAATCTTTTGTTCTGCTCCATCATTTAGGAGCTGGCTCAGGAAACTTGTAAATGCAGCACCTGCAATCCTGCTTCCTCTGAAGTTTTTCCATGGTTTCTACCAATCTGCTTTTAATGTCAGACCATTAAGCAATATCAAACTCACTGTGTGCCATACCCCGACTCCACAGTACAGGGGAGATCTGCTTCACACAACACCCACCTGGCTGCTGAGCAAGAGCACCCCAAGCCAGGATTTCAAATTTGGCAGCATTGAACTTTACTTTTTATTAAAAGACTTATTAATTCAAAGTAAAAGCTCCCCACAACTGAAATGTGCCTTCAGTTAAGCCCCAGTGTTACTCACTCCTTTGATCTCTCTCTCGGGGATGCCATGAAGCCTAGCATAGTAATACATGTGCTCTTCCACCGTCAGTAGGTCATCCAAGGCATCCTCTTGAGGACAGTATCCAAAGAGAGACCAGTGTGCCTCACCAATGTCATTCAAGGACCTGTGTAAGGAAGTTGGCAAGTCATTTTAGACACACTGAATTGCCAATGCCTTCTGTGAAACAGAAGGCAGAGAGAAAGACATGCCCCTTCTTCTTCCTTCTCTCCTTCCCCAACTCTTGAAAGAAAACGTGAAGACCGCTGGCCTTTAGGCCCTCAGTTCTGCAACAGAACTGTGTTTGCAAGAGCAGTTAGCCATGCTGTCTGGTACCTAACTCTCCAATGACTTCCAGGACTTTAAATGGCACAGCTGCCACCAAGCCTACTCCATCCCAAAGAGCACTTTGGGATGAGTTCTACAGGTCTTCAAATACTAGCTCAGAAGCGTAATCATACTCAGCTAAGGATCTGATTCTGACCCTATTTGTAATAGAACAAATCAGAAAAAATACCTCCGAAAACAGCAGAGAGAATAGCAAAATACAAACCCCAGGGAAGCAACTCAAAGGCCCAGATTCCCTGCCTTGTTCCTTTTTTACTCCCCTTTTAAAATGTTTTATATTGTTCCAGACTCTACATTTCTTTTTCTTTGCCATTCAACCTTATAAACTGTTCTCCAGGCTGCTTTGCTCATGTGCCTTCCCTAGAAATCACATCCTCCATACCCAGAATGGTCCTGGACCCGCAACCTTCCACTGGATGCTCCAATATCGCCTGTCAGCATCTTAAAGATGGTTGTCTTCCCAGCACCGTTCACACCAAGTAGGCCAAAGCACTGAGTTGCAGGAAAGAAACACAGAAATGTAACCACACTGTATTTATAACACAGAAGTATCCCTCTGAGACGAGTACTCAGTGCAACTTGTCACTTCTTTTCTCTGGGCCCTTGAGCAAGATGAATTAAACAAGAGGCAGAGATACTCAGAGCATACGAACATTACAATGGAGGTTGTTTATGGTGCAATATACTGCAGCTTATATTAGGACTGTTTGTTTAGTATGATGAAGGATCAAGGACGTGTCTCCAACAGAACCATTCCTTTTACTGTGAGATGCATTTTCATAGCAAGCCCATCTGACAGGCCAAATCCTGATCTAGTTTGTGCAAAGCCTCCCATTGACAGGAACAGAGCTATTCATAGGAGTGACGGGAGTGAGGTTTGTCCTGTCATTGGTAAAACCTTAATGCAACACTAGATTTTCATCAAATAATCTCACTAATGCACTACATTAATGAGATTAAGAACTTGCTCCCTGTAGTATAGTTTAGTATCTCATGCTAAAATCCATGTTTTATTGCTAAGGTTGGAGACATGCAGCTCTGTGTTGCATGAGCAACCACCATTGTGCTGATAATTACTATCACTTTGATATCATTTATAGGGAGTGGTTGATCTAAAAATTGCATGCTGGGCCCAGTGCAGCTTTGATCCAAGGCTCTTTCCTACCGCGTGCGCAGGGCCCACGCACAAGGTGTACTGCAGGGCCAGCATGTCTGCTGACAGATGGGGTAGGATGCCCAAAATTCAACTGGAAGTGGGCTGACTTCTACAAGGAGTTGTAAGTCTCAGTGCCAGTTGTGGCCCTGAAAGACTCTCTGCCAGAAAAATCAGTGCCACATTCTCCATGCATGTGTGCTCTCCTCCTGCCTAGCACCCGATGTCCTTTCATAGGCTCGGTTTCACAATGGAATCCAAGCAGTTGAAAAAAATCTGATACCAAGGCTGGTTTTCAAGCTTCCCCACAAGTTAGCTGCAAAGCCTGAGATAGGGCCTGGTTTCTAGAGGCTCTGAGAACTTTCCTCTGGGTCTCAGAGCTGCCCTGCGTGCGCCTGTCATTTCTTTTCTCATGGGTTAGTATTCTTACAGGTAATTGAACTGACATGGCCAAAGAATACTGCTGCTTTGAAGTCAGTTTTAATTCCTGATTCATGAAAGTGTCTGTCTATCTGAACTGATTAGACTTACCCTGATGGAGAAATGCAAGCAGATAATCCTTACTTGCTCCATTTCACACGCAGTTTAGTTTAACGGATCATTGCAACTGGACAAATACTGCTGTCTTCATTTACCGTATAGCAGTAGATTCCAGAGTGACCTGCCATACACCCACCAGGTTAGGTGCTGGACAACCACAGCACAGACACACATTGCTCTAAGTATACCCTCACCACCGTCCCACTTGCTCTCTCTCTCTTTCTGGGGTATTCACACTGTCATTTGGTGTCCTAAACCCACCAGGAGCCTTTGGTCACTACTGTAACACAGGGAATCAATGAATAAACAGTAAGTGCAAAGCAAAGGAATACAGAAGGAAGAGGTCAGTGCAAAACAAACTGTTAGAGTCATGCTGGGGCTGAGGCAAGGACTGTGAGCGAAGGTAGCAGGACTCTGTGGATCTGTTCCAGTTTCCCTCCCTGGGGCAGGAGGCGCTGCAGCTTTCACCCTGGCTTACCTCTCCAGCAGGAATCCCAACGCTGATGTTTTTCACAGCCATGATGCGTTTGTGAGGGAGATGGTAGATCTTTGTGAGATTCTGGAGCTGCACCACATCAAAATCGGCTTTGCCGGACTCCACTCGGTTCCTCTCTGCCTGGACGTCCTCATCCTCATTGGCCACGGGTGGCGGAAGCGACGCTTTGCCATGCACTCTGTCAAACAGGCATCTAGGGGAAGGGCAGAGGGGCCCTTACCTTCTAGCAAGTGCAGCCAGTAATGGCCACACATGCTTGGGATACTAAGGAGCCTTCATGTGAAAACCCAGGGCATGCAAGTACACACAGTGCAGGCAGTTTCGATTCTCTCTGATTATTTGCCTCATTAAGGGAGTTTAAAAACACTCATGTTCTCTTTCTACCTAAGCTTTTTCTGTTGCTCAGCAAATATGCTGAGCTGGGACAGGTCCTGCCTTGTGGCAATGCTTGCAATGTAGATGACAGGACTGGTGATCAACAGCTCTGGTGACCAGCACTCCCTCCTCCCTGTGAGGGTCCCAGGTTGGGGGCGGGGGGAAGCAAACAGTGGCAAACAGTGACTCTCAGTGGACTTACTCCTCTTTCCAACTATCAATCCACTGAACCCAGAGTCCTGAAAGGAAACAACAGTTCAAGCCAGCAGGGACTACTGAGGGGCTCCAGTAACCTGTATCTCCATTAGTTCATACTCTAATGAGTGGTAGGTACTGGGACTGCTGTCAGAGAAAACTTACTCTGTGTTTGCAAAGTATCTTGACAACACATGGACTTCATTATTGACAATGAAGGTGTGAGAGCTCAAAATCAAACTACCGAGAACCAGCTTAGTCTATTTTCACTGTGAGAATCCAGATGGCTACTTACTCTAATATATTACTCCAGACTTTCTGAATCATCCCGTCGTGAACGATGAGACGAATAGCAAAGAACACGGTGCCCTGGATAAACATGGCAAGCAGCTTAGATGTGGTCTTGTCCAGCTCAAAGGTTTTGTCAGGGTAGTCCACCCCATAGGCTTTTAAGAAGCCCAGCAGTGCCTGGTCCTGTGACAGTTCAATCAAGCCATAGCCAAAGCAAAATTGTGGGAACAGAAGGAACACATGCCTCAAGTTTTCAGCGAGGTCGTGCAAGCCCTAAAAAAGAGCAACACAGTCACTGCCATTTTTATTCATGGAATAAATTCATAGCTTTCATTGTGGGGCTGAAGTGTAACAATTACAATGGGATTTGCTAGTGTCTCAGAGCAAAGATAAATTGAGAGTAAAGAGCTCCGGAGACAGTTCATTTCACAGGTACAAGGTCAGGAAAAAAAAAAAAATTACCCAGTGCCCACAGCAGCCAGAAACCTGCCCAGGAGCTGGAGCTGAATATTGCCTGCTGAGCTGCACAGCTACATTGTGGCACTGTGCTTCCCTACAGCTAGTAGTGGTGACACCAGACCGCTGCAGAGCACCGCTCTCTGGAGGAGCACGGGCTGCTCCCCTAGTCCTGCTCCTCCATAGCCCAAGTCCTATCAGTTCTCTTTGGGCAACCATTTCCAGAAACACAGGAATTAGCTCTAATAGACACAGAAGTGCTTTTCCAGTTAATTCAAGACAAAACAGCCAAGTATGTGGTCTAGCAGTTATGAACTCTCTATGCAGGTATTTGGTACGTTTCTAACTAAAGTAGCACGGATTAGCATGCACAGCAAAACAGAGAGGCAATAAATTAGAATGGAGAGACTCTCTGCCACAGAGGCACAGAAGGATAGAAGAACGTAACTGTACACTCTGAAATCCAGGGGTTCGTTCCACTATCAAGCTGGAAAGCAAATTCCAATCCAACTATTCTTTTATCAAGTAATTATCCTTTAAAAAAAAACAAAACCAAATACAAAACATACATTTCAGCCCACTGATTCCCAGGAAAATCTCTGTTTAAGAGATGGCTTGACTTCAGGGAAACATCAATGTCTCCGAGTCATTTTTCATCCTTGCAGGGAGAAGATGATTGCATTACAGATCTAGATGACAGACAGCTGGTGCTGTGCATAACACAGAACACTTTAGACTTGGGGCAATGAAATCTAGTTGTCACTCTTCACAATTTGTGCTGCAAGAACTTAGCAACAGTTAAGTCCCCATCAACCCTGTATCAAGCACCCACACTCACTTCCTGACCTTCTCTGCATGGCAAGCTTTTATTTTTTTTCCTTTTATATACATACAATCTTCCCTATCTCAACATCACTTCTTCTCTAGCAGTGCAGATTTATACAGACAAGAAAATCTTATTCGCCCCACATTCTATCTATAGAGAATCCCCTTAAATCCCGAGACTAGCATCCTCTGCTTGGCCTGCCTCAAAAATCTTGAAACCAAGCACCTGATTCAAACCCACCAAACTCAACAAGACGACTCCTGTTGCTTTACTCAGTTACTGGTGGAGACTCCAAAGCATCAACTGAGGAACTGAAGCATCAGCAGAGACCTACCTGGTCTGTGGCCTTTTCCTGGGAGAGCAGAAACACAACCGAGTGCGTAATGATGGTATTTATGCCAAAACACAAGTTGACACAGACATAAACGATGAATGCCATTCCTGTTTCTTTGAAGAACCCAGCCAGCAGGTACATCCATGAAAACGTTGCATATCTATAAATCATCAACAGTGCAGAGAATACTACAGTAACTCAAAGAGTAGCTGAAAACCAACAACTAAAGACAGCTCAGAAATCCTTACCTCAGACACTACATAAGCAGTGCTCTTTTGGCATGTTACTAGATTTTCATATTATAGGAGCTTAAGGGAGGAAAAATGGCTTCTAGTGGAAAAATTCCACTAGAATTTGGACAAAATGTTTAAGATGTATGTTTTCAATGTGTAGTCCAGACTGAAAAGACAAGACAGACTGGGAGTACAGTATTCAAAGCCATAGAGAGAGAGTTTCGCTCAATTTTCCTGTTTCATCTAAAATTTGCTCTTTTTTTACCCCTCTTTCTGATTTTGAAATGCTTCTGTATCCCAAACTTTGCAATAGTTCAATAAGCATGTGTTTACAGCCTGGACTGTCACTGTGACCTTGAATATTTTATACCCTCACTTAGAATTTGCTTTGAATAAAACAGGCATGACAACAGCAATTCACCTCACTGCTCCTTGAAGGAGCAACTAGTCACTTTTTCTCAAGTATATACAGAGCTATACAGAAACCAAGCCCATGTATTTCTCCTTAAGATTCCAAATCACAGCAGCCTGCAATACAGTTGCTCACTCTGTGCAATGATATTTAAATAACTAAGTTCCATACTCACCCAAACAGTAACAGCAGAAGAAATACAGCCAGTAAGTTATTGTTGTTGCAGAAAGCTGGTATCTGAAAGGCTGAAATAACTCCTATTGAGAGTCCAATAGGGACCATAAAAAGTACCTGTAAAATGATATTAAAAACATGTTATTAGGATGATAATTCTTAAATATTTTTCTACAACTATACAGAAGCAGAAATGCCAGGTCTGAATTGCATCCCACAAGCGCTGTTTGGGTTTTCTAAGGGAAACCTAATGCAGGTGGGACCCCAGCCTTCCTCAAATTTTGTTAAGACTTGCATATGAATTCCCTTAAAGCCTGTTTGAATAGGCTAAGCTTCAACACTCAGGACTGTGGGCAGAAAGTGCCTTAAAAAAAAAAAAAAAAAGATGCAAATTAAAATACCCCTTTGGGTTTCTCTGTTAGCCTTGTGGTCAGACAACTTCATTGTGCCCTGTAAATCTGCTCTTTAGAACATTGTGTCAAGCCAGTGACCTACCAAACCTCTGCCTCGAGAGGTTCCTCTTTTCCCCAGCTTTGGGATTTCACAGAATTTACTGGCAGGGATTCACAGAGAAATATCAAGTTGCCGAGAGCACTGGATTAGTTTCAGCCTGCTGAATACTGATTGTGGCAAGGACTCTGGGGATTTTTCCACAGACAGATTTACAAATATGCAGTGCTAGAATGATGGCCCAGAACAGACATGCAGAAACAGTCCTGCTGCATCGCTGGGCTTCTGCAGAGTGACTTGGGGCTGCTTTGCCAAGCCAGTCAGCAGCTGCACTGCCTTCAGACCCCTTTCAGATTCCTTATGCAAAGCAGGAGGTATTTGTGCTGTTGCCCAACTATGCAACCTCCTATAAAGAGGCAGTTTAGGATATTTAGTGGGGAGTACCCCATTGCTAGGGCTGCTTTGTTAGCAGGCATTGGTGTTATTGTAACACCTAGAAGCCTAAGCTGTGCTGGGTGCTGTGCAGAAAGAGCAAGGTACTCACTTCCTAAAGATTTTTCAGTCCTCACCTCTTATTGGATCAAACAAGGGCTGGCCACCTAAATGCCCTTGAAGACTTCATATTTTCAAGAACTGGTAATGTTACTGGGATTTTAGACACTAGCAGAAATGCACCAGTGGAAATTTGTAGGATATGTAGAGTCGATCGCCGTTACGGCATAGCTGGCGATGCCAAAGCTCGCAAGCAGAGATAGCCTGCACGTGCAGAACTCTAGCTAAGAGTGGGTTTGACATTGTGCACTGTAGGTAATTCATAAGACACAAAGCACTTCAGCCTACGGACACCATGCATATTTATCTTCATAGCCCAGCGATGCTTTCCAGCAGTGCTATTAACTCTCTTTATCATGAGGGAACTACAACTTCAGGGAGTATAAGGGCATACCCACACCTCATCATGCAGCACAGTGCTAGGGAGCCCAACTATCTATAGGAACAAGGTGGTAAATCTATGCAGCGCAGTGCAGCGCTGTAGTAGGGAACTTGCTCAGGTCCTCGAAGACATATAGCTGCATTAGTAGCTTTCCTTGGCTTGGAAACTTTGACAATATAAAATCTTAAAGTGAGCATTCAACCTAGCCAAGGATTTTTGCCCAGTACAGGACTATCAGCTGTGAGCTCTTTGCCAATGTAGCACCCCGCATTCCCAGGATTTCCAAAACAGCTGTAGCCTCAAGCCTCAAATCCTTACCCAGATGCATAATGCCTGCATGAGAACTAATCCAGCCCTGCAAGTTAACAGAAAAGTAGCTAAAATTTAAATCAAGCTCTAGCCTGTTCTATGTTGCTTTCATACAAACGTGCTGAGTGTTTTGCATATACTTGAGAGAGAAGGAATGCTTTGGCTTAGCAAAATCCAATCTTACGGTTCATATTTAATAGTCTTCAATGCATTTGAGAACAATTACTACATAACACTCTTGAAAGTGATAAAACTAATAAGTCTAGGTAACCAACATTAAATAAAGAACCTTTTCCCCACCCGGCTACTGAATACCATTCTTGGTGCATTTAAGAATGTGAATTATTTACCAGGTCATAAACGAAGTTAGTCACCCAATAACTTGTCATTCCGATGCCTGAAATATGCTGCAGTTGTTTGGCTTTAGTTTGATGCTCTTTTACCACATACAGCACAAAACTGGCTGTTGTGATAGAGTAGCCAACCAGAACAGACATTGAAACTATGATATCAAGCAAACTGTTCAGCCTGGGGAGAAAAAGCAGAGAAAGATGTACACAGTGAGTCAAAGTGATAGATTTCCCTTAGTGCAAAGTCACTGTTCGGAGGTCACAAGCAAGAAGGTCCTGATTCTGCACCAGCATTTCTTGCTGAACATAGTGACCGCTGATGGCAATAGGTACTATATTCGCCAGAGTAAGGCTATGAAGACGATTAGGGGACTGGAGCATCTCCCTTAGGAGAAAAGGCTGAGAGAGCTGGGCCTGTTCAGCCTGCAGAAAAGACGACTGAAAGTGCACATTATCAATGTACACAAACATCTTAAGACAGAGCGTCAAGGGGACGGGGCCGAACTCTTTTCAGTGGTGCCCAGCAACAGGACAAGAGGCAATGGGCACAAACACAGAAGTTCTGCCTGAACATGAGGAAAAACTTCTTTACTGTGAGGGTGACAGAGCACTGGAACAGGTTGCACAGAGAGGCTGTGAAGTCTCCTTCTCTGGAGACAGTCAAAACCTGCCTGGATGCGATCTTGTGCAATGTGCTCTAGGTGACCCTGCTTGAGCAGGGGAGTTGGACTAGATGATCTTCAGAGGTCCCTTCCAACCTCAACCATTCTGTGATCCTGTGATTATGCCTAACAAGAAGCACTGACAGCAGTGAGTCATAACATTGTAGCATAATATTGATTAGAAAAGTCAAGAGAAAAAATTGTGTAATTATTATTGTTGTGGCCAAGTAGAACAACATGTGATGCTGTAACTGCGACCTTCAGATTTATATGTGATTCTGTGTAGCAATCCTAACAGGAGTCTCTGTGGCATGAAGGATGCTACTCGTGGGTAGTGGGAATGAAGGGAGGAAACAGAACAGTTTCATCATTTAAAGGAAGTTATATAGTAATTGAGGCTGCTTATGATTTCCAGGAAGTAAGTCGCTTCTGTTGCAGCTAAATAATTCAAGCATCAGTCAAATGAATCTTACATCACTTGTTCTTGACTCTGTCCTCCAGGATATGGGTGAGCTGATAAGAAAATACCTACAAAAAAGAAAAGAAAAAAAGAAAAAATTAAAAATGTGGCTAGCTTAAACTCCCCTTTACCAGTTCTTGCGATTGATAGATAGTATAGAAAGCTAAGGCTAGAGAAGAAAAGCAGACAAAAAGCTGGGTTTTTTGCTCTGTCGTCTTGGTATGATCTTGGGCAGGATTGTGAGTGTCTCTACTAGGGCTCACTTTCCACATGCACCAAGTACCTGACTTCACTTAGGGGCTCAGCAGATCTGAAATCCAGACCCTAGCATCTGCCTGACTTTAAAGACTACTCTGCTCACTTCAGTAAGAGCATTTCTATGCCTAAAATTAGGCGCATACACATAGACTCACGTATTTCTGGTTGTATTCCTCAACACTGACTCATTCTAGATTGGTGAATATGTTTAAAGCTGCTGCCTGATGATCCTGCTGCATTTTATTAATTCCTTTATCCTAAGAAACAAATCCTTCCCAAAGCCCTTCTCCACAACTATTATTTTCCTATTGTATATGCTTTTCTCAACATGGGCATCTGTCGAGATGTTAGCATAAAAGCAAGTAAACTTCAGGCAGTTTCATCTCAGTTTGGCAATGACTTAATTCTGAACAAGTCTTATGCAGCTAGAAAAAAACAAACAAACAAACAAACAAAAAAAACTTTATCCAAAAGAATTACCTAAAACTCAGTTACTGGGCCCTTTAGCCTAGTGTGACATGCATGTCTTTTCCAAAAAGATCTTTTAAGAATGGGTTTGTATCAGTCATAAGCAGCAAGAGACAAAATGTTCTGTTCATGTGTGGACACCTCAGAAGATCTGCTTTAATTATTATTATTATTATTTTTTTTTTTTACAAAAGAGAACTTATAGCCCAAAATACAGCGGTATCATAGTTATCATTCATCACAGTGCATTTGCTTTGTTCAGAGGCAATTTGCGTCTACAAAAACAGTCTTGTAACAGTAAGAGGAACTTTGTGGGGCTCTCTTGGGCCAGTCCCAAGCTCCAGCAAAGCTCTGTGCAACTACAGCTCAGTCTCCAAACCTCTGCCATCTGAAAAAAAAGTTTTAGACTAAGATATCTATATGCCTAAAAATGAGGTTCTAAATCCATATTTAGGCACTCCAATAAATGCCTCCATTCTCAGAGAGAGACGGAGAACCTCTAGCTGCTATTAAATCAAAAAGATTTGCTAGAACACACCATCTCTGAAATTTGAGCTCCATACCGCCAGGTGCATGACTTTCAGTAGTTACATGAGGCAGAAGAACTATTCTGAGCTATCTTCCCTAAGAACAAGCACTCCGACATATGGGTAGAAGGAGGAGACTGCAGGTTTATACTGAGCATACACATTTGAAAGAAAAATATTTCACGTAAAATTCATTTTTGTGGGTGAACCACCTTGTTGTCAGTGCGCAAAATGGAATTAAAAACTCAGGCTGCCAATAAAGACATGCAACAGCCAGGAAATGTTTCCCTTCTCTAAAAAGGAGAGAGAAAAGGAGATACAGTCTGTCTAATCTGTTAATGCTTCACTATAAAGCCATTTTTCTTTACTGAAGCTTAGGCTAGAAGTCAAAATTTCCATTTCAATGCTTTCTTTTTTTTGTTGGTCAGGATTGAGAGAAGAAAAAGCACAATATACATAAGCCAAAAGCTATTATGATTTGCTTAGTGACAGGGTAAAAAGCTCTTTATGTTTTTTTTTTTTTTTTTTTTTTAATATACGCAGTCTAAGTCAAACGTCTAAAGCAGGACTGGCACCTCTTTTAAACTGCTGAAATGACAACATACTTTTATCTGGCCATTTCAATGGTTCTTAAACTGTCATTTATTTGTCATAACAACAAATAGATCTAGCTGCCAGAAACATACCACACAGAACGTCTGTTCAATTGTATTTCAAAGTAGATTTACACTACCCTGGGGGAGCTATCCTCTTCCATTCACTTTATTTTCCCCATTCTATGGATGGGATCATTAGTGATAAGTGGAGAATTATCTGTCTGGTCATTTACTACTATTCATTTTTTTTCCAAAAAACATATAAGCAGTAGGACAGATGGAATAAAAATGGTGCTATTCTTTTTCACTGAAAATTGTTATTTTGCTGGTATAAAACTATCCCCAGGAAAACTTTCTGCCTGTTCACACAAGCTTTTTGCCTTTGCTCTCACTGCAGCATGTGCTGGGAATACAGAGACAGAGCAAATTTCACCGCTTAATAATTCAGGTGCTCTGGGACGTTTGTGCCGCTAGAAGTGCTCCGCTCGGGTCTCCTCTCTCCCCATAGGGGCAGAGGCTGCAGCTTTGCAATACGCTCTTCCAGCGCATACCAAAGAGTTTGACTGTTCTGACCTCAAGGGCATGCTGCAGATTTCAAGTGCATGAGCCAGTGGGTATTTCTGGACGGCGGTGAAGCGGAGGCACTGGTTTTGCTTGTTGTGAGCTAAGCTTGTTGGGAGAGGAGTTTCAGAGCATCAGTATGTGGAGGTGGGAAGAGAGACATGCTGTTTTGACTTTGTAATCAGCATTCTGCTGTGTCTTTAATTCATGGCATGACACGCAAAGCTTCAGACTAGATGCTTTATTCCATTATATTTAAATTCATATGCATCACTGGGGAAAAGCCTTATGAGCAAAGAGACCTTGTCACCTATTTCACTCGCACGTGGAACTGCAGCCAGCTCAGCTGAGGAGGACTAGGTATGACTAGGTATGGCTCAAAGGCCAGCATTCAAAGAAAATTTATCAGCAGAGCATTTCTGCACACAATCACTAGTCCTGTCACAGCCCACAGATCTCTAAATAAGATCTCTCAAAATGCCATCAACATAATTTTTTCCTCTCTCTGTACCCTCCTTCCATTGCTAGAGACGTATACATACATATAAATATTTGTGTCCACATTGCACCTTTAATGCAGTCTGAATGGCAGCCAGTATGATAGGGTGCTCTGGTTTATCAGTGGGAATTTGGGTTGCTGCATCACATTAGTAAGGAGAAGCTACAAGAACTGATAACCCCAAACGGGCCAGCAACACTCTTTGGAGTCTGTGTATGTCATGTGTCAGAGGAAAAATATAGCTGAAAATTGTTTCTCACTTAATCTCACATTAATCTCCCTCATTCACATTCACAAACATATGCATACACACCTCCCGAGTTCCTCTCGGCAGAAGGGTGAAATACTAAAATTAACTAATCTAAACCACCCCCTGGAGATGACCTAAAGTAGTTTTTCTGTGCATAACTAATGGGCACGGCTTAAAAGGCAGCTATTCCAGTACAATGGTGAAAGGCAGCAAGACAAATAGCAACCGTCACCAACCGCGGGATAAAGAAAGGATTTCAGTTAGGAGCTACGGGCTTCCTTGTTGAGCTTCACTGAGTCTTTGAGGAAGATTTTATACGATTTATTAATGTTCTTCAATTGATGTTCTTAAAAACATCCATGTATTTAGGAACACAGAAATGGCCTCATTGAAGTCAAGATAAGCATTGTCACCTATCTCAAGAGTACCAAGATATTCCCCACAACGGGGAGAAATTGTCTGCCCATGTAAAGGAGGCACCTACCATATCTGGAAGTCTCATTTTTTGGCAGGTTAGCTCGAAGAATGAAGTTGTTCAAGCTGTTCAGATAGGCTGGAAGGCTGTGATAGCCTTCTGGATTGTACCACACCTGCACACAATTGAGATATTAAAACAAATTGGGAGAGAAATCATTAGGGATAATATTTTGCTTTTTTGCTGCTTGCACAAAAGAATCTTTCCATAGTCGTTATGTAAAGTCTTAGGCTCTACAAGTTTAAGTCCAAGTTTAAGCACCAAATGAGTATAAATGTACATTTCATTTTCAATATGAGTGGTTCCACCAGCTTCATTAAGACTTAATTCCTTTGCCTCTTGGGAGAGAAGAGAGAAATGCTAGCTGGATATGTACATAAAGCATACTGATACCTGGTTACTATGTATTGAATTGCTCATACCTTAGCAATATCAGGAGTGGAGACTTCCAAAAAAAAAAGGCTAAAGCAGTTAAAGAACAAACTCCCCTTGAAAGCTGGTAAGAAGAGTTGCTTTAGGACAGAAAATAGCCATATAACATCAACATCCTCTTTGTTCAGCAACAACCATTCCCCTTACCGTGATGAATTTTCTTGCTTATGCCACAATAAAACTTGAGTACTGAAGGGGAAAATAGAACACAGGACATGCACTTTGCAGGGATTCTCCATCATCTACTTTGGGCACAACGCACAGGCCCTGCATCGAAGATGTAAATTATCTACCCAAGGACATCACAAGGCATGAGCTATTAAGGTTTGAGGCTTAAACACTGCCCGTAGAACTGCCTTTGCCTATTCCAAGCCCTCAGTGATTTTATTCTCATTGACATAGCAGAGCAAGCACTGCTAGGGGAAAAGAAGGCTGGAAGTTTGCCCTCCGTTCCAACACTATCGAGGTTCCTAGGTATAAATCTAACAAGCAGTAAGCTAATAGAAATAGCCTTCAAATCTAGAATGAGTCTGTAATATGGGAGATGTGAAAACATCTGCAAACTGAGCACATGAGCTCTGTATGTTAGCAAAACAAACTCTGTGATTCCCTTCCAGTGGAGCCACCTCTGAAGAGAGCACTGCTCTTGCAGGAACACTCCCATGGTAGTTAGGTTTTGCAATGAGATAACTGGATCTTGTCAACTCTCTTGCATTTCCTGCTATTTCAGATTTCAGCCTTGGTGCTTTTAACACTGATATGTTACAACATTTTCACTGAGCAGAAACAGAGAAACCAGTAAATCAGAATGTACAAGCCAGTTCTAGTCAATGTATATACATTCCCTCATGAGAAAAAGATGCCACTAACGTACCTTTTCACTTCTCTATAATAAAATTATAAGAGCAGAAAAATTGTTTCCTGCTAGCAAGAGCAGGCAAACCAATAAAGAAGAATGGGGAGAGGAAAGGAAATGACATGCAAGTCATCTCCTCCCTGCCAAGCTGCAGCTTTCAGAGGGATTCGTTTTTATCTCCTGAAATAGCTCTGTATCCACAGCACTCCTTCCTTGGTCCCACGTTTCTGTGCCACAATGAGCAGGAAGAGTTTAGTTACCTTAGTCAATGTCCTGTTGGGGGGCACAGGCCTGATATCAAACTGGAGATCTGCTGTCAAAGGCAGCCCAAAGCTCCAGCCACCATATCTAAGTGGAAAACAAAGGAAAATATGTTATTACTTTCACCTGGAAGTGTTAAAGCTTTGTCTGGTGTCAGTAAGCGTTGGGCTCTTCTGAGGCATTCATGTAGTGCACGACACTGTCACCTCAATTGATCCTAGCTCAACTTAAAACAGACAATACAGAAGAAAAGAGCTTGTTGCAGCATGTGCTGTGAGACCCAGACAACACTACTGCAGGAGCCCTTTTGTGGGGAGAAAGGGAAATAAACTTGGCAACTCTGTCACAAACCTGTGCTGAGAGTCTCTATCTGAAAAACACTTCAGAGCCACGTAGACTCCTAACCTGCTTGGCTACCGCGCTGGAATAAGAGGAGTGCATTTGCCCAGATGAGCAGCTTAGCTGAAATCAGTGGACAGATGAACACATTCTTTGACTGCCTTAATGGCAGGATTTTTCTGCCCCAGACACATTGTGCAGCAATCTGTAGCAGAGTCAGGACACTGATAGCTCTAGTTTTTCTTGCACCTCATGGCACAAGAAAACACTCAACTCCTAGCTTCACTGGAACAGAGGCACTTGAAGTGAAGCACACAGACTCTTCAGAGAATCAAACTTTGACAAAAATCTCTCCCTAGGGTTTACTTCAGGACAGGCTGTGTCAGAGCTTCCTCTTTTTTAATATTTCTGAGCCAGACAAAGGCTTGTCTGCAGATCCAGCCATCAGCCTATCAGGTGACTGACAAGTTATCCCTAGGCTATCTCTGCTATGATGAAGCAGCGCACTTGCAAGAACCTTTACTGTAACTCTGTCATTGCAGTACATTTTATCTCCTTTGATCAGATTCACAAAAACCAAAAGCAGGGAGGCCCTTCTCTTCCCCCTCCCGCACTGTCACCTCTTAAAGCACAGTAGAGGCTGCTGTAATCTGGAGGAGAAAGAGGAGAGGGAATAACACCCCCAATATTCCCCCCCCCCCAATCCTTTTCTACTTCTAGCCATCAGTACTGCAAGACACAAACACAAAATAGCTGCTTAACTGAAATACCATACAATGGAATAATATGCACGAGAAGCTGCTGCCCCCAAAACAATTCAGAGGAGAGGGACTGGAGACTGGTGCTGTACCGTTTTTGCAGGAAGTCTTTGGTAGTTGCCAGAAGGTAGGTCTCCACATTGTGCCCCGTGAGGTTATAAAGCGCCCGTGTGGAGAAGGTTCTTCTGTGAGGGGGAGAAGAGTTCATCGATGGGCATGTCTGAGAGGAAACAAATGAACAAAATTGTTTGTGTCACTGTTTTAGTTAAAACTTGGTATTTCAGGACAAGATCGAGCGCAGGCAACGACTACACTCTGATCCTGGCACTGATTCCTACAGAAGCTAGTGATCTGCAAATCAGGGTGCTAAGACAGCCAGCATGCATCCTTGTGCGCTGAACTGAACGTGTTTAGCAAGGTGCTTACACAGATATCTTGGCTTGAATCTATACTTCAGTTCTACTGACAACAGCGAGACCCTGAAATATGCTTTGCGTTAAGTAGGAAGATCTTTGCTGAATTCAGACCTATCCTGTTTTAGCAGAGCCTCAGAGCAACTGCACAGACAACAACAGAGGGCAAAACAGCTCACAGAGCAGCAGTCTCAAACCCTCATCTTCCATTAATCAACAACCACACTGTATGCTTTCGCTATGTTGTCAGTCATTGGGAGTATTACCCAGAGCTGCAGAGAAACCTTGGGTTAGTCCCAAATATGTAATTTAAGATGCTGAGGGTCAATCTTGCATCGACTGCTTCATAAGGTTGAAATGTCCGATCAGACAGCATGCTGGCTGCTCCTTTCAGCTCATACATAACAAAAACCCTAGCCTCCCCATCATGTATCTGTTCATAACTTTGCATCAGAATAGACAGAATAGCTTCTTTCATGCTGAGGAACACCTGCCTGTGCCTTCTGGAGGCGGGAATCAGCTTCAAATATTACCCTGACTTACTGGAAGAATGATGCCATACTTTTAATGATGTGAAATTAAGACTATGTCCAGAAAACTACATAAAATAGCTGCATTTTAGGGCATGAATACCAATATTCAACCAAGTACATGCTTTGTCTTACAAACAGCATCACATTGTGCCTTGGGTCTTATTTCCTACTGGAAAAAAGCTGAAGACTGGTGAACTGCACTGACGGGAGATCAGCTGGATTCCAAGAACAACACATTAAACTGTAAGGTCCTTAGGGCAGCATCTGCCTTTTCCTTAAGGGCATATAAAGACACTAAGCACAGCAAGGCCCATATCTGGTTCTGTATGTACCAATGTAATGCAAATTATTACTATTAATCATTCCTATTTATAATACTCAAAGTAAAAGCAGATGGATCTACACTTTGCTGTTTGCTCTTCAGAATTTAACTTTGTACAATAACAGCTGTGCTTTCATATAATGACAGTGCTGTATAAAATGCAATTTTCCTCTTGAATATGTGCTCACCTCTGCTAAACGGGACAATCATACAACAGTCAAAAATACCATTAAACCTTCTCCCACCAAAGGGAACTAGGCATACAGATATATCAGCATGTGAATCTTCTGAGGATGACATTTCCCTCCTTCCTCCAAACTGATGCATCAATGCTTAGCCAGGCTTGTCTGTAGACAAGCCAGGTTACAAAACCAACAGGGCCATAAAAGAGACAGATCTGAACACCAGGGTTCTCCTTAGCATCGTGCCAGCCCACAAAATCACACACACCCTGTCAGGCCTCCCAATGTCCCGTGTTCATTCTGTCTCTTCTGAGTTTATTCAAAGTTACCTGGATGCCATCTGTGCAGTTGCAGGCAGAATACTTAGCTCTTTTGTTTCCACTGGTAATCCACTGGCCAAGCATGTCCTCCGTTAAACACCGTCTGAAAACGAGCACATTTTCCCCTGAGGTTCTCTATGTTCAGGTGTGCAAATGACACTAATGGCTGTCATGTTTAATGACAGCAAGGATGGCAGTGCATAGCTTAAGCAAAAGAGCAGACTTTTTTGTCAGCCCTGGGTGCTCCAGAAAACGCCCTTCCTACCATTGTGTTCAGCAGCTCCCAGCAGACAGCCTGCACTACTGCTCTCCATGTCTAGATTCCTTCTGTTGATCAGCAAGAACCAAGACACTGCCTAAACTCCCACAGCAGAGAGCATGAGGAGTTAGCATGCAAGGGCCAAAATCATCTTACAGTTCAAAACTAGGGGCTACTCTCACAGAAGTAATTGGAGAGTCCTGTGACGGTTCAAGAGTTGCGTCTAGTCAGTATAATTATTTGTGTCCAGGTATGCAAAGCACTTGGCCATGTCGGTCTGCCTGGGGTTTACTACTAACTACTTCAGAATTTATCTGCAGAGCTCTAGATGAGCCAGCCTTTATGGCACAGTTTTTAGATGCAGATAAAAACAGCTATGCTGGGAACATTATGGGTGGGTTCAGTGCTACAACTGAGATTACTGGCAAGGGAAGGATTGCATATGAGAATAGCCTGCTCTGGTCCTGGCATCCTGTCACCAAAGCTGCTCCTTTACTACTGTGAGTATTCAAGGAGCCCTCTTGCAGTGGTAAAGACTTCTGCAGGCAAGAAAAATCACTGGTTTCAAGGAGCTGCGACTGTATAATTCCCAACTTCAGCCTTAAAGCACAGTATAGTTTGCTGTCTTCAAAGATATTTAACAGTTTGCACTGGCAGATACGAGCCTTCTCTGCAAGCTAAGCAGGAGCCATGGAGACCTTTGGCAGGGCTGAGTTCTACTTCACACCAGCTGTGACTATGCAGCTCCTGGTTCAGAACTGACTTGCATTCCCCCAACTCAGCCTGTGAGTACAGCAAATTTGTGCCTGCCTGCAAAAGGCCAGTTAGACAGCGCAACGAGCTGACTCTGGAATTTCCAAACATCTCAGGGTGATGCAAGTCCATCTGAAGAGAGGCTGAAGATTTTTTTCTCTGCATATAGCACCAACATATGAAAATTTTGTAGATTATCGAATATTGTTATTAAGGTCATATAGCTATTAATTTTAGGGCAGTTCCTCTTGCAGATCAGGAATTCAAATGGAAGACCAAGAACTACTTACGAGTTGCTTTCATTCATGCACGTGTTATCTGTTCCAGGGAAAGAAAGCATCGAAGCAACTAAAGCATTTGTGGTTTCATTAAAATTCCTAAAATATAGCAAAAGAAAAAAGAGAGAAAGAGAGAAACGTTAAAGGTACTTCACTGAGCAGAGAAAAACTGTGCCTGAATAAAACACGATTTATTTAGGATGCTAAATATTTATGTTTGGTGCAAACCCTGCAAACAATTTAAATACATGCAACACATTAAGGCAGTGACACAAGTTTAAAAGGACTGCTCTCTGTTTAGAGCTGCACACCTACTCCAGTGCTTTGCTGCTTCCAGAACTAAGCAAGATCTTGACCTTCTGCACAATCAAAATTCTGTTTCCAGTGACAACCACCTGCTGCAATTTTCAGGACCATGAAGGACTAGCACTAGTTCCATTCTTGTCTC
The DNA here is from genome assembly GCF_003343005.1 of Rhea americana. NCBI lineage: Eukaryota > Metazoa > Chordata > Aves > Rheiformes > Rheidae > Rhea > Rhea americana. The sequence continues at coordinate 450,943 of NW_028185594.1, read as the reverse complement.
AATCAGCTCTCACATCTGTGAGGTCCATGCATTCTAGGTCATTCAAAAAGGTGTTTCTCCCTTCCAATTCAATCCAGCAATCACCCATCAAGAGAAATAGAGAACATCAGGAATAGAGGACTCAAAGAGACAAGTAGTTCTGGCTCCTCCTCCCATCTAGCCTTACTGGAGCAGAAAGGAATGAGCAGTCCTGGGGAAAAATGTCTTAGAGTGGACGTGCATGACTTGTAATGATGTTTGAGCTTAGCTTTATACTTGTGACTTAAAGCTGAGAACTACTGGAAAAAGACAGGATTTCATATCATGGAATCAGAATGATACAAATTATACTACTTTGGTAAATGCTTTTTTTTAAGAACAATGAAATCATTCGGGGTGAAGTTTTAATGACACTGAAAAAGTGCAAGCCTTTCAAACGACTGCATGCCCTGGACAAGCAAGGTCTGGGCAGGAGTGCATATCCTTTAAGGAGTGCATATCCTTTATTGGCAGAGGTGAGGGTGATGCAGACAGTTCATAATACAGACAGAATTTGATCCCAGACTTTAATTTTGGAGCCAACTGATGTGGGCGCTTACATTCCTAATTAGAGGAAGAGATCACGTATTTTTAAAAAATCCTTTTGGGGAAAAATGGCTGTCACATAGCCAGAGGTCTCCAAAAGCAAACACAGTATTCTCACAAATTTCACAGTTCACTCCAACTGAGAGGTTGTTTTTCTAGGTGACCCTGCTTGAGCAGAGGGGGTGGACTAGATGATTTCCAGAGGTCCCTTCCAACCTTAACAATTCTATGATTCTGTAAAACTCTGATTGCTGGGCTGAGCAAAGCTGTCTTCCCAAGAAACTCACCAGGGACAAAATTTTATCATTTCAGGGTTATCTGCGTAACACTTTTCCACTGGATTTGCTTAGAAATAAGTCTGATGGTACAACTGGCTCTTTACAAACCAATAGGTACAACAATCAGAAAGAACATCACTCACTCGAAGAAGTCTGTCTGGTCAGATGTGCCATACAAGGATGGGGAAAGAATCAGTTCTGGATATTCAGTCTCTTTAGTTCTCACTGTCCCAAGTCCCATCGCAGCCATCACAAAGAGGACTGGGAGGATGACCTGAGCAATGAAGCCTCTGACATCCCGTCGGGTGTGGTGGAATCTCTTAAGGAACATAGCTGATGTTTTCTTGAGCAGCAATGGCAAACCCTTCAGGCTTTTTGATCTAATCAGGAGTTGATCTGGGTACAGAAGAAAAATGCATTTTGTCAAGGATCAGCACTTGTGAAATGCAAGGAACCAAAGCTAAGTTTAGCTTACTGCTCTCCTTTACAGATGGAAAATGAAAACCACAGAGTTGGAACATATGCAAGTGTGCTTCAATATCAGATGTAGGAGAGAACTCAGGTTTTGGCTCCAGAGTCATGTGCCCAAGTAACGTTAATTTTCTGCTTGATTTCAAATATGTGTGTGTAGCTTCTGTATGCTGACATCTTGCAAGAGGAACACAGACTTCCAGATGCTACAAGTCATGTACCTCCTACCTACCTAGATGTAGCTTACCAGGGAAATGTATTATTCTTTTATATTTGCAAACTGAAAATTCTCATCATTTAGAAAGCAGTTCCTCAGACACAAATCAGTAACAGAATTCATTTTGAAACAAGAAAACAAGGCACATAAACTAATTGATCATTTGCATGGACAAAGTTGTGGCATACTAAAAACAGCCAAACCCTGTTTCTTTATGAAATATTCATCTATGTAACAGAACACGAAGCAAATCATCTTCAGTGCTCTCATTAGGGGAGGCATAAAACACTTCTCTACATATTTGAGCTACTGTTTATGGTGCTGCACATTTAAAGTGCAGGTCAGCTCTGAGAAGCGAGTATGAAAATACCTCTGCTGTCCCTGTGCTGCTTCCTTATCTATAAATGATACACTCATAAGTAAAAAATATGTTTCTACTCCATGAGAAATAAGATGCACCCAGCTATTTGATCATTTTTAGGCAGTGTTACCTTCTGGAGCCCTCAAACCCTCGGAGAGGCCAGTAAAGCTTGACACTCATCTGAACATGATCTTACCCCACTTTCTGGCCCTTTGAGCTGCTGACCATACTGGAATGGCTGGGACAAAGCAAAAAACAGGGGAGAGGACCCAGCTCAGAGCTATGCTGCTTTTGCAGCAGACTAAGGGGATTCCACAAAGTTTCTCTCAAATCGTGGTAATTGCATGGAATTAATCCTCTACATCAATTACAGCTATTATTTTCAGAGGTATACATTTGCTCTTTCACCCCACACTGTATTTGATTAGATTAAAACCTGAATGAATTAAAAGAGAGACGGATGCAAACAGAAACCCTCTGTAATTTATTCTGTGATTTAGACTATTCCAAACCAGTGGATCTAACAACTGCCAAGCACTGTATTTTCATTGATTTATTGTCTCATGACTCCTGGTTGGGTGACACTTGGTCTTCAACAAAGAGGACAATGGAGTCTGAATCAGTACATTTGTCACTGTTTGCATCTTGGTCAAATCTGGAACAAAACCTGGAGTTAAATTAGTACCGTCTCTTTCCGTGAAGGTATCCGAGCTCACAGACATTTTGTCACTGCCAGTTTGACCACTGGATCCAGGCAGCTGTTGGGACAATTTAGCACCGTCTTGGTGGTCCTGCTGGTCCTTCCCTAGTTCTTTTGTCAGATTGAGAAACACCTAGGGAGCAAGAAAACATAAGAGACAACTGGTCCAAACAACTCCATTTACTGAAATGATAATCAGAATCCACTCTCCTACACAATTCTGTGGCTTCTATTCCTACTCTGTAATGCAGTTGTTGGGGCAGTTGTTTCCTTTCTACTCTGACAGCAAAATGCACTTTATTTTCAGTACAAAATTTCTGTTAGAAGCAAACAGGGTCTTTAAATCTTTTGTCCYGGACCCTTCTCAACTCCTGTTTCCCTTTCCTCTGCTGCAGCTGTGGAAATCTAAACATTTGCTGCTACCTTTGTGACTTACCTTAGCCTAATACCATTTCATACTGTGACTAATGAGTAGGAGTAAACCAAGCTAGATTTCAGCTCAGGCCCTGGATTATTACTTCTCACTGGGTGGGTGTAGGAGGAGTAGTTAACACATGACTCTCCCCACAAGTGGGTTTATCTCCCTGAGATATTTTTCTCCCTAGCCTCTGACAATCCTGACTGCTTCCACACTGTGGCTGAGTGCACTCATGGAGTTCAGCACATGGGAGAACACTGGCAAAGTGGCTAAGCACGCACAAAAGGCACCTGAGTTACACATAGCACGTACAATACAATTTGTGTTCTTGCATAAAACAGGCAAGAAATTCCAGGCAGAGTGTAGATACAGACTCCCTGCCTCCTTTTCTAGGAGACATGAACTGTGCTCATCACTGAAAGCTCCTTTTTTGTTTCTGGTGTAGTTAAAGGTTTGCATTTATTTGACAAGAGGTTTCCAGTGTTCAAAACAGTGTTTGCGGTAAGAAGGGATGCTTGATAGAATCAGTCACCTTAGACTCTGAACAAGCACAAGAACGAGTGTGGTACTTATACCAGCATCTACCACTTTCCAAAGAATCGACTCTTTCCATTCTTCCACTGGGAAAAACACTTCTAATTATAAGCAGAAGCAAGACAACCTTCTCAGACTGAGCAGCCAGCCAGCATGAATTACCTTGAGACACACCAAGTGACTTGTACAATACAGCACTCACACAGAAGTTTACCATTCAGACTGTTTGCTAACTCCCTCCCTGCTGATTGCGTTTGCAGATAAAACCCAAATTCTTGGAATTCAAACTCAATACACATAGTACAATTCAAACAGAAATTCACCATTCCTCTCTTTCTGTAGTCTAACTCCAGCCTCTTATTTTCTGGGTAAAATACTGAAAAGCACTTAGCAAGGTGAGACAGGGTTACACTGGGCAGGAGTATACGTATGGGTTTATGTAAATATCTATGCATTCACACCATGTTTATAAATTAAGACAATGAACCAACCAAACTACATCTTCCCTGCCCAACTCTCACATCCAACGCATGGCACCATCTAGCCCAGGAAACAGAGTTACACAGTGCCATGAAGCCAATCTCCGCAGCGTTTCACTAAATTGAGTGGACCCAGAGCTCTTACCTCTTCCACGGTTGTGTTTGAAATCCCATAGCAACCAAGGTGGAGATCATTCAGACTGGCATCAAGGGCTCTGAGAAGTGCCTGGTAGGCCCCAGAGACTGTCGACTTGAAGGGTGGAAGCACGTACACAAGCTCTCCACCAATATCTTCCTTGAGATAAGCCTCTGGGAGGTGTGACTGGATCAGGGAAGTCACTGCTGCTGTGTCACACTCCTCTATCACATTCTGAAAAATGAGAAAAACACTCTGTGGTCACCAAGAGGGCCCTGAGGTTGAGCTTCCAAACACAGGACTCAACTGAAATCCTGTCTCACAGCATAACCATGTAGGTGAGCTCTCGGTCTAGGCATACAACTCTTCAGTTTAAACATCAAGGAGAGAGAAAACTGGATTTACGACCCTTGAAGGAGACACAGGAGGTTTAATGTCAACTTGTGGTATAGACTTTCTCAGGCTCCACACTGCTAAGTAAAAGCTGAGTTCTGGAAACTTTGGGGACCATGCTGGATGCAGCTGGGGTCCATCCAGCCTTACACGTTTGTGGTTGAGCTCCTTCTGTCCAGAGATGTGCTGACACTGGGCTGAACTGACCTCCTTCTACCTGCTGAAAAGCTTATAGTAAGACAGAGAAAAAGCCTTGCTACAACAGAGAGCGGACACCCGCACTTGGCTGCAAGCACAAGCACACTCTTTTTCCCATTAAAAATGAGGCCTGCACATGGGTCCTTTTTATTTTTCTCCATCTATACTGCCAGCAATTTGGAAGAGAAGGTGATTTCTGTCTGTATCTGCACATAAGACCATGTGCTGGGTCTGCAAATGGTATCATAATAAATAAGATCAGAGTTCCCCCCTCCCTGCACGTCGTAGAACACTTTGCCTCAGGTGATATAACACCTACAAACATTCCTACTGGCATTATTTCTCTGCACTCTTAAATATTCCTTGTGCATGTGGCCTTGCCTTTAACCCTCAATGAGACCCTGTTCCTTCCTCACAAAGCAGCACACTGACATTTCTGCTTCCGGAGGGCCAAAGAGACTGGTGTGGTGGCCTTGCTGGAGAGCCTCCCTCTGCTTTGAGGGGAAGTGGGGGTGATAGGCTTTGCTGGCATTTCTCTGAGAAGCGCTGTTCACACATCCAGACCTTCAGTAATTCTTTGGTGCCTCTCTGTATATAACACAGCCACTTAGTTTCCGCTCCATCCTCAGACCTGCCACCCAGCTCCTGCTGACAGCCATACGTGCCTGCATCCTTGGACAAGCCCTAACGATCCCCCTCTGCAAATAAGCTGCTGAGAGCTCTAACTTAGCAGAATGTGGGTCTGCAAACCAAGCAAATCTCTATCTCTCCCCCAGCAGTGCCGGCTGCACTCACAGGATATCTAAAGGAAGCTATAGCCCAGTGGGAAGAGAGGACAAAAAGGACCATGTCACTCACCTGGCATGTGGCTCAGGTTCAGAGCTCTGCCTCATCTTTTAGAGCAACGCTCTGTGTAGAGGGGCTGAAGCTAAGTCTCCCAGTTTTGGGGGAATGCTCCGTATAGCCTATCTTTCTGAAGGAAACTTATTTATAAAAGGTAGGTGAAGACCAGCACACAGCAGGCAGAGCAAGACAAGGAGCAGAGCACATCCTAACTCCAAGTGTCTCAGTGGTTGGGCCTTATGAAAAAAGGACAGCCCTGAGAAACAGTCCAGCATATTCTTGAACCTCTGTGGCCAAAAAAAATTTCAACCAAAAATCTAAAAAACCTCCCACTGACTTTCACTTGGGGCTTCTCATGATACTGAGAGTCTCTCCTCTCACTAGTCACCCAAAACTAAGCGCATGTGGGTGCTGCTGCCTCATTGTACCAGCCAGAGAAAGGCAATAAAGCTGCCAGTACTCATTTTTAGAGTTCTCTTTTCAGGACTTGTCTTACTGTCTAGAAACCAGAAAGCAAACCAACTGAGAAATAGCAGGCAAACATTCCCAAAGGTTTTCTGTGCTTTTGGTAGCCAAAAAGAGCAATGACACCCTTTTCCCCAGTCACTGCATTGGGTGAACATCTACCTAGCCCCTCAGTTCCTGCTCAGCCTTGAACTCTCATGCAGCAAACAGAGCCCATTTGCAGCCTACACTGCCTTTTTCTTGTCACAGCACACTGTTCCAAACCAGATTATTCTAGCCCTGGTCCAGACACTTTCATCCTGGAATGAAGTGGTCACATAGAGAAGTTATTCCATAAAAGCGAAATTATACTGGAACACCCATTCCACCACAGAATGCAAGGCTGAGACGAATCTTCTGTAACATGCTTTATGTCTATAGGACACTATGACTTGGCTCTTTCCTTCCTGTCACTTGATTGACTAGACTTCCCACACAAGATATCTATCATAAAAACAAACATTTCTCTTCATATGAGTCTGAAAATTTAGGATGAACTCTGACATAAACCTTCATACACAAACTTCTATACATTCTTACATAAACCTTCTTACACAAACCTTCTTTTTGGTGAGAGTCAGGTGGTATCCATCACCAAATGTTTCCTTGAGATAGAATGGTGACCCACAGCATTTGAGCCCTCCATGCTCTAGGAAGGCAATTCGGTCACTCAGAACTTCTGCTTCATCCAAGTGATGTGTGGAGAGAATAATGGTTCTGCCTGGAAAACACAGAGTTGATGTTAGCCAGAGCAGAATAAATACACATAATGATGAGAAACAGATGAACGCTGCACTGAATTGGAAGACACAAAGTATCAGATAAAAATACACAGAATTCTTTTGGAATTAATAGTAAAACTGGATGAAAGGCAACAGCACAGAGAAACTGAAAGTCAGCATAATATAATCTGCCTATTATGGCAAACTTACTTTTCCAGTGACACTCTGAATTTACAAGAACCACCCAGGATTCCCCTAGAGGAATCTGCAAAGTCCCAGTCCCCCACAGACAGTTCTCTGTGGTCTCAAAAACCCGGAGTTCAAAGCCACTGATGAAGACATCAAAAACTTTCAAAAGTGACACACCGTCTTTGCCACTGGGTGGCATCTTGTCTTATCACAGTACCTTTTTTATTCTTGGAGATAATTTCCCAAATACTCCTCCGAGAGCATGGATCCACCCCTGTGGTTGGTTCATCCAATATCACAACCCTTGATCCACCCAGGAGAGCAATAGCTATGGACAACTTCCTCTTCATCCCTCCAGACAGAGAACCAGCTAGTTTATGACGATGGCCATATAGTCCAGTCTCCTTCAAAGTCCTTGAAAACAAAGGAAAACAAATCCCAAAGGCTGCACTTCAAGAATCTTTTAAAAAAGTAGGGAATCTGAAAGCAGCAAACAACATAACTGCAGATGAAAAACTGCTCAGATGTGGACTGCTCTGCTGAATGGTAATAGAGCTGAGAGATGATTCATCCTGCAGCTCAGACACTGGGATTTTAATTTTAACATTTTTTAGGGTGTCTTCTGACAAGCCAAGGTTAAAGGCTCAACCCCATGAACTGAGAACATCAAAATCCAAATTCCCTGGGATGGTCTGGCTGCATCATGTCTTTGCAGAATCAATAAAGTTGGCATCAGAAAGACTGGTTAATTAAATCTCTTTCTGGGGAAAATTGTAGAGAAGCAAGGACTAGACCTGAGGCCCATAATTCATCTCCAAAGAATTGCCACAGAAGCTTGTCAGCCCCCTGGAGAAGAGACCTTGTTTTCTAACAGTCACAGATTTCAACACTCAATATAGTCCTCTAGTCAGGCCTCCTGCATTACTCTGACTCTAGGCTGGGCCAACAGCAGAGCTCAAAACCATGTATCTGAGCTTTGCAGTGGCAATGGCATGACCACACAATGAGTAATTCTGGTAGCCCTCTCCCTTCTCCAACCCTGCTATTTCCATATACCTCTTCACTTCTTGGTAGAGTTCCTCTTTACTCCAGTGAGGGACTTTGATGTACCCATAGAGCAGCAGGTGTTCCTTTGTGGTAAGGTAATTGAACAGCACATTGTGTTGCATACACACACCCATGTTTTTCCTGATAACTTCCTGGTCAGTCTTGATGTCTTTGCCATAGACAAAGATAGTCCCTGATGATGTAGGAAACAGTCCGGTCAAAATAGATCTGAAAGGGAAAAATAAATACGAAAGGAACTGAAAAAGGACAAAGTCGCAAGAAATCTTTCATGGTCTTGTACCCACCATCACTTGCAAAGTTTCCCTGCATCACCATCATGCTCCTTACAGCTTCTTCTGGTGTCTGTCAATGCTTTGGTAGAGTGGTGGCCAGCTAACATCAAAGGGCAATCTCCTCCACCTTTGTGAGGACGCAGTGGGAAGTACTGAGCTCAGACACTGAACTCTCGCTACTTTTAACATGTACTTTATCAGTCTCCCCCTTCCCAAGTCAGACATGGGATATGTGCAGTGGTCTTAGTACACATGAATCCCCTTGGCTTCCAATTTAGTCACTGGAAATTCATATAATACCAGCTACTCTTCATTCTTTGAGGTTTGGCTGCAGTATCCAGACAGCTTTATGTTGCTAACCACATCAGAGCATGGAAATTCAATTTCACTGCCATTATTGTCAAGAAATGGGAGAGGACTTTCAGACAAGACACCTCATGGAGGGCAGCACTTTCATCTGGTTCAAGCAAATAATTACCTATCTAGCAATGCATAAGAGACCTGAGTCAAACGCCTTCTCTCCAGAATAACTACTTGCACAATATAGTTCATTTTTATTGCTGTCCTGCAGGGACTGAAGAGAGAAGATGCATCTCAGACTGCCCTTCACCTTCCCAGAGCTTTCCTCTCTTAGGACTTTTAACCATCATTAAAAAGAAAAGGAGCGGTGACTTGTGACCTTACTCAGGATCTGAAGTCTGCATTAAGTTTCTAGAAGCCATTATACTCTTCTGTATAACAGCTTTGCCTACACTTTGCAAAGAGGGCAGGAGATGAATTTATAATTAGCTGAGATGAAGCACACACCTGTCTTAGTGTTTTTGGCTCTTCTGGGGCTTCTACTTATCAGCTTAATGTGGCTTTCCCAGCAATGCATATACATACATACATACATACATATATATGTATGTATATATGTATGTATCAGTGGTGAAATCAAGGTCTACAGGTCTGTTTTAGTGTTGTTATCTAACAATTCAAATAATAATTTATAAAAGGCAAGGCTGGAAGGACTGAAAGATCAATGGATTAACTCACTGTCCTCCTTGCCAAGCAAACAGGCATGTTTGTACAGCTGAAATATACCATTACTAACTTTTCCTGTTAATATCACTTTGGTGTGTGCACAAGCTACTGACAGCTTTCCAAGCAACCTAACCCCAGGCACCAAAGCATCATAGAAGAGAATGCTGGAACAGTTGCTGTGCTGTGTATTACAGGAATCTTGCAGATTAAGCAGCATATTCCTAAGCAGAAAAGGACACCTATTTCTAAAAGGAAGGCACTGCTTAGGTTGTCAAAGAGCAAGGTTAAACTACAGAAGAGATCAGGCCTAAGAAAGCATCTTAATCAGCCTCAAAAGACAGTGCAGCACCACTTGCTCTCTCGTTACCCACCATGCCCTACCAGATAAAATAACCCTGCTCTAAAGGAGACATACATGGTCGTAGTTTTCCCAGCTCCATTGTGCCCCAGCAGGGAAGTGATATTCCCTTCATAGAAGTTCAGGTTGAGGTTCTCCACTGCAGCTTTAGATCCGTAAATCTTTGTTATGCCATGGAGGGAGACTCCTAAGGTGAGATCAGTGGGCTCCGGTTCCAGGTGAGGAGGGGGTGCACCTTCAACCAAACCAAAGAGAAGGGTCAGGGGACAGTTATTGCACTGAAACAGATGTTTGTGCTGCTTTTTTCATCTCAGAGATAATCAGGGCTTTTAAAAAATAAAACCTAGCAAAAGTGTATTTCAGCAGGGAATTTAGAGAACATTTTGTAGGATCTGTATCATTTTATGCTCTTCAGGATTTCTCACTTTCACTCCTGCAACTTCTAATAACTCCTGACAATAAGCATTAATCACTTTCAGAAAGGTCTCATATTTAGATGTTTCAGGGCACCTAACAATCTCTGCTAAGCAAGCAAAGAAAAGCAGAGGGCATAAAGCAAACCACTGATGCATTTTATGCTAGGTAGCTTCAGCAAGATCTTACCTGTGATCTCACAATATTTTACAGATTAAATATTTACAGAGATAAAAACAGAAGCACATATCCCTGTTCCCAAATGGAAACTTGTATTTGCTTGTACAAATAAAAGTGTATTTCTATACAAAGTACTGTAGTGTGAGATAGATATATTCAAGGTAACTGCCCACCGAGAGCGTACACATACACAAATTCACACCAAATAGGAAGTAAAATTTAAAAGCTAAATCTCCTTTCAGATAAATAACAGCTTCAAAGCTTTCCTGTGCTACAAAATGAGAATCAACACAGGAATGTGCTTTCTGAGTGTGTCCACTGCACTAATGACTACAAATAAAATGGTGCCCCTTTGCACATTTGGATTCATTTACCCAAGACATAAGTTAGCATCGTTACCCCATCTAGCATTCACATACATATCTTATTGTTGAGGGTGGCTTCTTTCCTTAACACCAGCTTCGTGAAGAGAAGGGCTCTTCGTTTCTCATTCCAGAAGGGGATATAACCATTGTATTCAATCCAGTAAGATGGAAGCAACGGAAAATACCAGGGAGCAGCCATACCATATCTCCCTGCATTGAGAAGATGATCATATTCAAGTATCTGCTTCTACARGACACACCACTATATGGGTATGCTCTAAAAAGATTTTCAGAGATCTCTCTCCTCTCTTGATGTGCTCACGAACTACGGACGCTATTGACATAGTAGGACGCATTAGCTGGTATATTATTCTGAGTAACTTCATAGCTGGAGGGCTGGAGTACTTCACTCCAGAAGACTGCTGTGTGCCTGTGGACTACTTCATTAGATGGTGAAGAAAAGCAAAAGACAAATGTACTTCTCTTGCCCACAGCAGGAATTACTTTTTGAAATCAAATGATAAGTAATGCAACACAAAATCACTTGCCTGACAAATGCAGGCTAACATGCTCTGTTCTCATTTTCACCAACCATTTGCACACATCCTCCCTTGTCCTTGGTCCCAGTTTATTCAGGGGTCTCAACTACCCATGTGATAAGCAAGGGAACCCTAATGCTTCCCTGCTCTGCCCTGTTCCAGGATCCATTAATACTCTCAGATATCCACCAAGACATGCCCCTTTTGATCCAGAAATGGAGGCATCCTGTGTGTGCAGACTGCCTTACTGCCTTAATCCTGGAATCGGCCAACGTTACATTCACTGTTTTCTACAGGAGACAGTACTGCACCTCCCTCAAAGCTTCACATCCTTACCTGGGAAAACATTCCTTATATACCATCCCAAAATAAAGTAAATGAAGGAGTCTATCAGGATGAGCCAGCACATCCAGCCAAAGGAAGTGTTATCTCCAATCATTGGTGATTTATACATGTTGTCCCACTGCAGACCTGGAGAAAGGAATTTAGAAACACAAATAGAATCCATGTTAATGAAATGTCACAATCATGACGGCTTAAAGCACAGTTTTATCTACGATAAACATACCTACACCTTGGGCCTCATATCGAGCAATGTATTGACTTGCATAACTGAACGCAGTTGGAGACAACAGGCTCTTTGGAATAAGAAAAAATGAAAACAAAGAATTTATGAGTCAATCGCAAAGAGAAATCAAGATAGTCAACAACTAGATACCTCACTGACTTGATCCAAGAGCCAGAAATAYTAATGAGATTTTTTTCCATTGGTCACTGTGAGCACTGGACTAGGTCGACACTTCCAGTGACTGGCTATCATGCTGTCCTGAGCAGCATTCCTTCCTTTTGTTTCCCATACTCAGGGCCYGACCTCCTTCCTCACACAGGACACTGATCTTCCGTGAGAAAACATATACTGAGAGGTAAGGAACATGAGTAATTAGCTGCCTTAGGTAGAGTCACACAAATAGATGGTGAAGAGCTTAAAAGCAGAGTGGATCTGTTTTTGAGAAATTYAGCTTAGGTTTATGCAATTAAGTAGTGCTTGAGAATGATGTGACACGTGGCTAATAATTTTACTGCTTGCTTTAATGGGTGTCACTTCTTGAATTTGGTGGACTTAAAGGAAACAAATCTGGCTTCTGGAACCTAAGTATCTAGGTGACAGCTACATAATTTCTTTGACAAGAAATAATCTACCTGTTTCTACCTGTGGCAAGAGGCACRGCTTTACATCTCTTCATGGTTAGGAATTTGAGATACACTAACTAAAAGATGAGCAGAGCCAGCTATGAGAGAAATAGGCACTGCGCAGCCTTCGTTCACAGCCCTGCTACTTAGACCCCTTACCGAACACAGCCTTGCTGTTCACTGTGGCTGGAGCTAACCCATTTTGCTTTGTGACTGGCAATGGCAAAGTACATAGCTCAAACTACTACGACTCRGCTGACAGGTTGGAATTAAAATGTCACAAGTATTGCTTTCAGTCATGGGACACAACTAATTCCAAGTTTGCCTCGAGCAGTCCCCCGACAACTTTCCTCTTGTCACATGCTGTAGTGTTTGTCAATGCCCACTAGTAGAGTTTAGAAAGGCACCAAACYCATGCGCATTTGTGATATAAGCCATATCAGATATAAGCCACACTTACGGAAGGTTAGTGTCCATTTTCACACATGTGATCCTTCTTACTGAAAAACAGAACTTACCAGTAGGCTCTTCACAGAGAAGCTCAAATGATTCTCAATGACAAGCAAMACAATGAAGGGGAAGAAGGTGAGGATGTATACGAGACTGCCCACCAAGGCTGCTATGTTGGTGTTGTTGAAGAAAACACTGATGAAGTAGCTCATGGCTATGATGGAGAGGCTGTAGTCCATAAGGTACAGGAACAGGAGYGCAGTGTTTGTTTTYGGAAGGATGTCACCCACTTTCAGCACAATGATGAGGAAGGTGACAGTGATTAAAAGGAAGATAGCGCACTCTATGAACCAGGCGATGAAATGGCTGCTGGCATTAACGCCCATCATTTTCATGTACTGCACAGAGAAAGGAGAAAGAATGAACCACAAACAACTCCTTATTAAGGGATCTTTTTGCTGATATTGATCTGTTTCATTTTTCTCTTTTCAATGTCTCGACAGAGTATAAAATCAAAACATGCTCTTTCACATTTTGGCACACTGCCATCTTGCTAACCAGGGAGAAACCAAGCACTTACGTTTCTGGAACGCCCTATGTTTGCAAAACAGTCCACTGCAAAGGGTAAGACAGATGGGATCTACGAGTATGAACTGTTGCAGCCCCAAAGCAACTGCTACCTTAGATTTGTTGCTTTTTTAAAGCATTTTCCTTACTTTCAAAAACAGGACCATGGAACTGTGGGTGGCTAGAGCGTAAAAACTCTTTCTCAAAGCATCTTTAAAACAAAAACATTTAATCCTCCCCAAAAGACACTGAYGGGCAAATTAGCATGGTTATAATGAAGCAATATTCATTTATATTATCTGATGAACAAGTTGATAAGACTCATGTAGAACTGTAAATTTATATTACAAAATCCCAAAGAAACAATAACTGCTGGCATTTTGCTGTAGATTATTATACACCTAGAAGGACTACTGACACCCAGGTTCTTAGAGACCATGAAACTGGATTCCCAAAACTAGGGTAAGGGACTGTCAGCTAGTCCCTGGGGTTCATTCATTTTAATCTCATTACAGTTCATAGAGTGTCTTTTCTTCAGAATGTTTTTGGGTAAACCAGCATTTGATTCCATGGTACCAGATGAAGAACAAATCTGCTCAAGCTTTTGTGGCTTGCCGAAGCTTAGTTTTGTAAAAGTTCTTTGCTGTTCATCTCTGTTGACTTTGTTCACAGTGAAAACCTGAATTAAGTAAATTCCCTTTGTCTCAATGTCATTTCTTTTCCAATAGGCAACCTGAATCAAGAACTCCATTTCAGAGGAGCCGATATAAGATGCAGCACCTTCTGAAATATTTAGTAATTTGAAGGATAGGAAATGAGTTCACTTTTCATATCTGCATCCCCACCAGGTATGATTCAAAATAAGTTTTTAGAGAGCCYTTTTTAATCTTCAGAAGCTTGTAATTTTGTGACATCCCAAAGTTTCTAGTATTCAGAACTAAAAAGTAACATTCTCACCACTTTAAGGGCAAATATCCTGCATTTTTACAGTTTTGAACTTGGTTACAATGTCAGAATTCAAGCAGTGCAGGTCAAACAATAGGTATTTAAAGTATCATTTTCCTTAATGCTCATTTTGCTCCATTTAATACTGCACATGAGATGTACTACTCACTAATAAGGAAAATCTCTTTATAATTTTGCATGCCACAGAAAGCTTCAACGTACCTCATAAAGCCTCAGATCTTTCTCTTGAACAAGTGTTTTAACAAAATCAGCTATAAACAGTACCCAGGCAGCCATCAGAGCAAATGGAAGAGAGTAGGTCACGCTGGTTAAGAACCTGTAAAAGGCAAATGTAGGCTTCAGCTGAATACAAAATGTTCTGAGGATTAAGGATTTATACTGAATATATTTTTCAGAATAATACTTTGGCGCAGGAAAAGACATGCTTATATTTCAAAACACGGAATATAATTAATAATCATAAAAATGCTATTTTTCCATGAAACTCCTGACTGTTTCAATTTTTTTTTTTATATTTATTTATTTAACCATAAGGATATTTCTAGCCAGATTCTGGAAGCAATTTTCCACAGAAGCATCACTAGCAGGAGCAGAAACTGCCACCAGCAGGAACATCTAACTCTGATGGAGAGCATCCCTCTTTTTGAGAAATCACAGCAGCCAGCCACAACTCTCAGCTCTGTCAATAATGGCCAAATTTTCTGACTAAGYCATATAACTTGTTACTTGAGTTTGGATTTAGGCACTTCCCAGAARAGAGACGTATCTGCCCCACTAACGCACAGGCAGGTGCTGCAGACCCAGGCCTGCAACGCGGTCTTCACAATTCTCTGCTCCTGGCTTTAATCAAAATCTTCCTTCCATGCCAAATGTGCTCAGAAAAAAAGAAGTAACAATGGCCAACAATAAAATCCTCCTTCTGTGACGGAAAGTGTGCTTTTATAGCAGGGGATTCACTTCATTGTGTCTATAGGGCTCATGCTTTCCTCCTTTATTTCTAGACCTGGCTTTAAACAAATATCARTGTTATTCCTGGGAAAAGTTTAATGTACAGTAACAGTAAAAAAAATGAACTTTAGAGTTTCATAATTTTCTCCMTGAAAAACTGAAAATTTCCCCCAAAGCAGTGCTTTCAGGAAAGGCTTCTGTACAATGAGCCCATATTTATAACAAACAGTAAAAAGGCATTTCASTAGCTCTACTTTTTCTTTCTTTTTTGGCGGGGGGCTAACACCTTGTGCATGATCTCCAGGCTATTAAAAATTCAGCATTTCCCCACACCTTCTGTACAGTGGTGTACARACTTCTCTCCGTTTCCCTAGAGGGAACTATGCGATAACAATCAATACACATTCATTTTATAATGATTTCTCCTGGATGCAATTCCAAAGCCTTTAGGTATTTTAATAATTGAGCAAACTCATGTCCCTCTGAACCTGGGGAGGGAATCCCAAAGGCAAGCTGTTCTTTGGCAGCCCAACAACAGGAAAGGGAGCAGAWAACCCTGTACTAACCCTGCCCCCCAGCAGCCGTTTAATCACGGTCTAGAAGTATCTCACAACAATAACCCATAYCTTTGCTGCAAGAAGTTGATGTTTCCTTTGAATGCTTACTGCCTGTGTACTTACAGGAACAATTAAGTGGCRGGCACTTTGCATGCAGTTACCTTAACAGGAGATTATAGATCCCTAGCTCCCCTAAGTGACAAGGCAATACAAGGTTAATGCATGTCCTRCAGCTCCCACCGTCCTTCAGCTCACGCCGGAGAGATGCAGGCTTTTCAGTAGGAAAAGCTCCTGGTTTAGTCTGCACTCTTGGTCTAAGTGAGAAATCTGTACTGTCAGTCATGGCATGACCATYTCCCCTGCCACTAATATTTGCTGAACATCCTTCACTGCTTTGTAATGGACATGAAAKTCCTTCCTTGTGCGTTTTCCACCCACTTCAGCCACCAGCTGCGGTCAGGGTAGTAACTCCGAGGAAGTACCACGCTGCCAGGTTTCCAATGCCAACCAAAATTGTCTTGCCAGAGGGGCAGGTCCTCAGCTGTGAGAAATTGGCTTCTCTGCATTGCATTTGGCAGAGTTACAGTTTATACTAGCTGCAGATCTGGCTCAAGATGAGTGGAAATGAAGATAATCCAAAACTTTTTGATCCGTTTYATCATTCAAAACTTATTCTGGTCCACAAACCGCTAACACTGCAGTGCTCTATATAATAGGCTGTTAACCCTGACAACTCAGTGCATCAAAAGCTCCTCTGTCTTCCTTCATTATTGTGGAGATGAATGGTACAATTTCCTCTTCCCTCTTACTATTTTTAACATATCTGTGAGAGAGATGCTTGCATTGAGAACTATTCACTATGCACTGAATACTAGCCAGAATTGCTGAAATGAATAACAAACATGACAGCTAGATAGCAAAATTAAAGAATGGAGCTCATAAACTTAGGGACTCTTTTTTGCCCTCAAAATACATTTTCTTATTCTGTTGTAGCGCCTGTGTGTAAACATGTGCAGAACAAGCCAACAGTCACATCCTTTAACATGAGCTCTACCAATTCAAGTCTCAGTTCCACTACATGTGAAACAGGGACAGCACATTTCACCTGCTGTAGAGCTTGCAGTTATTATGACAATTCAGGTACATACAGAGCATTGAAAATACAAGACTGGGGAAACTAATTAGAGGACATTAATACCAGAGTGCAAAATTCCCTCTTTTCTGACCCTTGGAAAATCCCCAAAAGAAACTTTTGATTTCTGTCCCATGAGAATACAGTGTTAAGGAAATCAGTGCAACAGGTGAACTCCAGTCAGGTCAAATGAACTAACACAAAACACAAAGATTAAAAAAAAAAAAAATCACATAAACTTACATATCCTTATTATAGCAGGGGTAAGGCATGGCCTGGACTTGAACAGCTACATCATCTGGACTCTTCCCAGTCTGTAATTCAATAATAGCTCTTTCAATGCTGTCCTGGATATAGATAAACGCCCGGCTGTAAATCTGGCTCTGTGAGGTTGAATTGTGTGGGCCCACTGTCCAAATGCGCTCCCTTATTCTGTTGGTAGTTTGAGTAATCCTGCTGCTCATCCGGATGGTGTAATTRAGCATAGGAGGGAGAGCCAGAGCCCCACGAACAGCATGCTGATGGGTGCGATGACTTGAAGGCAGCTTGAAAATGATACCTTAGAAAAGAAAGGGAAAACGCTTTCCTTCACTCAGAGCAAATAGCAGGTGAGCAGTACACACAGATACATAAAAACTTCTATTTTCTATTAGTCTTTCTTTTATACAACAATCCCTCACCTAGTTTCTCTGCTACACAAGAAATACTCAGACAGGTAGGCTGCTTATGGTCACTACTGAGGGTCTGGAAGCAGAAAGCACACATCATTGCAGCCACTTGTACTTTCAATATGACTGATGATCCTGAATGCTAAATACTCCCCCAGAGCTTAAAATGCTTTTCCCATCAAGTATTCAGAAAAAACAAAGGCTCTCAAAATAACCAGCTGTGTTCGGAAAAATCTTAGTGTTAACACAGACTGTCATATCTATTGTGTATGTCACTCAGCATGTGCACTGTTTGTAAATGTACCCAAACGTTCTCTATCAACAGATCTTGCATAGCAATGCTTTAACCTAAAAACACAGACATTGTTTTAAAGAAGGTCATGTTCATGGCCTATATTTTTCTGCACAAAGGATCTCCTACAAAGCTGAGAAATGTCTTAGAATCTAAAAGCTTGGTAAGTTCCTGTTAGGCAATGGCATGCTGTAAAARTAGTCTGATTGACAGGTTACCTTTTTGTTTTAAAATGCCTATTTGAAGAGAGGTAATGCCATAGAGGTTTCTCTTTCCAGAATATTTCGCATAATTATTCCACATATAAACTATGAAACTGAATGGAGGACAAACACAGAGGAAACTTGTCTTTTCCCACTGAAGCATTATTATTATCATGGTCTGATGTTTGTAGAAAAGTTTATGTCAATACTTCAAATATGAGATGTAAAACCAAACAGGTCAAGGGATTTATAAGTAAATCCTAACTGAGAAGATATTGTGTATTTTTTTTAAATTAAGCTAGGTGTTTATCATTCAAATTTAGATAATCTCCTTTCTTGCCCYCATCTCATTCTGTGGTTTAACTCGAAGCTTCAATCCACTCCTACAAATGTTAAGGCTGTGACCATGAAGAGACACTGTAGTATTGATGCGTTTGGCTGGAAAATCTAAAGAGTTTAATATCTTCTGACAGAGTGGATGGCCTTGTATCTTTCTTGAGTAAAAGACTTTCTTTTCCTTTAGAGRGTAGCCAGAGAGAARGCAGCTTTGTCATGAAGATCTACCAGGGGAACTGAAAMTTTGTTCAGCTGAGAACTAACCTGRAGAAAAGACAAGTCTACCAAAGGCTTTCTATATGAATAGTGAAGGTATAAAAACACGTAGGTTTAAAAAGGAGAGTGTAAAACAGTGCCATGAGGAAGTTTGAGTGTGCTGCTGCCACATCCACTGGGTAAAAACCCCATTGTTGCATGGTTGGAGCCATGACCACAACAGTCACTGATGGAAAGTCAAATCTGTTGCACTGGACTCTCACTCTGTAGGCTAATTCTAATCAACAGGGAAATTCAAGACTGTCACGTACTTGCAAAAAGCTCATTCCTCAGAAAGAGCTCTTTGGCCACCATTTCCATTTCCTCTACGTTTTTGGCTGCTTGAATGCGATTAAATGAGACACAGGAGGACACGTTCACAGCAAGAGTAGCTAATGTATTCAGCTGACTGACAATGTCAGCGTTGTTCTGTAATTCCAGCCGAATATTATCTGTAATAAAAATAAAAATCAGTAGCATCACCACACACAACAGAAGCAGCATCAAATCATTTCGCTCTTTACACAAAATGACACCAGGAAGGAAGAAAAAGCATCACAGTAAACATTAAGTGTAAAATAACATTGCTGCACTTAACAGGGCAATGAAGGCATGTTGTTGACCCAATTTTTATGTTAATCACTTGTAATATACTCGTGAGTTTGCCCTTGGGAAAATGCCAGCAATGAAATGTGACAGCCATCCCAAATCAGAAGTCGCTACTAACCTGCTGGGTTTTTAGACTCGCKTGTGATGCTCGCCATTCATTCTACATCTAATGGCTTTTGATGTAATCAGCACATCTGCTRTCTACTCTGTCTCAGGGGAGAATGTGCTTTTTTCCAAGCACGTCAACCAAAAGTTAGGTCTGTTGTGCTGATGTGTGTACTAAACCTGATAATGCAGTTTAATAAAGATACTGGTGTTTCCTGTCTGTTTTAAAAGGTGACTGCATAATGCAGTGTAACTAATACGGAACAGCTGCTGCAGGAAYGATGATTTTACTGGGAGCGCAGACAGAGGTACTACTCGTGAGATGACTAATACGCAGGGTTCACTGTAAACAGTAGGTTGATATCCTTTAGACTGTAATGGACTAAAGCCACCCCTGGCTTATGCTGAGTTTTCCTTGCACAAGCTAAATTTGTGTTACAGCTATGACCATCCACTGAAAAAACAGGAAGGGGCTACACAGCCAGCTAGGAGGGGCTGTGATCACTGTGCTGCACACTAACATGGTACATCCCCCCTCTGTTAGCTGACAACTCTCAACGCAGATCAGGAACTCACTGTGAATGACCATGCAAGACTTCTGAAGAACAACAAATCCTGGCAGAGCATCTTACCAATGTCCTTGACTTGATCAGCCTGGGTTCTTTTATTTTATTCCTTCCTTTTCTGCTCTGGGAGATTTTCAAGCTAAACCCTGATGGTGATGTGAGTGAGTTCTCTACATTTCCCATCAGAGTCCTAGGAAGCTCATTTAAAGTTCTAATTATGGCTAAACAGTGTCCTCCAGTGGCCACAATCAGCTGCAGAGATTCCCATCCTGCTATTCCTGCAGTGTTCCCAAGCAGCTTCCCTTCAAACAGGCCCTTTGCTTTCTGGGAGACTTTGCCCATAGACTACTAGGTTTTTAAATGACAGCTGAGATTGCCTTGTGTTAAAGATCAGATACTGGCCAGAGGAAGAGCGGTACCAGAGGATGGATGCAATATGGTGACTCTGGAACTGCCAGGCCTTTAGTACAAACAGGAGGRCAGCATACACGGAACAACTTACCCAGCTCATTTATTTGACTCAGAAGTTCAACTGCATCCAAATCCACCATTAGCTTGATAAAAACCTGCACAAAGGGATTCTGCAGGGCATTCTATCAACAAGTAAAGAAGGAAAGCATCAGTTTAACCACAAACTCTGTGAGCTTACTCAGTGTATTTCTAAAATAGACTTGCTTCCTTCACAGAGCATTTGTACAACCTCCTCTTACTCCTTTCTTGACCTTCCACTTTTCACTCTGTATGGCATGATGGGGAAATGTTAGCAATGAAAAGGTCTTACAAAACCCTGTGAGTCCAAGCTACTGTTTTCTTGGAATCAACAGAGGACACCTACTGACACCTCTAGGCATTAGACTTCCACGGAAAAATTTTGGGCCTGAAATCTTAGTAAATGTCACTTCTGTTTGTTTTAGAGTCCTGTGAATACAGGCAGAATGCAATGGATGGAGTCCAACGTGTAGCTTAGGAGACCAGCTGTCACATTTTTGTTTGAATTGTACATTATTCCACAAAAAAGTGCAGTCAGCAGAGAGTATTTCATTTCATTTTTACATACTCCACCCTGGATTTTCTCACTGTTCCATGGATATTGCAATGCACTCTAGCCACTGAAATTAACTTATAATGTTTTAGGGTTCCAGAGATCTCATTTCTATAAAAAGCCACAATAGTTTTGTAAGAAAAGGAGACAATTTTTACAGTTTTGGAGAACACAAAACAAGTATATGAAACACTACAGCATTACTGCTTTCTGCATCCAAGCAAAGACAGGCTCCTTAGGAGGGGAAAGGGAAATTCTATTTAGATTCACTGAGGTACAAAGACATCTTCTAGTTCTTATGTGTGTACCCAGAACTACATGCTTATTATAGATACTTTTTCATTTTCTGAAAAAGTCATTTCTTGTCTGGTCTCGGCTGGCTGGATCACTCCATCAAGCAGAAAGTTAATTTACAAACTGCAGAGTGTTCCCCACTCATCTTAGCCTTCCAGCAGGCCTCAGCATGGCCAAAGTGTCAGGGAGCATATTATAGACAATCATTTCAGAAAGAGCATTTGCATGGCAGGGTGCTTTGGGAGTATTTTTATTAAGAAAACAGGCAGGCATGGCTGGGAACTGAAAGACAGAAACCTGAGAATGGCTTCCCTAGTAGAGTAAGGTCTCCCTGGACACACTGGAACCCCAATTTATTTCAGTGAAGAAATCACCCTCCCAAATCACTCTTGCAAGAGGCACAACGGAGATGAAACCCTCATACCTTGATAATCGGAACTGTTTGGTTCAATTTAGTCAGTGAATTCATGATGACAGGAGACTTGTCCAGCCACTCCTGGGACTTCAGGGATAGGTCAGCCATCTGCTTCAAGGTTGTATTAGACTACAAAAGAAACCCGTAACGCCACATAAGGATCCATTTACTCATTGTCTTAAAGCTTTTTTTAAAAAAATAAAAGGCCCAAGACCAAATTTGGGTTCTTTAGGATTTTTCTTAGCATCCTATCGCTGTTTGGCTAAATACCACCTTAGCACATGTTGAAATTGGATGTAAAGCTCATATGCAATGTCTAGAGCAYAGAGCATGTCTTGTATGCCAGCTTTCCTTCTATCATTATCCTGCTTGCCAGCAAGTGCTGGTTAGCATTTGTCCTAGGAGACATCTTTCTATTATTGCCTGAAAATACTGGGGTGAAACTTCATGAACTGAAGGGCTTAAGAAAATCATATCATAGATATAAGACCAACAGCAATTGTTTGGCAGTAAGATTTATACAAAGACAAAGGCTGGAATAAAGGATGCAACAGCAGTGGAACTAGGAAAAAAATACTTTGATTAATACTCCAAATAGGCAGAAAATAGACTTTGCTTCTCAAAAAAAAGCCAGCCTGTGTTGGACACAAACTAAAATCCCTTTGAGTAGGCATATCCTGGTGAACTATAAACAAAGTCATACCTTCTCCATGATTGCTCGAGTTTCTGGAGTATCTGGTGTATAAAGGATCTTCCCAAGCACCATTGGTTTTAAGAAAGACCAAATTAAAGCTCCAGTAGGGGTCTTGACCAAGTCCAGGTAAAAGGATAAACAGAATGGTGCTGCAAGGGGAGAAAAATCAAACAAATTGTCCAGAGCACAAGTAGACCAGACACAAGAAAGCTACCAGCGTGTTCTTTCCGTCTGCTCAGTTTGTTGCTGTGTCCAAATTACTTCAGAGCTCTTTTCTAAGACTCCCGTGTCTTGACAAAAGCAATCCACCATCATCTCCTCTTGCTGAATCCAAAGCAACAGGAGTCTCACTGTTTAAGCTAAGATTCTCTCCTTGAAGGTTAAATTGAGTTTTTGTGAACTCAGAGGAGCCAATAATGTCAGTGCAGTCAGAAAAACTATAAATCAAGAAAAAGCAGTGACCTGTCAAGCCCTAAAACCAAATCATCAGCAACTGGGAAATACTGCACCATCAAGTACTGTTCCTCTACAGATGCTGTTTTCCTTTTAACTTTTACGAAAATAAGCCACCAATAAACAGAGCAGTGCAGATTCTCAGCTAGCGTAAATCACCGGCTCTCCAGAAGCATTTTGGGAAACAACTTACTGCTGAACCTCTCTGGAAACATTTTGGTTTAGCTCTAAAATATCTTTGCTTCAAGGTAAAGCCAAGCTTACTGGAATCATGAGGAATGCCATATTTCCTCATCTTCTTTTGGACATGGGCATCCTCCACGGAAGAACTGTTGCCTACAGGGTCTTCAAAATCAGGAAGCAAAGACTCAAAAAACAGGGGTGTGATTTCCTGGTTGCAGAGAACTTTTGACATGGACTTAAATGTGCCTTCCGTTATCCCAAAGTTGTTTGATTTCAGTAAGGTCTGCAGAAGACAGAAAAAAAAAATGCCAATGAATCCTATATGTTAAAAGCATCCCATTCTGAGGGGAAAGAAGGATGGCAGAATTAGAGAATTCTAATTCTTACTAGAATTAGACAGCAGGTATTAAACATTTTTATAGATTTATTTTCTTCTCTCTACAAAACAAGGGGCTTTCCTTGGAAAGCCTGAAACTATCTGCATATTTTTTTGTACCCTTACTGGAACACATGAACATAAAATGTGCCCTTACGGCTAACCTCTCCTATAACAGATGTGGGAAATTTACTTCAAGGCATGAGATACAATGCAGAAATTGCTTGTAATGCGTGTAATGAAGGTGCCTGGCAACACTTATGCATCCTGGGTTACAAAAGAGAGTTTATCACATAGATGTGCACATCCCTTATCCCCATGCAGTCCATGACTACATATGGTCCTGCTATGACTGGGCAAAGTGATTACCAGTGCTACCTGGGCTGCCATTCACTGCAGATCAGAGGAGGGGATCCAGAACTGGATGAATTTAGTAAAACCTTTCGAACAGGTAACAGCTGTCAGAACAGGACTAGGCTCATATTGAATGGTCTGGGCAGTGCTGAGGGTGCCCAAAACCTGACCTGATCTAGTTTATGCCTAAGCTGGGGCTGATTTTTGCTGTTGACTTGAATGGCTTTGGATAGCCTTTAATAGGCAGTTCAGTTCTCCAGTTGTTTCCATCTGTCCCCTTCCACTGCACCTGTACATTTTCTCGAAAGCCAACCCTGTTTCGAGACAGTTGTTCATCCCCCTGTCCCTCAACCATGTCAGGCACATGACCATCGCACTGCTCCAAATCAAAACATGCATCAGAAGGGAACATGAGAGTTTGGCAGAAACTCTTCTTAGGACACTGCTGCTTTAAAATAGATTTTKATTCAGTAACCTATAATTTAAGGCACCTGCAGCTTCTAGAATAAGAGATTTCTGTGCAAACAGTTCCAAAAGTGTATTCTCTCCAAAACAAATGCACACTACACATACCTTAGTCAGAGGCACATTTCTAGACTGTCGGAGCTTTTTGAGTGAATGAATAGCTTGTAGCAATGGATGCATGCCAGATTCTACCTGGTGTCTGAAGTATTTTATTTCTGTCAGAAGGCCTAACATCTTGTCCACAGGTTTCTGAAGATCCTTAGGGAAAAACATCTACAAACAACACCAAGGAAATCAATTACGATTAGCAGGAATCTCTGTGTGCACATACACAGACACCCATATTCTTGTGTTGATTCTAAGGCAGAGATTGTGGCTTTTCCAAACAGCTAGGAGGCTTAGAGAACAGAAGTCCCACAGGAAATGAGTAAGATTTGTATTTCTAAATCCTCTAGTGCTTTCGCAAACCCCTTCTCTGAATATTACATAGTCTCAATAGAGCATCTTTCCAAACACCTACAATTGGGAAACGTTCATCAGAAATTGTATCTGAGCCTCTTAAAGGTAGTATATTGTACAACATAAAGGTCAGACACTACAAGTGGTTTTTGAGTCAAATTCATTGGCATTCTCATTTAATAATCTGTTTTCCCCAGGACCTCCTCTGTAGCATTTTAAAACATGCATTGAATACGTACTTCTTAGTGAATGTATTTTGGTATGTCACTTATGTAGTTATACATGTGGGGTATTTGAATCATGTAACTACCTGGCAGTGACAACTGGGTTAGGGAAATCTATTTTTCTGGACTTGCTTCAGGGCTTTTCTTTTCAAATGATTAAAAAAAAATAGCCCAGTGTTTTATTTTGGGGAAGCCTGAACCCAGCTGGGAATGTTCGAGAGGTTGTGACAGCATATAAATGATACTAGCACAGAGGGAGACATTTAGAGCAAGTCCAGTGCCTTTAAATAAGGTCTGCTGGTTTACACCAGCTGGGATCTTCATTTATATCCACACTGTTACAACACAGATATCCAATAAAAAATACTGCATTAGCAAAGCCTGATCTTTGGCTTGTGTAAATCAGCATAGCTTCTGGCCACCGCAATATTTTATGACCTTTCAGTCACTACATGCAGCAAGGACTACAGAAAGTAGTCTACAAACTCAGCACTAACCTTGTATAGGAAATTGTAAATGTCTAAGTGTCGCAACAGAGTGACTCCCAGGATGTATGTCTTACGTGTCCTTTCTGAAAGGGAGAGACTGCAGAACTCCTCTGCTACTGTTTGCAGCTGTGGGTCAGCAGGATGGCCAGTACAAGACTCTAGCTGGAGGATCAGAGAAATGAGCTATGGAAGAAAAGGAAGAAAAGATTTGTTAGGGGCTAGACTGCTTCAGTATGCACAGATTAATCTTGTCTTGCTGCTGCTCTTTCCAGAATGTCCTATTTCAGCCAGAAAATGTCTACCCATTACTCCTGCTTCAAGGAGCAAATCTTAAGGATTGTACTTCTGTGTCAGCTTGCACATCAGTAAAGGCTTTTCCTGTTGACTGACATGTGCAATTTCCTATTGACTGATGCATGCAAAGTTTGGAAAAGCGTGTGCTGTTTGGGGCTTGGTCCAGACTAGGTGTTTKGGAAGAGGAAAAGCATCTGGAGCTCTGCTGGCACACAAGGCTGAGAAAACTAAACCCATCTCTCATTACAGAGATCTGTGTCCTGGGAGGCTGTTTTTGGATCCCCGACTGCTCTCATGAATCCCGGTTAGAATTGTGCTTTTCCATCTGGACTGCAACAAATCCTTATCACTGAGGACCCCACTTAGTCCTCATTAGTCTGTTACAGTGAACTGTGCCCTTGCCACGGATCTGAGCAATCGCTCACCAAGCAGTGCGTGGCTGCTTACCAGCTACTGGTGACAGTCAAACCATATGGCTCTCAGTCTGCAGCAGCTGAACTGACATTAGTGACTTCTACTCCATACCTGATGGCCACTTTATCTTTAACACACACTGCTGTCTGTCCCTGTGGGATCATACTCCTCTGTCTTCTGTCATGTGTTCTGTGATCTGCTCAGCTGTATTCACCAACAAATCATGGATTTAACAGTCAGAGGTAAAATCAAGAGGACCTTCCACCAGAATGACAGTGAACTTACCTGAGTGCTGTTTTCTGGCAGAGATGCTTCCAAGAGAGCATCAATGCTGGCTGTGGACATTCCTGTTGTGTTTCTGAGATCCTCTTTGAGCCGGTCCACATTTTTAAACATTTCTCTTAACTTTTCTGTAAAGCAAATAAAAACCCCCTAATTTATATTACAGTTTTCTCCAGACATGCAGCAGTMTGAAGCACAGAGGACTTTGTGTTTAAGCCAACTTTGCTCAATATTACACCTAGGGGCATAGCTCCCACTATGCCTAGACCTGTCAGCTTGAGGTCACAGTGGACGATTTGACTGTAAAACCTAGCACTTAAGACTGCAAACTTTTTAATCGGCAGGAACGTACAGCACTTCCATCCTTTACCCAAGTTAAAGGCTTTCATCACATAGGGAGTTTCTGGGCAATGTAGAAAACAACAGGCAGTCTAGAATTGGCTCTAGAATTATTCTAAATCCCAAGGAAATCCAAAGGAAACAGTGTACGCTTATTTCATCAAGACAGCTTTTTCCTGAYAGTTAAATGAGTCCTAGGATTGCCAGCAGAAATTATAGTATTAGTGATGATGTTCATAAACCAACATTGTAAAGTAAATATGGGAAACTACCTTGTTCACTAGTATCTCTTAAATTCTCAGTGATGTTCAGCATGGAATTCAAAGTAGTCATATACTGAGGAATATCTTGAAAGAAAGCAATCTCTGGTACATTTTCTTGAAACCTAAATTGGAAGACAACAATAACAAACAAGAAGTAAAAGGGGGAATATGAAAAGAAGGCAAGAAGCCTTTCAATCATTTCATAAACAGAGTATTTCGGAAGCATAACTCAGAGAACCTCACCACTTTATTTGCGACTGGATGTTTGTGGCATCCCCAATTAGAATATCTCGAAGCTCTTGGGAGACTCTTCTATGATTCAGTACATTGGTCACAATTTGATTGCTAAGTTCAATAGTGCGGTGGAGCTGCTCATGAGATTGACTCTGTTCACACAGTTCTTCAAAGCTAACATTAGGGAGATGGCAAATGTGCTGTATTGACTTAAAACTCCTGTAGTCACAAAGAAGTGTTGTCAGATCCCGGAGGTGAGATATCTTTAAATGAGATTTTGAAAAGGAAGAGAAATAAACAGAAACAGTCATATGATAGCATTATAAAGGACAAGTTTTTAATAGCTGCTCCTTTGCATTTTTCATTAGGATTAAGTATTTTTATGTATTTAGTTCTTTCAGAACAAGGTTCTGAAGGTCTCAGATAGAACAGTTCACAGCAACTATTTCTGCAAGAGTTTGTGGCAGACCTGGTTATATAACATTGCACAGGATACAACAAACCTTGCAAGCCTTACCGTACCATTTCCTCTGTTTAATGTACAAACACAGTAATACCCAACTTGGACTCACCTGTTGACCAATTAATCTTCCCAGCAACCACACAAATCTACCCTGTGCAACAGATTCAGCCTATTGGGCACCATATGGTCTTACCTACTACAGTAGATGAAAAGGAGTTGGCTATAAGTCAGGACTTCCACCTCTGGCAGCCTGCTGTGTATAACTGCAATCCTTTGCCTACTTTTCATACCCAGACTTCCCTCTCATCTGTCATCACTATTTAGATTTTCAGTCTTTCATGGCAAGAATGGTCTTCTGCTTGCTGCCTACAAGTACCGGCATACTGAGACTCATGGTATTACTGCTATGGAAATATTAAGCAGCAACTGCAAGGCAAGCCAATGCCTTTAAAAGACAGGTCTGAATGAGAGAAGTAGAATACTATAGGGTTAAATATATATACTCTATATGGAGGAATGGTGTAAGCAGCATTTTATCCAAACGAGGCATTGCTAAATCCAAAGCTGATGGAAAAAATCCATGAATGAGTACTGCTTAGGTGCTTAATATCAGAAACTGTCACAGTGTTTTCAGGTATCTACTGCTAAGGGAGTATGCCAGGGAACATGGACTTTGGCCACGCTGCAGTTGGTGTAGCTCAGTAGGCATAGTGGTAACTGACTTAGCGGTACTTTTGGTACTGCCAGTTCCACTAATTTTCAACATGCCAGAGGTATCTAACTGCTGTTTGTGCCTTTGAAAACTCCTCCCTACATATTTCTCAAATGAAGCTAGGCAGCTAGGAAATGGTACTATCAGCCTCAGCTCTGCAAGGTGTTTTGCTAACTCTAAACCTACTAAATTTCAAAGCTACTGGTGTACTGATTTATGAGGAACATGCTGCCACTGGCAATCTGTGCTCATGCTTTTGGGATGTATGACAGAAAATAGAAGCCATTCTATAAAAAAGGCTGGGAGGACAGGACTACCTCWACCTTCTCTGAAACCTGGGGGAACACAGGGTAGGGGCTGGTATAGGAGACAAGTTTCTCAGCCTAGATTAATGGTAACCTTTAAGTACAGGCAGCAGACACAAAACAGATTTTCAGTCCTGCCTTCTATCAGCTGTTTTTCTAAAACATCATTTTCCATATCTGTTTTCCAAAACCTCCACTGCATATTTGTGTGTCACTGTGGGATGTCCTTCAAGTCAGCATTTTAAGCAGGCTCACTTTTAGCTTCAGGAGTTCTGGTATAGATGAATGTTTCTCAACAGTATTATTTTGCATGAAAGGGTCCTTTTTCAAATGAGTTTGCTTCAAAAGCAGTGTGATGTTTTCTGTGGGAGTTAAAAAAAAAAAAAAAAAAAAAAAAGATAATTTAGACAAAACCCACCAAATTTGCAGAAACCTCACACATGGCAATGTCTGCACTTTGTCTCTGAGGTCTACTGAGCATATCTATTTTCCACCAAATTCACATGGCTCTGGACCTAGAAAATCACACTCAGAGACCTGGATTGTAAACTTTTGATTCTGTCTGAGCTCTGCTCCCATGAAGAAATCTACCCCACACTAAAAACAGGACTTTTGACTATGCCTGACCCTTCAGACACATTCAGTATCTCTGTGAGCAGAAAAACCTCTCCAATTTTACAATCAGCATATACAATGAACATCTATGTGAAATATGTTAACTCTCAAAATAACTGCTGTCATCTTAAGGGCACATAAAACTGTGAAGGGAATATAGGTTTCTATTTTTAAGGATTCTTTATCTGAGTGTCAGCAAACTGTCATCACATAGCAATGAGTACACATGTTTTTTGGACATAGTTGGATAGAAAATTTATATCCATAATGTGACATAACTCAAACAAAAAGGAACTTGCCTTCCTGAGGCCTCACAGCTCCAGTTAATTTCCAGCAAGTGAAAATATGCGGCACCTTTCTTTCCCATCATTAGATAAAACACTTTGAAAGACAAGCACAACCACACTCCAGCTAAGGTCCCACTACATTAATGAAATCGTGATTACCTGTCAATTTGCTGTCTTCAATTTCAGTGGCATTTATTAAACACATCAGGTAAGGATTGTAGCTGTTATTCACTGTCACCTGTAAGATGGTGTTTTCAAATTCTAAAAACAGAAATCTGAAAAATAAGATGGAGCTTAAATGAGATTCTCTTTCAGAAACAGACATATTACTGTGTGACCTGTCAGCTACATAGATGCTGCTCCTTGGCAGTTGTAAATAAAAAATCCAGATAAAGCCATGTGTCTCATGACATTTCCTAAGTGGGTACCCTCCCAATTTTATCAATTACTTTTTTTGTTATCACCCCAGTTGTCATTCACTCTCAAACCATACAGATAAGAAAACAGGTTTGAAAGGTTCACTTTAGATGAGATACAGTTGTAAAGTCATACCTTTGTGAGATTGAGGAAAAAAAACTAGAGAGTCATACCACAACGAAGGGCCTTCCAAAGAGCTTACCACTGGTGTAACCTGKCTTCCAGTGGGGCGTACTGCCTAAAGGACCTCACTTCCGCTGTGAGCTCAGACGGACCAACACTGAGCATTTTTTAATTCTGAAGCCACAGAACGGAATAGGCAGATAAGATAAATTTCTTGTCCAGGTCTAGCACGGGTTGAAGCAAAGGAATCCTAAATTATGGTGTTAGATTTCAGGCTAGAATTGCTCCACTGGAAGAAGTTAAAATACTCTTCCTGCCAGAAGTAAACGGTAATCACTACACATAATAGCAGTTATGATATACAAAAACCAAACTCACCGTGTGATCAAACTGGTTGGAGACAGGATTTGGTCACTTTGAGTCCAAGGTAGGGTCTTGTTGAACAGGGTTTCTGCCCTAACCATGAAGTGATGAGCGACAGTGTCGATCACACTGTCAAAAGCAGTTTTGCTGGAGAGAGAAGCTGAGTTGGAACCTATATTCAATTCATTTAGCAGCTCAGAGGATTTCAGGCTCTTGAGAATGGAGCGACTGGCTTCTACGATTTCTAGAACTGATACATCGTTGGCAGGACTGTTCGCCATTGCTTCCAACAGCTTCACGTAAGAAGCCACTTCTGTTAGATTCCACTTGGTGTTTAGCACACTGTCATCCACATCCCAGATGCTGGAGAAATATCTCCTTTCAGTGAGATTGAAGGCACTCTGGAGTCTCTGCAGCAAGCCATTCACGTGGAGTTCATTCTGTGCCGTACTGAAGAGTATGGACAAGCTATCCCAGTCTGCAGGGCTGCCAGAGAAATTCAGAGAATTCAAGCCCGTTTCGTTTAGCATGAAAGGAACAAGGATGTTCAAAAGCTGCGATGGAAGCACGTCACCCACGTCCTGCAGAACGGGAATAGGGCAGGATGCATTACTCAACAGCAGCCCCTCCGTGAGAGCAGTCAGAGCTTTCATCTTCTCCTGTATCCAAGAGTTATGGAGCTCAGAGACAAGGTCTAACTTTGAAAGGAAACTCAGAGAAAAYTGCAAAGACTGGACAATGCACGACAGCTCCTTGGAAAAACTTTCACTGCTGTTCTTAAAGACAACATCAAACTCCGGCGACAGCCTCAGGTTCATTATGGCTAGCTGAAACATTTTTGTAAAGGTTTCATTGTGCTTTGTTCCTCTCTCCACGTCCATGGAAGCAAAGAGGGGCTCACAGGGGCTCCTCGCCAGGGACTCGCTTAGAGTGGCATTTTCAAACAGCATCTGAAGTGCTATGTGGAGAACATCTTGAGCAGAGCAGTTTTCGGGTGTCTTGTAATCGCTGTTGTTATTACCAAAGAAAGGAATCAAGGCCAAATGCAAGAAGTCCCAAATTTTTGCCTCTAATGAAGTATTGTGCTGTAAGGAAGACTCATTGAACTCCTTTTGCAGTAGCCAATGCGAAAAATAATGGATAATGTTCATTTTTTCTTCCAGTGTTTTGTTTAAGTTGGTATTACGAAGGATTTTCATTCCTACTTTCCATATTTCAAACAGACTCTGGGTATATTTACTATAAAAATTAAGTAATAGATTGATAGCTTCGAACTCACTGATATTATAACTTTTCTGGAGATCTTTTAAAAAGAATATACTCCTTTGTATAGCTTGTGAATATATGGAGATGTTGGCTCCTCTGGAATCTTCTTCACCATACACCTCAAATATGGCAGATAAAAAATTTATCAGCTGCTTAATTTCTTCACTGAAAGTAAGATTGGAATCATTTTTCATGGTTTTCAACTGATTTTGCAGTATGCCTAGAAGTGATTGGGAAGTGAGACTGTCCACGCTGCCCCAGCCCATGGACTGGAGTATTTCAGCAATCTGCCAGAAATGAAGAAGTTCATTTCCCTTGCTTCCATAAGAGGAACTCTGGAGACCCTGCATTAGTTTAGATAAAGAAGAGATCAGCAGATGATGATCACTGGTGTTCACTTTTGCCATGGCTGCAAGAAGCTGCTCAAGGACCAAAAGCTGTTCTGCAAAGTTTTCAGAGTTTATGGGGGTCAACAAGAAATCAGAAAATAATGATGGCACTTCATTTGTGCTGAGATAATTCTGTACGTCTTCAAGTGGGACTGCATGAAGTGCTAACATTTTGATAATCTCCCATGTTTTCTCTGTATTAAAATGAGTCCTATTTAAAATGATCTGATTCCAAACTGCTACAGCCATAGTTAGAACATCTTGGTTTTCTTTCCCGTAGGGATTAGGATAGAACAATCTTCCACCAGCAATCTCATACAGTGGGGCAATTTCTTGGAATATTCTTTCCAAGTCCACTGTGCTGTTTGCAGCAGAAGTTAAATTGAAAAGGAGTTTTAATGAAGTATATGAATCCTTCAGATCTGACAATTTCATTCCTCCACTAGTATTATGAAGGATTTGAAATACTTCTGTTTTCCTGGGAGCTACCCCAATGTCAACAAGGATTAGAGCTTTATTCATAATTTCCAGGAGTCTCACGTATTCATCTACTTCTGTTAAGTTCCATTTGGTAGTCAACACATTGCCAGTGGCATTCCACAGCTGGGAGAAATGTCTCCATTCAGACTGATCAGAAGCATTTCCACGCATCTGTAGCGGTTCATATATACTACTGTTCCAAATGGAAAAAGCCGGTAACAGATGGGAAACCTGAGGCAGCCTATGCCAGTCTGCAGGGCTGCCAGAGAAATTCAGAGAATTCAAGCCCGTTTTGTTCAGCATGAAAGGAACAAGGATGTTCAAAAGCTGCGATGGAAGCACGTCACCCACGTCCTGCAGAACGGGAATAGGGCAGGATGCATTACTCAACAGCAGCCCCTCCGTGAGAGCAGTCAGAGCTTTCATCTTCTCCTGTATCCAAGAGTTATGGAGCTCAGAGACAAGGTCTAACTTTGAAAGGAAACTCAGAGAAAACTGCAAAGACTGGACAATGCACGACAGCTCCTTGGAAAAACTTTCACTGCTGTTCTTRAAGACAACATCAAACTCCGGCGACAGCCTCAGGTTCATTATGGCTAGCTGAAACATTTTTGTAAAGGTTTCATTGTGCTTTGTTCCTCTCTCCACGTCCATGGAAGCAAAGAGGGGCTCACAGGGGCTCCTCGCCAGGGACTCGCTTAGAGTGGCATTTTCAAACAGCATCTGAAGTGCTATGTGGAGAACATCTTGAGCAGAGCAGTTTTCGGGTGTCTTGTAATCGCTGTTGTTATTACCAAAGAAAGGAATCAAGGCCAAATGCAAGAAGTCCCAAATTTTTGCCTCTAATGAAGTATTGTGCTGTAAGGAAGACTCATTGAACTCCTGCAGTAGAAGACGTGTTATATTATAGACAGGGTTACCTTTTCCTCCACTGGAATCTTCACTTGCAGTTGTAAAATGAAGGATTTTCATTCCTAACCTCAGTAGCTCAGACAAGCTGTCAAAGGTTTGATTGTCAAAATTAAAGAACATATCTATAGATTCTAATTTACTGACATTATAGTGCAACTGTAAGTCTTTTAATACGTACAAGGTCTTTTGTATGGCTTGAGTGACCAGTGAGATATTGGCTACTTCAGAGTTTTCTCCAAACTCTTTAAACACGGCTGTTACAAATTCTGACAGTCGATCTATTTGTTCACTGAGGAAACTATTTGAATTATTATTCAGTTTATGTAAATGGCTGTTTAGTATGTCTAAAAATTGCCCATAAGCTATTATGCCTGTGATATTCCAGTTCATTGATCTCAGTTTTTCCCCAATGCGCCAGTAGACATTCAACTCATCCCACCGGGCTTCACCCATGGAGCTTTGTACTTTCCGCATCAGTTCAAATACAGGCATCAGTAGGTACTGATAGCCTACGTTTCTATTTGTCATTAAAAAAAACATCTTCTGGAGAGCTAGGAGTTGGTCTGGAAAGKTTTTGTAGGACACAGGTTTAAGCAAATAGTCAGAAAACAAAGATGGTATTTCTTGCATTTCATTTAAATGATCTCTTAAATCTTCCAGAAATGGTGGCATGTTAGTGGAGAATAACATTTTGAGAGTATCCTTAGTTTGCTGTGTACTAAAATTAGAATTATTTAACAAATCTGGATTCCAAACCATTGCAGCTAATTTTAAAGCACTCTGAATTTCTTGCCATTGAGTCATTGTATTGAAAATGGAAGTCCCATTAAAATCGCTCGGTAATTGCAGTGAGGTGAAGTTATAGATTTCATCAATTATTTCCTTATTATATTGTTCCTTTAATTTATAATCACGATGTGGATTCATTCCCAGTTCAAGAATTGCATATAGTTTCTGTAATGTTTCATTCTTTAAMTTTCTGAATAGATTTAAGCTTTTTAATTCACTTCTATTTATTTTTTTCTCAAAGTCTTTTAGAGACTTTTGTATGGCTTCTAAATCATTTGAATTAATGGACCTCTTGGAATCTTTTCCATCAATCTCTGGCAACTTTAATTTTCTAGGGGGGAAAAAAAAGCATTTAGAGAATACAAAATCAGTGCAAGTGACTTAGAGCAAAGATCACAGATTTGAATTATACTGTTAGTAATATCCCTTCATATAGCATCTTACCTCAGAACTTCCTCCATATCAGATACTAAAGTCTGATTGTCTTTCCAGTTAACAAAGAGATTACAAATTTCTCTGGTCACCAAACCTTTTTCTTTATCTACAAGAAATATTTAAAGAAAATAAGAATATCAGTTTGGAAACTGAAAGGAATGACGTGACAAAACTGTCATTGAAAACCTGCATGTCTGAAGTTAGGCTCCTAGGACAGGACATAAGATCATGGTTAGAAACTTGCTGCTCTTTGGGGGTGTAACTCTCCAGAGCCTTCAGTAGGAAATCAGGATGCTACCTGCTGCTGTAGAAATGATTTTGCATCCCAGGAACAGCTCAGTGCCCCTACCATCTGGGTGCTAATGGAGTTGTTCTTTTGCTTTAATTTTGTTTTAATTTATCAATCTGTCCTTATAACCTTTACACGTTGCACCTTTGCAGTTGGAGACTGATGTCTAGGGTTCTACCTTTGCTGTAAGCTGAAGGGGGTAAGCAGAATAACTAACTTTGATATACGTAGCCTGTTGTGCAGCTTCAGTCCCTACTGTGAGGCCGTCAGGCGAGCTCAACAGAACCTACAACTGGAGGCTGCTTTTGACAAAAAAAAAAAAACATAAAAAGCACCACTGCCCATTTCCACTGAGACTGCAACTCACATTAATTCACTGGCTAGTGACAAAATCATGCTTTTTATTTCTCCATTTGAAACGAGGTATTTTACTCACGTTTGTTAAAATTTGAAAGGAGAATCTACTATGCCCAGCCATGAACAATATGGAGTCAGTACGATTACTCATTAACTTGCAGCTTGCTTCTCCTCAGCACCACACGTTTTCAGAACAGGTATGACTATGCAGAGGAATCTTACCTTGCTCCGAGCAGTTCAAGGAAAATAGAGGATCTGTAACCCTGTTTTGAACAGTTCTGAATCTATCTTCAGTCACAAACAATGCAGAGACATTTTGAGCTGCCAGCACAATACTAAAGGGGGGAAAAAAACAATGAAAATAAATCGTGGTTCCGGGTTTACGAGAGGAAATAAAACAAATGTTCAAGTAGGAAGTGGTTGGAGTGCAGCCTATCATTCTTAAAATATCTGACAGACAAGATATTATCCCACTCTTAATTATTTGTTTGCTCTTGCACAAACCACAAACACAAAGGGTTCTGAAGGAAAGCCATGGTGGTAATATTGGCAGAAGCATATGTGTTGTACTCATGCAATATAGTTACTCAAAGGTTCATGCAAAACCTAGGTGCCATTTAAACCATCAAAATGGGGCTTAGAAAACACCCAAGTGATGTGCCATCCTGGTGATTCATTCCTGGGGCTGAACCTCCTCCTAAAAGAAACCAAGCAGCAGAGCAGACAAGGCTCCAGGGAGAGCAGGGATCCCTAGGACACAAGATCTGTGGATGGAATAAGCAATCACAAACAACTATTTCAGATTCCCCTTCTTTCTTCTTTTGTATCGTAATATCCAGGCTGACAGGGAGGCAAGGGATGTTTTTCAATCTTAGAAAAGAAGAAGCTGATTATCTGGCTTACTGTATCATAGAGSAAGTCATTTAAAAGAACGTCTGTTCAATATGTGCAGGTTATTGAAAAGTTCGTGGAGATTATTATTCTCTTTTGTTTCTGCTATATAAAAAGAAGCTCTTCACTGTAGATACAGGGTCACCATGAAATGCACAGTCCCTTGCCTGCCTGAAGTTCTGCAGGTGATACACAAAGCACCTAGCTGAGCTGATGTCAGCAGCAGGAATAAATACATAGTGATTTGTGGGAACAGACTGCTGGTAAGAACAGAGCACTAAGGATCTCTTTTCTCCACATTTAACATAATGTCTCCATGCAGATTTTATGGACTCAGTGCTCACCAGTTTCATTCAGCAGAGGCGCTTGTTAGCTAGAGTCTCAGAGAGGGAAGAAGCTGCTGTTACAAACCATACACGTTTAGCTAAGCAATGGCACAACCAGGGAGAAAGGAGGCATATGCTTGTCAGAAGTGGATGCAAATTATACAGACCAGAAGGTAACAAACATGGAAACAAGTGTTGCTGTTKCCCTTCTATTTCAGTCTCTCTAGGACTTTTGCAGATACATGCTTTAGAGAGCAAGCCCAGCTTACAAGCTTATCAGCTTAAATTTATTTTATTATCATCTTAAATTTATTTTAAAGCAACTAACAACAACATTTGTGAGTTCTGCCTGTAAATCAGGCTTGCGTGAGTAATAAAATTTGCTCCTAAACTTTTTGTAAAAGTCATGACTTTGAAATCACTATTGTGCTGCAGTGTTCCCACTTATTACATGGTTAATATGGATGTCACAGTGAGCAAAAGTTCTTTTCTTCTGCATCTTTGTTTTACTACTACAAAAAAATCCATCTGCAGTATTTCTTTAGGAGGTCAGTACTGTCTCTGTAAAAGACACAGCCTGGCTAGCTGAGATGTGATTTTGTAAGCATCATTAAAAATACTGTTTGTGCAATCTCTTTGCAATAACTGTTTACTCATGTGTTTACGCTGCCACATGCTAGGCAAAAAAGCACGGCAGCTCGTGAGGAAATTCTCCGTGGCTATTTGTTGTGCCTATGATAACTTGCCCAGCTCTGCAGCTGAAGAGTAAAGCAGAGCAATAGAGTAAATATTAATTCTTCCTGGGCAGTCAAACAGTGCGGGTTTTCAGGCTTGATTCTACAAGCCAGTGAACGTGGACGAATGCGATAATTCTGTGACTGAAATGGTAGAAAGGACAAAACAAAATCAAAATTCTTGCCACATTGATACTGACTTCTTTAAGAATAGGAACATCAGATATCACAAATCTTTTTCTCAGTGCAGGATGGCAAATTACCTAGATACTAACAGTATGGGTTTTAAATGCCTTAGCAACATGCCAATGATGAAAAGTGAGTTCCTCCAAGCCTGGTTGTAATCAGAGTGGCAAAGCTTCTACAACCACTTCTTGCATCTTTGTTCAACTGCTTGTTAAGGCCTTCTTTTAGCAAAAAAAAAAAAAAAAAAAAAAAAAGGAAAAAAGTTGATGTCTAGTTTTCCTCCATGTAGTGTAATAAGTGGACTATCCAGAATAATTTCTGGCACCTTAAATCATAGAGTCAATAGACGATTCAGGACA
The DNA here is from genome assembly GCF_003343005.1 of Rhea americana. Taxonomy (NCBI): domain Eukaryota; kingdom Metazoa; phylum Chordata; class Aves; order Rheiformes; family Rheidae; genus Rhea; species Rhea americana. The sequence continues at coordinate 412,898 of NW_028185594.1, read as the reverse complement.
GATTCATCCAATCTCCTAGGTAACTCAAGTCTTTCAGAGAACAGTGAGAATTTAACTCAATTATAGACTAAGAGAGGGAGTTTACAAGGCTAAGCCCTCTGTAGAAGAGCTTTCACTATCCTAGCTGCAAATATATATCAAATATTTCAGCACAGTCAATTAGTTCAGAGCTCAGCCAGCTATGTTTTTCATAAAAACACTGAGCAAGAACGTAACTGGTATTTTCTTCTCCTTAAAGTCGCACATATTCAAAGCCCCATATGCTAAGAACTAGAGTCTCTCTCTTCTTTGCTTTCTTGGGACAAATTTAAAAGGATAAAAAGGCTGTAAACCAGGTAATAAATTTCTTTTAAAGTGAATTTCTGGCTCCCCTACAAATACTTGAGGTGTTCAAAGTAACTTGAATTTGGCTGTGAGGTTTTCTGGAAGGAAGTGGTCAGCTGCTGTCTTTGGCAGAACAATTATCCAACAAGGAGGCCTTTTCTTCAACCAAAGGCAAAGGCTGCTGCCCGTCAGCCTTCCAACCTGCACACACACAAGACAATGCCTCAAAGTAGCCTAGAAGACATTTAAAGGCTCACAGCGAAGCTCCCGTTTTAAAAGTGACAAAAGAGTCACTGAAAGAAAAAATGCTGCTCATTGTAGAGACCTTCAGAGAGACATTAGTATGGAGCTGTACCACCCAACAAGTCATATTTTTCAGCTAACATCTTTCCTGCTGATGAGAGCTGACCTGTCTTCCGTGTTCGATATACAAACCCATCAGGCTTTCAGTGTCCCTCCTGGCATTTTCTGCCTTCTTACCTGCTTGCATTCTGAAGGTAATCAAGTATGTCTTGCAGCTGCATGCTGTCCTGAAACACCTCTGGAGCCAACAAAAGAAGATGCCACAAAGAGGTGTCATTCTGCACTTCAGAGATGAGCAATAGAAAYGAGACCATTTCATTGACAAACACTGCCTGGTATTGGGGGTTGAATCGCACCTTAAAAAAATAACAACGTAAGAAATTATTTAAGCATAAGAGCCCTCGTTGCCAATGAGTCTTTCCAGGTTTTTCAGCCTGCACTGCACTTGCACACAATCCAATAAACAATAGGTTCAAAGGACTCTAGTGACAGACGATAACGGACAGAGTGACTTGCTTTACCTTCACATTCTAGATGGCTGTAAAATAAACTTTTTGTATAGATAAGCCCTAAGATTCAAAACATCCTTAGTAGTTTAAAGATTCTGAATATAAGAAAAATGAGTATCAGCCCTCATCCTGGCAAAAAAAAGCAGCATTACTTTTAAAGGATCCATTTGCTTTAATTATATAGCTCTCCAAAGAGAAGTATTGCTCCAGTCGTGAGTTGCTGGATCAGACACAGGAATTATTTGATGAAGTTATACCGCTGATGTAATACAGGGAGAAATTTATTGCCTCCCCTAGCTTTAAATATTCTTATTTATGCCACATTCTCACACTGTTCTATCTACTTGTCACTGCAGGAAGGCAAATAAAGGAGAGAAAAAAAAATAGGCATGGCAAGGAACACTCAATGGACACTAGCTGATGTCTGGCTGTCCCTGACCTTTCTCAAGAGCTATTTGCTCAATTCTAAGGTGTTTGGGTTAATCTCATTCACAAGAATTAGCTCAGCCTCATCCTGTACAATAAGAACTTTGGTGTAGAAATTAGTTACTCCTAGTCGTACGAGGTCACATTCCACCTCCCCAAATCTGCCATAAAGTGTGGGAACTATCACAGTCAATATCTGCAGATGTTAGGAAAGATCCCAGATACCCACCTGAGACAGCTGATTTCTGAACTCTTGGGTAAATGATTCTAAAAGAGACAAGTTGGTAAAGCAGAATGTCCTATGGATACTGGCCGCCATCTTCCGTTCAGTGAGACCAGGACGTGTTGTATAGCGTGACAAGACCTCACACAGAATGACTTTGAGATTTGCTGCCGTTGAATATTGGGTCTGACTCTAAAAGAAAGACAAYGTTAGATGCTAGCTTTAAAATAATATTCTGTCTGGGATGGTTTTAAATATAGTGATGAGACACTTCTAAGGGATAGTAGTGACATCTAAAAAACACCATCCTTACCTCAGCACATACAGAATTTTAAGAGGTGAACAACATCACTGAAATCCCTGAAATGCCTCATGTGTAAAGAGAAATGTGTATGTAATTGTAGGTGTTAAAATGAAAACATAAGCATATTTCAGATATTTGTTAATCTACCCATTAGTGGCAAACACTCCTAACATACTAGTGTCCATTATATGATATCAAATTTTTGTTACAAAGGAGTTGTTCCTACAGTTATTCAATTACCTATGCAATAAATACACAGTGCCTCTGATATCACTCCATGAGCACTGTGGGCAAATAATGAATTCAATGGCAAAGCCTGTAACATCACATCTTTAATTTCACATGAGAGAAAATGTGCTCTAAACATTCTGGAATAGCTCGCTGCCTTAACTTACAGACAAGTTTTGAGCAAAATATCCCAGTATTCGATCATTCATAGTATCGTGTCTCCAAGTGTCTGGTATATCTGGTTTCTGCTTAGAGGATAATAAATTCACCATGGTGCTTAAAAGCCTGCCTACAACAATGGTTTTCCTCTTCTCCAAATAAAGCAYAATATAGGGGATACAGGAGAGAATAATAGAGGAGATCCTAAAGCCATAAAAGCTGCATGTGGGTACTACGGGCTCTTTTAACTCTTTAAATGTGACAAAACATAAATGCTCAGACACAGCTATTAGGCAAATTCAGACATTACCTTTCCAAAATGGAGGATTCTGTTGAACGTGTTGATGCTGGAAGTCAAGTTGGATGGTGATGAAATATTCTGAAAGGTGCTTTCTCCAAGAGATACCAAATCCCCAAATGCTGCAATATTAAGTTTGAAACACTAGATTTTACTTGATGATWTTTAACCTCTTTGCTACATCATACCATTACACAAGATAGCTAACTGACTACAGCTTTGGGTATGCCATCATTAACCTGTCTCCAAAGGCACAGCCAACAGCATCCTGTAATTACCTACTTAAGGTTTTTTTCTGATGTAATCAAATCTTGGATTAAACTATTTCTGTAACTTTTTAAAATCAAAGGCATTTAACTATCTGGTTGTAGTTAAACAATTTCTCCAGTCCTGCAACTCCTCCATGCTAGGAGAAACATTGGCAGTCTTGCAAGGAAGCCTTGCTCGAGTAGACAGCCCTGCAAAGGAGCGCTCTCCAGGTGTCTTTGGCATTGGGGTGGGGAGGGGCACTTGTTATTCAGAAACGGCCCCAACACAGACTCAGAGCACTGCTGCCCGCTATGCACAGAGGCAACACTGCCAGGTCCCCAGCTGACACACACCAAAGCCAACGTTCGCACTGAGTCATATTCTCAGAACAACTCAGCTCACTGGAACCAAAGGAGCTATGCCAGTTTGCACCAGCTGAGACAATGAATTTTTTCTTCTTTCAAATAAGAGGCATAACTGAGTTCCTTCTGCACCATCCATGTCCACCAAAATAAGCAAGCTAGTCACTGCCTTTTTTTTTTTTTTTTTTTTTTTTTTCATTCCTCGGCTTTGATCCCTTTCACATGCTGTCTTTCTCTGCCCAAACACCGAAGAGTGACTAGTGACTGCACTGGCAGGAATGCTAATTGAAACAGTGAATGGCTCGGGCAGAACAATCACAGAATGCAAATTTGTAATCCTTCATTTGATTGTGAGCTCCCTGGAGAAATGACTATCCGTCATGAGGGCTTGCGGACAGTACTAGCCATTACCATCAATAAATAATAACTGTAATGATTTTCCAAAAATTTAAGTCTGAAAGCTCCTTCAGGAAAAAGAAACACATCAGAGAACACCACCAACAATAAATATCCACTGCGGTACAGAAGACGACTTATTTTCTCGATAATTGTGAATAAGAAATACATCTGAAAAAAATAATAAGCTGTTTATGGACAATTTGTGGGCAATAAAAAGGCAACATTCCATAAATAGCCAGGTCTTTAATTAACGTCCAAACAGTCTGTGATCTCATATCGCTCCTGTGAAGCACAGCACTTTAATCCTGGTTTCYTGGCCAAATTCCAGGTCTTTTTTTACAGACAGCTACTTGTAATTATTCTCAAGAATTTATACTAATGCCATGGACATGGTCACGCGTCTGTGAAGAACACAGGAATCATTTTAGAAGTGCTCGAAGAATCGCATCTCTGTCCAGACGGCTTCAAAGGATCAGCCTTTGAAAGCCTTTAAAAGATCAGCCTTCTGCAAGCAGCACTGAATAACCTACCCAACGCAGTGTTCTTGCTTTTAGGAACCTCAGCACTCCGTAATGATGGGTGGCTGTCCTTGCCCACATTAGTTGATCTCCTCCGCTTACTGGGGAAAAAAAAAAGGGTGAGAGGGAGAAAAATAAAGAGACTTTTAATAACTCAGAATTTCTTATGATGAAGCCTGTGCTCAACTACTGCATGACTCAGGATGGGTCTACAGCAGGATTTCAGAAGTGGTGTATTGAAATCTGACTTGGCCAGAAATTTGGTTTCTTCTACAGGACTGCTGTGCATTTGGAGGTAAAGCACTGTAGTGCTCTCAGATACTAAAGAGATGGAGAGGACTGCATTCATGCCTGATGCCTCTCCAGTGACAAAACTTTCAACCCACCAGAGACAGGTAAGGTTTGATAAATGTGTATGTCGTGTAATCTTAAACAAATTCCCAGTTCTGCAAAGACCATCTCATTTTATCAGGTCATATTCTGTCCTCCACTGACACATGCTCAGCAAAAAAAAACAGTGCAGATCTTCAAGGCACTGTTAAGGATAATCTGGCTGAGCAGAGAGGTCTTGACGTAAACTGAGACTGCTCTATGCTAGAACAGCAGGCTGCGTGCCTGTACTGAGAAATCCTTTAAGACATCAGGACTTTACTTCATCCTTCCCAAACATTTCACTTCAAGGGAACAGTAAGGATGGAAGATGTTGCTTTTGTGCTAAGTTTTTGTACTTCAGTTCCTTTCTATTCAGGGAAATCTAAAATGGCCACATTTTGCACTCCTCAGTACATGCTTCTGGGAAATAGAATCAAAGATGAGAATCTTGTCCATTTTCTCTGCTGACCACCGATAAGAAACAATTTTAGGACATGTTAAAAAATTGTTTAATAMGAGCTTCTGTGATTTGCACAATGGGGGAATAAAATACTGTGTTATTAGCTGAATATTGCAAACACTATAATACTATGCATTAATGTCTCCAGATGATAAAAAGTAACAGATAAAATATTTTACATTTATGATAAATTCACCCTGGCTGGTTCTGCTCATGTAAGAGAGTTGAGTCTATTCACATTGGCTTCTGGAGCCTTCTCTTGCCCAGCCAACCTTCTGCAGAGGTTTTATACTCTGCTGTACCCTGCTACACAGGATACAGCACAAAATCTCCAGCCTTAGCACTAAAAGTTTGATCTGGTTACTTAAACGCAGCTTGTTTTTCTTTTAGAATACAACATATTTTTAAGACTACCATTGACCTTGTAAGTGTACATATATTCACATAGTTGTGTGATACTTTACATAGCTAACTTCTAGCATCAGCAGTGGTCATGATGCTTATTAATGAATCATATGACTTGAGCTATAATTTAGAAAAACTCTTTGATTTTTCAGCCATCAAAAACAGTTATTTCCAAAGCAGCTGCATGCAAACCAGAAACAGAAAGCAAGGAAGATTTACAGCCATTGAAGTCCATGGAAGACTTCCAGCTTTAGCACTGAAGGTTCCCATTTCTTCATTTCAAGGCCCCAAATTAACACAGTTTAACATGCCCAGGGAAAACAATGACAATGAGTAAGCGACTGAAGAGCTAGGAATCCAGGGATCCAGTCTCTGTATGGCTCTGCTCTCTTCTGCTGTGTGATCCTGAATTTGGTTAGGATGCACTTTGCATAAATTTAGTCATCCATACATTTAGTCATCTAGGTTCCTTCTAACCCACAGAGACTTAACGACTACCAACTTGCCCCAAGAAATACCAGTCCCTTTGCATAGACTAAAAGGGAATCACCAACCCAGGCTCCCTCCATCCTGTCTGATGGGCTCTCAGGCTTGTGGCCTAGCTGATTCCCTTCAGATTCAAAGTCTGGCCGAGAGGGATTCTGAGGCTCTGAAATAGCCACTCTGGAACAGCCTCCCATCTGAAAGCAAGGATGAGGAACCTGGGATCTTGACTGTGACATACCAAGATCTTCAGTTCTCTAACAACCAGCCAGGCCTTAGAGCACCATGTTCCCCAGTGGCCTGCCAGAGTCAGGCAGCCAGGATGCAGAGGCACTCCTGGCTGGCATGTCTCAGAGTAAATGTTACTTGGCTTCCACTGGAACATCACTTAGATTGAAATGCATCCACTAAACATTTTAATTTCAAAAAAACCAGCATTCCAGCAAAAAATTCCCAACCAGCTCCACTCTGTAAACCTACAGTTACTGCTCTCAGGAGCATGTCTCTTCATTTTCATTTGCCTCTATGTTATATCTTCTCTAGCAGAGAAGATCCCCATTTCTCCCATTTTGGCTGGGGTCTGAATGCTTTACTAAAAGAGCAGTTGCTCCAGCATAAATGTATCTCTAAAGCAAGAGCTGTTTGGGGACATTTGCCACTTCTAACCAAAGTGTCCCGAACCAATAGCCATGGGCAGCACACTGGGCTGCTCTCAGTGCAGCTTTACTGACTGATGCTCCTAAAGATCTGACTCCTAATCATGCAAAGAAGYATCTTCACTCTGATTTGAGAAGTCTGGTTCTTCAGAAGCATCTTGCTTGGGGAATAAAAACCTCTTCTAAAGAGCCTGACTCATAGCTATCCTTAACACAAACATTTTTAAAGCATCCAGTGTTGTGCCCCATATTCTCATTTTTAAGTGCTCAAGTATCTGAGACCACTCTATTGAGGAAAAAACACACATACATGGCTGCTCCCTCCATATCAAAGCAAGTCTTATTCTACAGCTTGTAATACCAGAATCATTCAGATTCCCTTACAGTCTGAGAGATGAGATGCCATTAAGTCTCGGCAGCAGATCTTCTGGTGTATAGGGTGTTCCTTTACATCTGGCATCTGAATCACAAAGCACAGTTTGCAGGAATGGGAAGAAGCCTGCGCTAGGAAGGTTTCGGGGTGCAAGATAACCTGGAGGAAGAGAGAGAAGAAAGAAAATGCCATTATTGTGATATGGATGTGTGTTCTGTTGCCACAYGTTTCTATCAGTATGTGTTATTTTCTTCTTCCAAGGCATGGGTTTGATTCTCAGTTTCACTGAGGTTCCTTTACTCCATCCCGGCAGCRTCAGTTCCCAAATTCCAACAGAAGGCCCCAACACTGACAGAGCCATGAAAGGGTACTTAATAAAGTATCAAGTCATTTATTTGTAAGAAGATACTTGTCAGTCTCAAAGCAACAGCAGACACCTTTACTAAAATGGATGGAAACAGGCAGGAAATGACAAAGGCATCCTAAGATTTACGTGTCCTATTTTGTTTATTTTTTAATTGGATGCATGGCCAGACTAACCTGAAGCACCAAAATTTGGTTGGACCATCCTCTGTGCAAAGCCACAAGCTTCAGTTTCAAGCTAGGCTATTAAAACAGGACTCAGCTTTTACCACAGGAAGGGCAATGGAACCATCATCAGACGACCTTCTTTGCTGAAAAGTTTATGCAGATCTGCCCAGGGAAGGGAGAGGCGCAATCTGTCACCGCTCTCCCTGTGTCTCCTGCCATCACAGTGCGGCTCCAGTGCCATCTGCTTGGTGACCTATGGTGCTGGCAGCCAGCACTAAGGGGTGAGATGTATGTCCCTGTCTCCAATTTCTGGAAGGAGAGGGAAGACTTGAGCAATTAGACTTCAGTGTTTCCTGTGCCACTTGCCCTGTGCTGCTTACCACCCGTCAGAGAGTTCACTTTCTGCTCTTCCTCTCAGTGACAAACTCTAATAAATCTTGAAGCTCTTTCACAGGATCATAGCAACATGTTATTTAAAATAATCATTTGGAAAATTACCTGGTAAAGGATGTGGTTATTATTTCTACTATGGAAAGGAGCCAGAGATTCGAAAAGCCTGCAGGCAGCCTTGGGATAATTGATTACCTTGCTGCTCAGTCTCCACAGACAACCTATGACTCTAGCCCTTGCACAGCTTTACCTCTAACCCCTCCAAATGAGACGATACTACATTTGCACTACATTTATTAATTACAGCAGTGGTCAAAAATTAGACATTCCCAAAGGCAAGAGCAGTGTTATGTGGAGGATATGGCTGTTGGTAAACCAGTTATGAAATCGTAAATGAGAGAGACTTCCTGACTTTCTTGAGCTTTGCTCAGCATGGGCAGTCACAGTCCAAGGGTGTGCACAACCGTGTTGGTTGCCAGACATGAAAGGGGATGTTCAAGCCTCCAGCCGCAGAGCTCTGGGTCAAGCTGCAAATGCTGATGGTTTAGTGTGGGAGGTTCACACTACCTCAGGCAAGGTAACAACTTGGCACACGGTGCTCCTGAGACCTGGAAGAGTCAAAGGCACCCATATTGGGCATCTTTGATTCCTTTGTACATCAGCAGAGAATTACCCCAGAAAGTTAAAGTATGAACCCCACTAGAGGAGATGTCTAGAGCTCTGTCTACACTAGGCTGTTGGAAGCTCCCCCAACAGCTTTTGCATCCTCCAGGCCACCTGAGTTACATGACAGGTCAAGCCAGCTCCCAGTAATCATGGAGGAACAAGGATTGCAAAAGATCTCTCTTGTCCCTACAGGCACTCCTTCCGGTGCTCAGGCCAAAGAACAAGCCATGTGCCACACTAAAGTTTTCGGAGTGTAATTAGTCCACCGCCCATGAGAGAAATTTCAGACTGGCACACTTGAATCTGGAAGCAGCCTTTTGTAAATATCCCCTGCCATGTCTCAGACTATTGCCTTTTGAGATCACCAATTACAACCCTGCAAAATCACTTTTTGCACATACTGGCGTTTTTCTCTCATCTTYGTTCTGATCTTCAGTACTCTCATTTCCACAAAGGAAAGGGATTCACCTCCCAATTCAAACACGCAMATCACAGACTTCACTCATCAGCATCTCTATCAAAATGCAACTTCAAAGACCTAAAAAGCCATCGGGTTCAGGACAGAGAGCATAACCACAAGGAAGCAAAACAGGTAAGAACTAAGAACTGGGAAGGAAAGGGCTACACCCTCTACCGCTATCCACATCCACCAGTGACAACCGGGGCCAGCAACTTATCGTAGGCCTCACTTTAGTCTGCACGAAGAGGTTCCTCTCAGTCCCAGTGTTCTCCTGTCTTTGTCACAAACAACGTTCATACAGGGAAAGAGTRTCTCCAGGGGGCACATAAACATATGGCAGATACATACAATACCTCTAAAATGTGAGGTAAACAGCCGGGCAGCTGGGACTTGCCCAGCAGCCTCTTAACGGCCACTTACTGGGAGGACCAGGGTTYGGTGGCTTTTAAAGCTTGGGTCTCTCAGGAGACCTACAGACCTACAGCTGTGTTACCCCTGAGCATGAGGGAGGAGAAAAGCACAGGATGGGGAGCTCAGGGAGCATCGCTGTTCTTTGGAGAGATGCAAGATATTAACAGAGAGAATTATGCAAGGGATCCTGCTGGATCCAGGGCAGGGGAAGGCACTTCCTTGAGATAAGCAGCAATGACAAACGTTAAAATTGGATTCAAAAGGGCAGTACATTGAACCAAGAACAATTACACAATCTGTTTCTGTATCACAAGCAAGGGGTATGGTGTAACACAGTGATTAACTTTTTTTTTTTTTAATAGGTAGGCAAAAGATTAAGAGCAGGCTGAAAAATAAAGGGAACAAAAATTTATGAACTTCACGGTACTGTGAAGGAAAAAAAAACTGAAGTTGGAAGTGCTTCTGCTCATCGTGGCAACATGATGCCTGTGAARACATCAGTGGACCAACACAACTGAGATACTCAGTGAAGCTGTGCCAATTCGCATCAGATGTTGAGCGGTGTGCTGGCACTTGATTACAACCACGGAGCCTGAGCCATCACTGAGTCACTGCAGTTCTGTACTGAAGTAACTCCACAATGTTCTTGGCACAAAAGCAGTGGTGATGACAGAGTGGACTTTTCTGGAAGAGGCCTCAACTCTAATAGCAACTAGAGAATTAAGAAAGTTTTAAAAAAGACCACGACACAAAAATCCACAACGTGTGGGCCAAATTCTCATTTGGTGTAAATTAGATCTACGCTGATTCTTAACCCTGGATATATAGCCAAAATGTGCTCTGGTCTGTGTCAAGAACACAAATCTAACRTGGGTTTATCCTCCAGGATGAGATGGATTGTTGCCTTGACTCCGYTGCCTGCGTTGATGAAATCTCTACTGACTATAAAGTCAGAAACAGGCAGCCCTCCCGCCAATACTAATAGATGGGAGAGGAGGCCATGTCCAGAGAACAACTTGGCTCTGGTGTGGCTCCTTCAGTACCATGAACTTGCTAAGYTTCTCCCTCTGTGAGGAACGGATGMAAATACCTTTGGAGGATCTCATTACACTGACTGACATGTCCGAATCTAAATGAAACATGTTCACCTTGCCACACTGATTTGGTTGCTTTCACCACGCTGGGGTTTCAGGYATTCTAATCAGCTGAGTCTAACCATTCATTTCAAGGAATTGAGGACTTCAATGGATCGCAGGCAAGGCACAATGAATGCAGCCCTTAATACAATTCACTTCAAACCGAGATCAGTGAGGCTGCCTGTGCCAAGAGAGGCAACACTGAGAGCATAACAGCCATTATTATCCACACCAGGGCAAAGGAAACTAAATATATCTAGCATTTTCAGGTTATTGCTTCCTGTATTTCTTATCACTCCTCTGCATGAAACAAGGGAGTATGACTTACAAAGATAGGAGCATATCCACATCTGGTATCAGTTATACACTAGTTTAAATCAGCCAAGGCTCTCCCAGGTAAACTATTAACCAGCTCACTTCAGTCTCCTTATTACCTTCCTTCTCCTCAATTACCCAGTCTCAGCTCTGCTGCTCTGATGTGCACTAACTATATTGCAGCTTCATCATTTGAACATGCAAATCCCATTAAATGTAATGGAACTACACACACCATTTCTTTTGTTTTCAAGATAGCATATATGCATTCCTCCTCTCTTTAGCATCCACACTATACTTCTAGTTTCAGGGCTTCCATCTAGCTCTGCCATTCATTCTGCAAAGCCAAACAAAAATCTATATTCCATCCTATTCACAAAGGTACAGGATTTCCATTATGAGTGGCTACTTCTTAAATAAAGGCACACGAACCAGATTTTCTTCCTCCTTTATCAATAATAAAAGCTTTGCTGAGGATTCGTATTTTCTACCTACCCATAGTTTAGCGTCCTATCATCACTTTCTGGCCAGGAGAAAGTTTCTCGTGTCTTTCAGAGCTCCCATACTGCATATACCTTACCCATTAAATCCTTAAATATTCTTGCCCTAGTTCATAAAAAATCCATACAAATTTCAAATCTCCCATCTGGTGAATTAAAGGCATTTATRGGTAAATGCCCATAAATAGAAAGTACTGTGTTTAACTAAAAATGCATTCCATCATTGCTAAATCATAGGAAGGAGGACTCGTCTGGACAAAAAAAGATAGCCAAAACCAGTATGATAGAAAAACAAATAAAATCATGACAGTACTGAAAAGGGTGAGTAAATAATTGTCCCTCGTAAAACAGGGACAAAAAGACCAATGAAATCATGAGGTAGCAGGCAAAAGGCAAAAAGCACCTTTTCTCACAAGTGTCAAAATACTGTGGAGCTCAGTGTCACAGGCTGTATGTATGCTGAAAAGTATACATTCATTTAAAAAAAGAATTAGACAAATTCACAGCAGATACATTTGTCAGTGACTATTAAATATGACCACCTGCATTCTACTTCTTCAGCTTCTGGTTCAAGAAACCTTAAACCCTCAATCCCTTGAGAATTATTCTAGTGGAGAAATGTGCTTGATGTTCCAGTGTGTTTTCTCTCTCAWGCAACCCTAAGCAGTACCAGGCAGTCTAATCCCAAAAGGCAACTCTGACTGTTTATGAATTGTGATTTATATTCATCTAAGAAACCASAAAATATAAAATGAAAATATTTAGTACTACAGTGACTCCTCCTTCCAGCTTCCTAAGCAAAGCATTGGACTAAAACACAGGAAGTTCTGCCTAAATCTAAGGAAGAACTTCTTTACTGAGAGTGTGTCAGAGCACTGGAACAGGCTGCCCAGAGAGGTTGTGGAGTCTCCTTCTCTGGAGATACTCAAAACCCACCTGGATCTGATTCTGTGCAATGTGCTTTAGGTGACCTTGCTTGAGCAGGGGTGTTGGACTAGATGATCTTCAGAGGTCCCTTCCAACCTCAACCATTCTGTGATTTTCTGACTACATTGTCTATATAGAACTTCTCAATTCCTTCCAAGTCTTTCCCACAATAGTACAGCATTGCTTGAAACTTTATTCCTTGGTCCTGTTACAAATCCAGAGTCAAAAAGACAAAGAACATGACTGATTCATGGCACTAATGACTGAGATTGTTTGCCATCTGCATGCAGTTGCCAATTTCCAGCTTTCTTTGCATTCAAACTTTACAACTCACACTGCCTATCTTTCGTAGAAAGCATTACAATGTGCTACGGCTATGGATAACTAAAAAACTGGATTTGATAATTGTATCTATGGGGTAAAATTAATTCTGAAGTAGGATATTTCTTATACATACGGAGAATGACCCAAAAAGCTGGTCGGCCTATCCCKTTATTTATGAAAGGACAATATTTAATTGTTGTTGCACTTGTATTGCCATGATGTTGTAAGAAATATTCACGTGCTCTGAAAATTAAGTCTGACCCTGAAGACTAAGAAAGGGGCCTACACATGCCTGGTTACCTAGAAATGAAATCTTTAGTGGAAGCAGGAACAGGAAGCAAACACCAGCTAAGCCTTTCCTCTTCCTTTTTCACACCTGTAAGATCAGCACCAGCAGCAGTCCCACAGCTGTTGCAGAAATAGGGTGAGGACAGTAAGTGCCACAGTTTCWGGCAGTACAGCCCATATCCTATTCAGCGTGTTGAAAGCCCACAGCACAGTAGTGATTAGTCTTACTGATTTTAATGGGATTACTCAGGCTTCGTGTTAAACACAYACTTAACTTAAGAGCTATGCTGGATCAGAGCTAATGGTTTGTCCTTCCACTCCCATCACCTGTTGGGCAGGCTGCAGGAAGAAGAGATTCCCCCTGAGCTTACCCTGAAGTTGCAAGACACCCAATACCCTTTGGATCTATCCTAGCACAGTCATTTTTGTTCCTCTAGGAGCCCCCACCACTGTTGCATGTTAGRGCAGACCCATGTCACAGGGTAGGACACAGTAAACTCCAGTCCACACAGTGCAACACACTACTCCGTGAATGTAACAGTACAGGTCTGGACAGTATGCAACACAGGGAAAACTGTCAGCTGGGCTTATTGGCTTGGGCCCAGCACCACCAGTAATTACAATGATCTGGCACCAGCCCATGTATTGCTGCGCCTGAAGCGTGCGCACTCCCCATCTGCCCTTCTATTATGCTTAAGCTCTGTTACCCTTTACCTTCTTTCCTCCTCTTTCCCTCAACACAAAGCTGTGTTTTCTTTCATTTTCCCCAYGCAAATAATTACGTAACGTACTGTAAAAGATGCTGCGAATAYCTATTACACATACACCAGCACACAGTGATCTGTGCTATATCGCCTACCCTGATTTGCAAGTCATACACTCCTATTTTTCAAAATGAAAGCTTAGCAGGACTGTGGATAAACATCAGCCCAGGCTTCGATTCAACCTGCCAGAAGCTCAGTCCAACAAGGTGAGTTTAAAGAGTCTAAGTTTTTTGTCATTACAGTAATGGTACCCTTCTTCTCCTGAGTATCTCAGTAACACAGTCTCCTCAACTGTTTGCCTAGAACAGYGGGATCGAAGTAGCAGACAAGGCACTACCCAGCTCCTCCCAGTGTTGGTGGTCTCAGTGGAGGAAGCATTTCATATCGCCTAATTCTTCCCTCTAGTATTTCAGGCTCTGCAAAAAAGATTAGCCCAGAGTAGATAGCATGCTTACTTCCACGCTTATTAGGACTAGGCAAGCCAGTTTTGCTCGCCCACAAACCTTCATCCTTCACYTCCTTATTTAATAAATTAAAAATCAGCACCTGAATCAGAATGCATTGGGTTCACATACTGATTAGAGATAACAAAAAGCAGAAAAACTGCTTAAAATTTGCAAARGAGTGAGAGAAAACAACAGGTTTAAAGGGAGGAGGAAAAAACCCAAACCAAACAAAGAACAAGGGAGGGGAGATGGAAATTTTTCAAGAGATACTATGAATTCAGGTCAAGACAGGGAAATGACAGAGCTAACGTCTACACGGTGAGGCAGAGCTGATGGAGTGGGAACAGCATGACGGCGATCATACTGGAAGTTGATTGCCTTGTGGAGAGACATGCCAGTGACTGCAGCACAAACACACTGCGAGAGAAACACCAGGTCTTCTCTAAGCAGTGTTTAATGCAGACAAGGCTATCCAGGTCTTGTTGCAGGAAAGCCAGCTTGCTCTTATTTGTATGAGTAGGAGGCACTGCAGCCACAAACAGGACCTAAACTGAATCTGAATAGAGTCAAAACATTTCCCAGCTAGAAGCAGGAACCTAAAAAGCCTAAATTCATATCTAGACTCTGGAGAAACTGCACAAAGCTGTGTTTATTAAACCAATATCTTTCAGTCCTGGGTGGCTCCAGGTAATCACTGCTGTCCATATTTATATTCTTTAAACAAAAGCAACCTCCTTGTCGTAAACACAGACACCAACAATTGCTKACTTTAGTGCAAGCTGAACTGCTCAGCACCTCTGAAAAAACAATTCTGGAGTTTTAAGTCCCTGCATATGGATTCAGATGCCTTGTTTGAGGAAGACGATTAGAATTAAGTGACTTCCCCAAGGCCCCGTTGTAATTCAGGAGGGAAGAAAAAATCCTGGGAACTCAAGCAGCTCCTGTCTCCAATTCTTAACATCCTTCAGTCACACCTTTTAAGATGGAGAAGCCTGAAGAARGAAATGGAGGTGGGGAAAGATACACAAAATGGAAAGCACCAGAAACATCACAGGGCTCTGTACAGTCTGTGGGTCTTGGAACTAAATGGAAGCCTGAGTAAGTCACAGGGACCTGCACAGCTGCTTATATATGTAAGGAGGCCAACGTGTATTTTTTTGTTCTAGCAAATGTGGAGAATAATTCATACCCTGCTCTGCAATGTTTCTGTGAAACAGTGTTATAGGGCAATCTGCTCCCTAGCACAAGGGCTGCACAGCAAGACGAAATAAAACAAAACGCACACAAAGCAAGTACACTTAAGGAGGGATCTGAAGAGATTATTTTGCTAATCATATTGTACTCAAATAAAGACAAAATTTGGTTTTGAAGAAAGAGGAGCAAACTGACCAAAAAGAAGGGGAGGAAAATAAAAATAGCAGTGGAAAGGAAAAGGAGGAGTGGAGCTGCTGCACTGCAGGCAAATTGTGAGGAAGAGCTGGGAATCTGATGAGTACTTGTCTGTATATGGAGTAGGTTGAACCTTCAGGGAGGATTGTACCTTGCATAAATACCCATGATTTATCCAAATACAGCTAAGCCACCATCTCGACTCCCTGTAATTAGCATGGGAACCTATTAATTTATCCATACTGCTGGGCAAAGAGATGAGCTCAAGTCTTTCCAAATCTGAAGCAAATTCCTTTAAAACGCAAGCATCTTTTCAGAGCTTTCTCATTGCCAGCATGGTATCTCAGAGGAAGGCAGTTGTGTGGCCCACCTTGCTCTCTGCCCTCTGCTCACACATGTCCCTCTGACAGCCACAGCCATCATTTACCTGGAGAAATAATCCAGCTTAAGGTCTTCGGCTGTTTACTGGGTGTGAGGGTTTCTGCATTAAAACAACATACAGGGATTTACGCAGGACGCTGTCAGAGCTAAAAGCAGTTTGAGCTCCTGAGCCCCTACAGGACTCAACTTGTGCTGATCCATGGGCAGAAGCCCATGAATATCTACCGGTACACTACTACAGCAGTCAGTGGGGCAAACAGAGACTGTATGTGGGTGGCAGAGACAGAGGGTATCAGGCACCGCCTGCCACAGTCTTGGCAGAGCAGACACCTTGTGCCTGTCACAACCAGACACCTTGCTGTTAGAAGCATGGAAATGGGGCACAGAGCATAGCTGACACACCTGAGCTACATCGCTCCTCCGAGCAGCCGGGAGCTACCTGGCAGCCGCACAGGGCACTCTCCTTAGCATGGGGCTACAATGTGGAAACGGCCTTTAACAACCAAGGCTGCAACACATGGGAACCTATGGATCAGCTGCTGGCAGAAGAATGTTATCTGCAACAGATGTGACTATGTTCAGAGAGCTGGGGAGCTGCCGTGCTAACAGAAGCAATGGCTTGGAAAAGCATGTTTGTYCAACGAGCACTAGGGTAATGTACCACGTTAGAAGGTCCCTAGTAGGCACCCTGATACCACCTGTATTGATCTTTGTCTAAATTTTATACAGCTTCCCACCTCTTCTTCCAGTATTGCCCTGGCCAGGGTAACTTGTGCCGCAGTTACCTCTAATATATAATAGCGCCCAGCACAGAAGTCACAGGGAAGCTTCCTTTGCAGATACAATAAGCCACAGCCTGATTCAGACTGATCTTTCCAACCAGTTCTGGACCTGCTGAAGTCCTAGCTGCCAACCACTGCAAGACTGAATGGGCTACACCTCACAGATTGCCCTCCTATTCTGCACCCTCTCCCAGGAACACTCTAGTCAAGAATACAAGCAGGGTATGAGTACCTGCTCCCAGGGTTGTACAATGCAGCACTGTCTCAAAACTAGACCTAAACAACTGTGCTGGTACTGGAAAGGGGTCTAGTGCTTAATTACCCTAGTATTCCTCCAGTCTAAGATACTTTGCAAAGAGCAGCCTTGTGGAGTACTTTACTAGTGAGTCTAACATAAGCATCTCTGAGTAAATGTAATACACCATGCAGACATCTCCACGTGAGTAATAAAATCTAGTTGAAAATTCTGGGCAGGAGGTGGAGGGTAAGATGTGCTTTGCTGAGAAGAGTTCAGACAAGGAATTCCCTGGCAGAAAGAATTTATTATATTTTGAGATTTGAGCTAAGGGCACATTGTTAGGACTCCCTTTCTACGATGAAGGAAGAACATCCATGAATGAGGCATGGCTTTTGCAGTCCACCATCTAGCACAGTCTGTTGGAAAGCCAAGGGGAGCAGAGCCTTGGGCCTAACAGGATAGCAATGCTTCCACCTCATCTTCGACATGGCACTAAAGAGCTAAGTAGCAGGACAAACTGACAACTAACCACACCCAGGAGAACTTCTATGGAGAGTAAGGATAAGGTCAAACTGACAGAAGGGGAAAGGAGGAGTACCGAAAAGGAAGAAAGCGGGCRGGGAGGGTGTGACAAGGTGTGACAGTGCTAGTTAGAGCAAAGAGTGTAATTGGGCTTCTCTGTAGACTGAGTAGGTTGAGCCCTGAGGGCCTGATTGTATCTCATGCACATTTCCCATACCTCGCAAAAACCCATAGTGATGAAAAGGGATTTTTGTCCCTGCTTACTTTAGAAAACAGGGCGATGAAGACACAAAAGACTGGAAGATACCATCAAACCCCATTCATTGGCTTCTACTCCATAACTTCCTACTCCACATGCACACCATAAAACATATCCCAGTACCTTCCAGCAAATACAAGAGCTATAATAAAGAGGTCAAAAGCTACAACTGTGATAGGCACAATGAGTTGGATGGGTAGTTTGTTCAGTGAGACTCTCAGATGATAACAGGAACTGGGTCTGCAGAGACGGACAAATCTCTTTTCTCATCTCTCCTGCCAATATTCTCTGCTGACCTCAAAATACATCAAACAGAACCCTGGGAGAAAGAAGAGAGATTTTTTTTTCCCTCACTTAGATAAGAGAATTTTTTTYCCCCCACTTAGATATTGGATGTCTTTTAGTGAAGGAAATTATATCAGATGGATTCCAGCTCTTCRTTTTTCTGCAGTTCTCAGTTTTCTTGTGAGCATCCTCTTGACTAGAGATGTTTATTTGACAAGTCACTAGCCTTTGGAGTTCAGTCCAGCACTAGTTCCCCTTGCATTAGGTGCTACACAAACATATTGCAAAGTAAGCAACATTGAGAAGKAGAGCTCACCACTTATTCATTCTCAAATGATATTTGTTAGGTATTTTCTCCAAATAATCSTCAGTCTATTAGATGCCTATTAGACAACCTTCAGAAGAACTTACTATATCAAATTTGAGGAGTTGGTTTTAATTGGGCAAATCATGTATTTCCCCGCATTTTGTGGCCTTGAATACATGAGATAAGCATGAGATAAGGTTTTCTGCAAGGTTACCTCTAAGGCTTCAAAATTCAGCATCTGAATAGCTTATTCTATTCTATTTTTGTGCCATTGATTCGGTGCTTCCTGACTTTACTGTCTACCTGCAATGATCTCTTGATAGCAGCAGAACTGGAAAGAGCTGCTTGCCACTATTTAACAATTGTGTCCTTCAAGGTAGGTACTGGATTAACAATAACTGGATTAGCAGAGAATGGATTTTATTCCTGTTCATTACAAACAAAAAACACCCTCCTGTAACAGTTTTTAGATGTGTTCCCCCTTCTCTCTCTTTTTCATCTATCAGAAAAGCAAGTTCCCCAAAATTTCTCTTTTGATTTTCAAGCTGAAAGATGATACATTTTTCAGCTGTCAATAAAAGAAGGTATTTTTTCAAGTAAATGTTCTTATTTAACTAGAAAAGCCACAGAAATTGGCTGTTCTATATTCCAGTTAATAAACTCCTCCACTCTCTCGATCTTCTTTGATGGTCTCTAAAAATCCGGATCACATGAGTACACTACAATCATTAACGTATTTTCCAGCACAAAATCTCTTTGTGATAGACAGTTGCTATCATCCTGTTTCTGAGACAGACAGACACACATACACACAAAGACTTGCCCCAAAACACAAATAATTCATGGAGGGAAGAGGAATAAGTCCCAAGATCCTGCCCAACATTTCCCTTTCCTGTAAAGCACAATTGATTAAACTAGCTGCTGTCCCTAGGAACATTCCTTCCAATCTATTAATTCAAAGATGCAATCATCCAGAGCAGACGATGCTCCAAATAAATATACATACAAATTAACAGCCACGTACAGTAAAATAATAAACATTTTACCATTCAGCTGGCTCTCTTGACATTCATCTTATCTGATTTATTGGGAACAGGAAGTACAATTGATGGAGCAGCGTGGGAGGACCGCCATTTCCACACTTGGCAGAATCTGGGKTTTTCACAAAGTACATGTCCAGTCTTGCCTGCTCCAACTGGCTCAAGAGAACTGGGCAGAGCACAAATTATATAGCATGCCTAAAGAGGTCTTTTGCAGACTGCAGGTGGGGCTGGGGTTAAAAGACCACCCTAACACACCAAAAATGTTTTTCTTCATTAGAGACTTCCTGTGATACTTTCTCAAAGTACCTTACCCTGATTTCAACCCTGTCAATAAAATGAGGTACAGAAATCTTCAGTCAGACTAGGCTGCAAGCTCTCTGGATGAAGGCTATATCTAACGGCATAGTTAGTGATCGTCACAACATGGCTCTTTCTCATGCATAGTATATAAAAGACGTAATTTTTTCTCCCTTCAACTTCAGTATCACACTCAAATGTTAGGGAAATGCCATAATTAGGGCTGTCCTCTACTTAAAGAGGCATTCTTTTTGCCCAGGGAATCACACGTGTCAGTAAGTACTGAGTTATTCATTTCCAGTGCACATATATGCCATCTAGGCTACAGGTACAGATCTCTCAGTGACCCCATTTTACACATCTGATGGCTACAGACACCGGAAGACAACTACTTCGGCTCAATGCTGTCATCTCTCCCCCTGTATCAATCTCCTTTCCTCAAATATAAAAATCCAATGCTGCCCATAACAGGGCTCTGTTCTTGTCAGCCTAGGCCAGCCTGATGCTGGTCATCCATGCTAGTGTCTCTCCTGTGAACTGGGTGCTGTAAATCTTCAGGGCAATTTTCAAAGGTATATTCCTATCCTATGTTGAGAAGTTATAGCTGTYGAGATCTGAATTTTAATGGCTCTCTGGCCAGCTTTGTGCTGAACCATGTGGATGTGATTCAGCAGCTCATACGTGCAACACAAAGAAATAAAAATCTCACACAACTTTCAGGGTCTCTCTGCAAAGGCAATGCCAAGGAACCCCCCTAAGGGGCTGACARCAAAGAGGGTGCAGCTCCATGACTGATTTCTCTCAGCACAAAGGTAACCTATTGCTGAAAAGAGGAGCCAGCCCTTCCACCCAGTCCTCTCCTTTCCCATGAGCCAGTACTGGCATCTGTGAGGCCACACAGAGAGAAGAATCAAGGAACTGATCCAACCATAATTAATATGCAAAAAGGGAAAAGTTTCCAATTCGACAAAAATTTCTTTGCTCTGTTGCAGCATATTGACTTCATGAACAAACATGGCCACAGCTGTGGACATAGCAGGACTGTTTCTTCTAGTGGAAGCAGAGGCTTGATAAATCAGTGCAGATTTTTTGGAGCATATTCAAGTGGACCCAGGCTCTGAGTTCCTCTGAGGCAAGACTTGCAAGTGAAAAAAAAAAAAAACTTGTGCAGCTTCTTCCCCCCGTTTGACCACCACTATTCACCCACCCAGGAAAGAGCTGGCATTTCACTTGCAAGTACAGGCTCACACAATACCATTAGGTCACAGCAACTGAACAAATTACCACTCTTCAWCAGACCCTTAGTAGTAGCTGCCTGAACAGGCACTCTTTGTCTCSGGCAAACAGAAAGTAAAACCTTTCATGATAACCAAACTTATTGATCTTACCTCACCTTCATAACCCTACTTGATGTCTGTATCCTTATTCATTTTACTGAACAGGATCTCCTCAAACTGCTCTCTTGTCCCTTAATTTATCTTCCTCTTCTGCTGTCAACAGCAGCATCTGAGTGCATCTTGATGAGACATTTCTGCAAAGTTGTTCTCTAATTATGAAACTAATTTGAAAGAAACAAATAGAAACAACCTCAGAGCAACACAGGCATTTTATTTACAGCATGCTGTATCCCAGGAAATTTCTGCTGAAAACTACAAAGAACCAAATTTGTAACAGTAACAAAACATATCAAATTAGCATATCAGTCACTGAAATGAGAACTAAACCCCAAAGACATAAAAATAACCCAGTTACTTACAGTTTGGCTGTGGCTCTGGAGGAAATTTGAGACGGATAATGGCCAAAATTATGAAAACAATCACAGGCCAGGAAATTAAAATGAACGACCATACCTATAAAATAGCAATGAAAGTATACTGGTTACATTTGTTGTATTGATGTGTTCCAAAATTTGTCTGGAATGTAAAAGTACTACCCTGAATGAGTTATAAGATGCATTGTAAATAAAGCCTGTCTTGGYACACATGCTGTTAAAAACCAGGTATTATTATGCAGAAAGAAAACTACCTAAGTTTGTAAGAGCAAATAACAAGCATGAAAACAACACAAACTTTCCTATGTTTCAGGTTGGCTGATAATTCTCAGGGACAATGTTTACACAGCTTTGTCCAACTTTGAGACACTGCTATGTAATAAGCATGCTGAAAAGTACAAGAATTCTTGAGGTATTGACTGCAAGATATGACATCTAAAGTAGAAAGGTTGATTTGACTGTCAGGGTAATATGGCACTGCTCCAACAATGGCTTAAAGATTACTTTTATTTGATATATTATACTCAAAAAAACAAAGTGATTGACATAGAAATGACAATTTCACATCATTTTTTCCCCAGTGTTCCACCATTCTTCACAAAAAACTAGTTCAACCTACAGTAATACTAGCAAATGGCTAAAAGGAAGAGATTCACAGCATTCACTTAGAAACTGAGCTCACACAGAGGAAGAGGTTTATGCAGTCACGTATCCAGTCAGTGGTAGAGGTCACATTTGAACCCCAGCCACCAGAACCCCTTGTATGAGCTCCTGACCAGAGCAAYCTATTGCCTTAAGATGTCTGCCACCTTTACATTTCCAAATTGTAGCAGTCTGCGTAGRTGAGCTGAGAGGAAGGGAAGGCAAYGTAAAACTAGCCTCCTATGCTTGAAAAAGTATGAAGATTTATTCAGCTCTTGTCTCTGGCATGAGCGCTGACCATTTCAATGGATGAGATTGAAGAAAATACAGTGTAATAAAGTGATCTGGGTAAAAAGCCAAAGATCAGTCTTAAAAGTGCAAGCCTTCAAGTTTTGTAAGGTAGGAAAAGGCAACTTTTCATGTAATCAATTGCTTCTGCCCTGGTTGGCTAGTTTGCTACTGTGCTTACTAGATTAGAGTTTTCCATCCATCAGTAGTTAAGCTCAAACTACCTGCTGCTGCAAAATTGCTGTGTTATCTTCATGGCAATTTTTGAAACTGCAAAGATGTCTGTCTTCAAAATCATCCAATTTTTCATCGTGTTTTTTTTTTTCTTCAGATCAGCAGATATTACCAAATACTGTTTTTCCTGTGATAATTCCAAACCCATAACAGTGTTTTCATTTTCTTTAACACTTACTGGCATGTAAAAACAAACAGACAGACAAATAAATCGTGGCAAGCAATTCAGCTTAAAGACAGTTGTTCTATAGCAACTCAATCCCTATCATCTCTGATGAGATAACACTCAGCTACACCAAGTGGAAGCAAGATTTTATTCCCCAAAACAAAGAACTGACAGAAGTCAGAAGTCAAACCACAAGTCACCTCCCAACACACTCCTTTCCCTCCAGAGAGGGCACTCCTATAATTTCAACATTCAGCAACATTTTAGCTTTTACAGACAGCACTATTTTTGTCTTTTAATCATGCTGCCATTTATAATGAGATTCATCATTGAAGCAAGCCCTTTTTTCTTTATCATTTCTTTGTGTCACATGCTTCCCCTATAAASAGCATGTTTGGGGATTAATTAACTCAGATTAACTCACATGCATACGTTAATAATAACATATCCTCCTTGCTTAGGACCATGTAGGCTAAAGTAAAATTATGGGGTAACAGCAAAGAAACCGATATTAGTCAGAGGCTGCCTAAAGGAAGGGCAAGAGATCTGTCATTTGGTGGGGGAGAGAGATGAATAAATTCTGGTTGTCTCTWCTCAGAAAAATCTTTGTACCTCCCAGTTTGGAGCTAAAATGATGCTTCTATACTCCTTATTCTCCAGGCAGCAGTTCTCTTTAATATCTCTATGCCTTGACTTAACTGGGTTTAACAGTAGCTATTAGCATCAGTTGCAACACTACAGTGTTCTCACTGACCTAGRCATTTCTAGTTAACAGAAAAGAGTCAACCACACACCAGCCAACTTAACTGCAGATAGAACATCTTGACGTGAATGGAGCTATAACCACCGTGAATTTGGCTCTTGGGACATTAAGCACTGCGCTGTGGTACATACTGCATAACCCTTTGGTTGCTGGATATTTCACTGCTAAAAGTAGATTTAATTGCTCGGCTCTCACTTCGCTCATCATCCCCTGAATGCAGATACCTTTTGCCTCTCTCCCACCTCCCTTTAATTAACCAAGCTGCCTAGGAGTGATAGATGGAAAACAGTAAAAGTAGAAGAGGCACTAATTTCCCCAGTTCCCCTTCACACATAGGCTAAACCTTGCTCCCTAGAAGGCTGCAACCTAAATTCACAACTATTCCCTCTTTAGCAGGAATTGTACTAAAGCACTCTGGCCATGGGCACAGAGCCTCTGCTCATTTCAACACACGCTGACAGTCAAGCAAGCTGTGGCTCTCCCCATGCTGCACAGGTAAAGGCAGTCTCTTTAGGGGCTCTGCAAAGAGAGCACATGGAGGAAAAAAAAAAGTGTAAAGCAAAACACAGAATCAGATGTGTTTCCCAGCCCTGGGGAGACTGATAAACTGAGCAAGAACTATGGGAAAGCACTTCAGTCCCTGGGAGAAGACAGAAGCTGACTTGTCAGACCATGCTGCGACACACCAAACCACCCCAGTGAGAGCAGCCACCACCAGCACTCACAGGTTACCTTTACTTGTCAAGAACTGAGGAGCACAACTGAACACTTCTCTTGCAGAACAAATACACTGAAGAAACCATCTAAAAGCCAGATCCATCAGTGAAATCACATTACACAGATAAACTGCAAGCAGCAAGGAGAGAGAAATCAGGATGTGCTGGGGAGTAGAGTTCTGGATTTATTTTACACCCTCTTCAAACTGAGCAAGATCTCTAATTTGGAGAAAGGGAGGGAAAGAGAGCAAGGTTGGAGGGAAATGCCTGCCATAAACAATCAGTGATGGCCAAATTTTTATTTCAACATTTCAGTTCCACAGAATTGACCTTTCCACTCTACAGAAAACCAAGAGAATTAAACCGAGTGAGAGTGTACGATCAAAACTAAAGACAGGGCTTAYGTTAGCATTTACTCTGACCATACAGGAACTAAAGGAGACATGAGCTTTCTGCTTTTAACAAGGTTATTTKGATTGCTCTTGAGAAATAAGAGTGAATTTGCTGGTCGTGACCCTCAGGTTCCTCTGGATCTCAGCAAAAATCTCCTGCATCCTTCACAGCAGCCACTGACTTGACTCAGCTCTAAGGCATACAGCGTGTCTGCAGCTCCCGCAGAGGATCACAAGGAACAAGGTATCTCTCAGAATCAAGTTCCAGATCCGAGAGAGGCAGGAAAGACCAGGCAACAGAGGATCTTGCAAAAGCATGCAGTGATTAGAGGCCTCTCCCTCCCTCTATGGCCACTTTTCTTCCATCTGTCACCATTTTCTGCACCTGCCAATATTTCCCATCCAAACAAAGACAGTTTAAAAACATTGCATTTGGATTACGAGCAAGAGATGAGTTGCGATACAAGTCCATTAATTGCAGTGTGATTCTGCTGAAATTACAGCGCAGTTGTGTAGAAACCACTTTCAGACAAAACTACTGGGCAGACACTGCCCAGACACGCAACACTACCCAAAGGAGCATTTGCTCTCTGATGCCGCTGGAGTTCAGATTGCTCTCTGGACATCACTGGTGACGGTTTATCTTTGGAAAAAAATACCTTTTGGGGTGTTTGATTTGCAGCACACTGGACTGCACTGGAAAACTGCTCTTCACTTGCATCTCTCTGATGCAAACATTTTTAGTTTGTCCATCCTACACAAATCTCTATACAAGAACACCCTCCTCCACCCTCAAACTGTAGGGACTCCCTGGAGGCTTTACACAGACTGCCAGGTCTGCTCCCATGGGAACAGATTCAGGACTGCAGCCTTAACTTAAGTCTGCCCATGTGTGTTTGCATGGACCACTGCCCTGAGAAAGTATCAGAGGCACCAGGTACTCAGTCTGCACCCTAGAGCCAGTATAAACGAGCTCCAACACAAAACACATCTCCTCTTCCATGTCATTCCCTTCCTTTCCTTTCTGCCTCCGTCACCGGCCTTCAAACGCCTTTTTATTTTAATATAGGGATCTTCCTCCCCTGCAGTGCCCCTCTAGGTCCTCAGCCCCTGCAATTTCCAGGTCCCCCTCCTCTACCACTTGATTTTCACACTCACCGGCTGCCTCTTGACACTCAGCCAGTTCTTCCACAACAGGATCCTCAGGTGCTGAGAGAGTGCAGCCATCCTTGGCTGACCCAACCAAAAGTAAATAGGTTATGTATTCTTCCTCCCTAGGCTTTGGAGGCAAAAGCGGAGGCTCTAACCCAGAGGAGCATCCAGTGTCCGGTATCCAAGCCCTTGCCTCTTCCCCACAGCATAGCTCTGAAGCAGCTACCTCATCCACTT
Source organism: Rhea americana (assembly GCF_003343005.1). Taxonomy (NCBI): domain Eukaryota; kingdom Metazoa; phylum Chordata; class Aves; order Rheiformes; family Rheidae; genus Rhea; species Rhea americana. Next base: position 386,825 of record NW_028185594.1, on the reverse strand, counting down.
GTGGCTGCCGCACTCTCTGTAACTATAGCTCTTGTCCTCACAGCAATAGCTCCTAGCAAATTCAACAGGTTATTCTTCTACAGGCAGGCAGACAGATGCAGCAGCCTGCCACCACTTGTGTTAATTATAATATCCAGCCTCTCCTGGCTGCTCTTTGTTCAAGCCCTAACCGATAAAATGGATAGCATTCCAAAAAGATGCTTCTGCTTAAACAGAAGGTGAGGCATGCCTCCTCCTCCCCATGATGAAACTACCTATCTGCCCACACACTGCTTCTGCTGGAGAGGTGTCATCAACAGTGAAGAGTTAGGCCACTCGCCAGGCCAGTCTGACTTCCCYGAGTTCACAGGGAATGGCTGGAAAGAAGAAGAAAGTATTGACAGCCACAGCATGCATCTTCCTGGCCCTGCTGAAGTGGATCTCGCTTTTTTTAATACTTTTGAGTGTCTCAGTGAAACCAACCCATCCACGGAAATTTAATGAAAGAGTTAAGACACATAAATTAAAATCACAGGGACTTACCCAATTGCTCTGCTTCTTGTATCTTCCCTTTCTCTCCAGGGAGATCAATCCTGCAGTTATAACCGTCTGAATTCGATGTAACRCATCAAATCAAGTAGGAATGACATTGCAAGATTAGGTCCCACATAAAGGCTTCGGAGCACTGCTGTGATTTGAACACTGTTTTTCTTGTTATTGAGTTTTTCAGGCTAGTAGCAAGATAGTTGGAAAATCACCTGGAGATCAAAGGAGAGAATAAACTGCAGGTACAGGGGGAAGTACAGATGGCAGTGGAGTGCACATAGCATCAAGGAGTGTAACAGATCTGAGATTTCAAACCAGAGGAGTTCCTGATGAGCTCCCGCTCAGCCATTAGAGCTCTGGTCCCACCCAGGAGAGGACAACACATGGCTTAGTATTCCATTTGCTAACACTGAGGGGACCCTCAAAATCAGTATGCTTTTGTTATGGACTAGGTGTTAGGAAACCATCAGGCAATTCAGTGCAACTCCTCTGCAATGGTCAGAGACCAGTCAGGAATTAAGGCTTTTAATTAAAACCCAATTTGTATGTTACACTTGCGTGTTTGGGTAAAATGAGATCAGCGTGTTTTGTTTTTACAAGAGCACTAAGGGATTGAAAAAAAATGGCATTTTTCAAGTCATTTATCTACCACGGGAACTGAAGGGCAACAGTATGAACCCCTTAAGAGAGAACTGTGTCCAGTGTTGCAAGYGGACAGTGCCCACTATCATTCACTGAAGGGAGGCTTGCCACAGGAGCGCAGATACAAACGCCCTCAGGGAGAGGCGCTATCAGTGCAAAGGTGGCACAAGTTAAGATGCTACTGTGCACTTTTTCAGTTTTTCATGATGAAGAATCAGGGCTTCAGCCAGATTAACGACATCATAAAAAGCACCTGCTTCAAGAACAAACATATTTTTCACTGGWAAAAACAGAAAGCAAAAGGAAAATGCTGAACTTTTGACCAAAAATGGTTTAGAGCACTCTCACTTAAGGATTAAAATATCTGCATGGAGTAGTTTCACRGCTAAATGTTAAGGTTTAAGGGATTTAATTTCTTCAGTGCACAAATACAATTTTCTAAGAGAAATAAAATACATTTCTGACCAGTGATTCATTAAATATTTTGATGAGCAGACATGAGCCTCCCTAAATTTTTTTATAAATCTAATTATTTAGGACTCTCTCCCTTACTTAGATAAACWCTTTGTGAGACTACATACAGGTGTGCCCTGTGGCTTAGTTTCCATCTATTTGCAGTAATGCCACTCTCCCAGAGGAGAAGTCAATTTTGGGGAATGGGAGATCCTGCATGAGAGAAAAAAGAATGTTACTGCTCCTCTCCTTCTAGGGGTGGCTGAACTCCTACCAGGACCTTTGCTTTACTAGCGCTCCCATCACCAGCCTCACATTAGGAATGTATTTAAATTATCTTCTGCTCTCCAATATTGAACAAAACTCTGCTTATTTATGAAAGCTCTGGAACTGTTTTTCATGGCAAAATGACTCATCAGGTTGCAATTACAAAAGCTCCAATTACCCTTGATCATTCCTCATGGTTTTTATTCCCATTACAGGAAGCATTACATGGGCTGACCCATTTTCTGTATCTCATAGCTGTTTGGTGCACTATACTATGATGAAGGAAGAGCGTGGCAGTACGGGTCCCTGCCAGCAGAGGAAAGTCATGCCTACCAATTACTCTTCTGGTTCCAACAACTTGAGACAAGATACACTACAGCCTAAACCAGTAAATGAAACTAGATTCGAGCAAACACAGCAGCACTACCAATAAATACCCTGAAAGGCAAGGGTTACCTTCAACACCTAACATCCAGCTTTGGGACATTTAATGTCAAATCCTAACACATAACAAAACCCTATCCAGTAGCAGGCTACCCGTGTCATTTTAGCTAAATGAGCTAAAATGAGCCTAACAGATTTCCCTGGTATAATTTTGATAGTGACTGGGAAGAAATCCAAGCATTTTTAACTTTCCAGTTCTACATTCACATTCCTTCCATTAAATATCCTTAGGAGAAAGCGATGTCTCTTGGGCCTGAGTCCAGAACAAGCACTGCTCCTCAGAACACTGTTCTAGTTTAGTTACATGTAAGTGGTATAGCAGGTTTCATTTTGCTTGATCCAAACACAATTTGCAAATTTGATTCACTTCTTCAGGACTGAAAAGAACCTCCCAAAATAGATAATTCTGCGGAGGGGGGGGGGAGGGGGAAGGGAGGGGTAGAAGAGAAGAAATATATGATTTCACCATTCAGTACTTTGCCAAGGTCTTTTGAGGCAAGCATCTGATTGCTTCTTTTTGTTATTCAGTCAAACAACTGTTTCAAAAGAACACTGTGATTTGGATAATAATTTTCCCAAGCAAATGCACATCCTTACTTCCTTTGTGAACCTAGTCAACAACCATTCCCCTTGGGAGGTACCCAAATGGTAATTTGTTCAAATTCACTACTATAAAACCAGAATAACTCAATGTCAACTGCTCTCAGAGTGCCTGCACTCAACTCCCCAAGCATCATACTGTTCCAGCTTGAGCACACAAGATGAGAACTTTATTAAGCCACTGTATCTTTTTGTTTTCCAATTYTTTTACATGACAATTCCCGCAGATGGCATAGGAAGCTATGCAACTATATGGCCACTTGTGGACCATGTGACCAGAGTGGGACAGATGTCCCAGAGAAAGTGCAAATGTGCATACAGAAAGAGAGGAAGAGGATGCAAGCGCTAAGCTCTCCTTCTCCCAGTAAATCCTCACTTGCTTTATTCAATGTATGAAGAACTAAGTTTCACCTCTTCCATGCTGAGGTGCAGATTGCTGGTTCAGGTCACAGGGAAGAAAAGCAGAGCCTGCTCCTGTCAACATGGAGCTGAAGGAACCCTCACAGGAGCTCTGAAATGTGACTTCATCTATTACAGGTCTTTAGAGAGCTGGATCATCGTTTATACTACAGTGGTGGCTATAGCCCACAMCAACACCATGCTAGGGGCTGCAGAGTTGAGGGCAAAAAGACTCTCCCTGCACAAAGAATTCACAAACTCTGAGTCCTTTCCTTGGGATGTTCATTCAGAAGTGAATAAATTCAGCTTCCTAGGTTTGCCTATTTACCTCTCAGAGTGAAAACTTGGGGAAGACAGAATTGGGAAGAGGAGAGATCAAAGTCAATGACTGAATGATCTGCAAGAGTATTGCAGACATGCTTGAAGTATGGGGTCCTGCTGTATCAGGGCCAGAGTGCTCAGTATCCTGATACTGAACATCTGAGTGTGCCACAGGCAGCAGCACCGTGCAACACCAAAAGCACAGGGTCTCCCTTCAGATTTAATTCACTGGGAGATTGAGAAGAAACAGTCAGTCTCATAATCAATGTTTCACTAGTTACTTGGTCAAAACAGTAGGTCAGCAAAACAGTAATCRAACAGCCCCATACACAGCTGTCTTATTAACACTCTTGGCTTACCTTTTACAGGCAGGGGGGTGGCTGGAGAAAATCTGACAGGGCAGAATATTTGCCCCCTTAAAATCAGCACTATGGAAAAAAAAAGTTCTGTTGGCAACATGGAGAAAAAAAGAATAAAACACCAATCTTGCAGTGTTTGTGCGTTCTGCCATTAAACCATAGCAGATCCAGAGGTACACAGGTGAACAGTGGTTAGGTGCCCCAAGAAGTGATCACAATAGCAGTGAGTGAAGAAGTATAACCAGATTAACTACCATGCCAGAAAAACACACACAAAGCAGAATGAACTGGAAGAGGAGAGATGGGGTAATGCTGTGACTCAGCAAGATGCAAGATTCTGAATTTGGTACTATCCTCTTACAAAGCTTGCAATGCCTTTAGTTACCAAACTTAGCTCAGTAGCAAGGCAGGACCTTGCAGACTCCCCATCGTTTGCGTAGGTTAGCACCAACCAAATGTCTGACTGTCTCTCTGTGGAAAGCTCAGAGATGTGTGCAGACTTCAGCTGTGATCTCCTGTGCACAAACCAAGCCAGACCGAGGACTACTGAGAACATGTGCCTTTGACCCCACAATTCTATCTGCAAGCTGTTGGGCACTCACAACCAACGCTAAGCAGATCTACCTGCTCACTTACGTGTCCTGTTAGACTCCACTCTTTGCCAATGTCATATACATTTGATATACGCTACAAAAGACAAGTGTCACCATTTCTACCAAAATAGAGACAGAGGCAGATAGCAACAAGAAAAGCACTCACGCAATGGGAACTGCACTGCTGATCTCTAGCTCCAAGCCCCGAGGCAGCTGTTCATTTTCACACACTAGCCCTCTATCAAAGGGCAGGCCTTCAAACAGAGATTTGGAGAGATCCTCTGAAACCAGAACACTAGGAATCAGAGTGCCCTTGTAGCACTAAGGAAGGCAAAAGTTAAGTCTACAGTCAGCTTAAAACACTGCCTTGCTCACAGATAGGAGAAGCAGTTGCCTGAGGATTTGACAGCATTAGGCAATACAGTGCACAATACTGGATGATGCTGAAAGGGCGTAAGAGTCTTGCGCTAACCAGAACATGACTTGCTAAATGGGGGCTGGGGGGAGAAGGCTTGTGTTGAGCAGCATGCTCAACAGCTCAATGCCCACAGCATTCCTCAGTGCATGATGACACATACTCTCTGGGTAGCTCCAAATTCCTTCCAAAGGCACAGCAGAGCCTGGAAATGTACATTTCCCCATTTTCCTGGGTGCTTAACTGAACAGGCACAGTTTTTAGAGGCTTGTTCAGCATTTTTGAAAAATACAAACAAAAACAGATTCTTTAGAAAACCTTGTRACATGGATGCAGCAGTATTTTTAGCCAGTATGGGAATGCAGGTGTCTAACATCACCATAAAGCATTCTGCCACTAACAGACATTTCCAAAATGTTTTGGTGATTGTTTTCTGTTCTTAACTGACATTTGCAAGACAGTCCCTCTTAGAAACAATTTGCTCTCCACTAACCCACAAGCATCAGCTGGCTCTGAAATCCAAGGATGCTGTCACACAGTACCCAATTCAGAGAGTTCAAGGAGAACTGCACTGATGACTTTCCAAATATTATCCACAGCCCTTGGATAATAAATGCTCATTGCCACAGAGCAGCCCTGCTCCTACGAATAATCCCTCAAACCAAGAGAAAGTTTGGGGATAGTCTTAAACCAAAGCACAGAAATCAGAATGTCGGAGCTTTCTRCAAGTGAACTGCAGGCACCCCAGTCTGAAAACTTTGGGGACAGGATTTTCAAAAGAGTTCATCACTGGTCCTTTCCTCTTACATCAACAACTTCTGTGGGAACAAATTTAGGCCAATACTGAGCAGGTAGGGAAATGCAACTTTCAGCTGTAAAGTCATGGTTCAAAAGGATAGCGCAGAGTTACCAGCCAGCCATTTACCCTACTCAACTGCTCCCAAGGCCACCTTCATCTACATCTGGTGCTAGCAAAGCTACAGCTACATGAATCACTTCCCACCACACCCAGCAGCTGAGGTCTTGTCTTATGAGATGTCCTCACACATCCACCTTGCCATGGGCTGCTCACAGGTTCCACACTGCGTTCCATTTCAACCAATTACAAAATGCTTGCGATACCATCTACACAGGGCTGGCTGCATCAGGAATGAAGGTTAGTCATAGAAGAGCTATGGGCACAAGTAATGGGCAGTGAAAGCAATCATTCCTGCCAGATCCCAGCAGCCATCAATAACCTTAGTTTAGTCTCTCCCCGGTACAATAAAAGTTCACCAGCAGAGCCATGCACCTCTTCCCTTTCACTCTYACCTCCATCAAATAAGCCTGGCAACAAATAACTCTTCAACATGTGTATCCAAGCCCATCCTACTAATTTAGGCACTATTGTGCTCTGACAGGTATATGTAATAACTCCTTTATTGATCACATTCTCACAATCCTTATTCTTGGAGCTAGAGTCTAGGTCACATTCCACCTAAGACCACTGGTCCCACGGTTTGTGAGTGGGTATTACCTGATGCAACAACTGGTATGTCCATTTCAATGCAAACTTTGCTCAAGATTCTTGCTTTATAACAGCAAGTGGATGATATCAGTGAAAGTTTCATTAGTATGTCCTTTAACCCCTCTTCCAGACCATTAACAATGTTCAGACCAGATCTAACACCCAGGCTTGCGACAAGACATTAGAGAGCCACCAGCATCCAAATCCTCTGACATTTCTCATTTATCATTCTGTGTGCATTCAGCTGGCTTCCAATCTGCGTGGCAACGTTCATGTCCTGTCACGTGAATCTGGACAGCTGACAGATGGACTAATTAGAGATCACACTATTTATGGTACGACTGATAGCAAGGTCAAAGCAAGGTCACTGTGAGAAAATGGATTTGACTTTGCAAAGAACAATGGGTATATTTCTAAGGCTGGGGATAACAGTACTTCCCAAATGAAAGAGTCAGCAAGGCTGCCAACAGAAAATTTAAAAAGCCAAAACAGACTGCAAGGATAGGGAAACATCAGAAGCCAGATGTGCTTAAAACAGTTGTATCATGGGTGTGCTCTTACACGTGAAAAGGAAACAGCTGTTTTCTGAAAGGTGCAGATTGTATTAAGTTAGAAAACTAACTATAGTTATCTGCACGCAATGAAAGATAAACTTCCAATCACGTGGATTTAGAAAAGATCCTTTTGCTTTATTCCATAGTAAAGGCAGGATTGGCCTCACAGCTGGCTGGCTGGAAAGAGTGAAAGGAAACAATACCAAGAGTGTATTTCCAGACAGATACTATATCGCAACACAAAGCGAGGCCAGCGTCAACTGAGCAGTGATCACCAGCACTGACAAAGAAAGCTCAGGTTGCTTCATCAGTTCAAAAATAAGACCAATAGCAAGCATGCTTGTATAGAGACAGACGGCCTTCAGAGTCAGAAATAGCAGGCAGAAAGAGCTAAACATATGTCTAGGTTAAGTATGAATAAGTGCAGGGGATCAAAAAGACAACTTACCTGCAGAACATGGGCCAAGACATTCTTAAAGAAGGTATTTGATGGTCTTGAATGCACGAAAGTAAAGGACTTGTTACTGCGGATCCCAGGACATCACTGAAAAATAAGTCAGAAGAAAAATCCACCAAAACAAGGGCAAAGCAAAAGGCAAACTTGTACAGAGGAAGCACTTGATTTCATTAAGCCATTCAAAAAGCATCTAGCTAGGCTAAGAACCCTGCTCACTGAGATAAAGACAACCAAAGGAAAGCTTTGCTTAACTCCAAACAATGTAGAGCATGTGGTTATACCAGGCTGGCTGTATCTGATATCAAATGCTAAAATGTCCTTGGCCATACACATACCTTGAGGCAGATCACTTCAAAGCCCCAGGTAGCTTCAGAAAAAAACAGTGAAGTTTGGTTGACACACGCTAAAGACCACAGAAGCCCAGCAAATCGAAGGATATCGCTAAGCTGCTACAATGAGACAGGTCTTAAYAGGAGCTACAGAAAGACATAGACTATGTTTATTATGGGATAATAAAACACCTACTTATCTTCCAGTTTGCTCAGACCTAATAACTGAGCTCTGAGAAGTGTTTCCCATAGCAGGGGCATTCATATATTCTTCCTCCCCTGTGGATTTTCTGCTATCTAAACAAGAGCRAGTTTCTCAGTCCAGGAACTTAAAACTGCTCTTTCTCTTCCACCTAGTTACACATTTCTATGACATATCTAAGAGTTTGAATCATTTCTGTGAGATTTATCCACCAACACAACCTGGTTGAAAACAGCCAATGGATCTGAAAGCTATTAGGAAGGATGGACAAACAACAACCTGAGAGAGTATTCCAATGATATGGAGTTGCTATACTCTTACTTAAAAAGTTTCTAGGGTGTCACCCCCATCACCAAGTCAGCTGGGCATTATTATGAAATTGGCTAATTAAAGCCACACCCTGTCATCTAAATGAGTATGGGATGTGCTGATGAGTAATGACAAGTTACACAAGCTACCTGTTAATCTCCCATAGCTGGGAACTTGCTTGCTGCAGATGAAAAATATCTGTGGAAATACTCTCTTACTAGCACTGCAGCTGATGGAGGAGCACAGACAAGCCATGAAGGCTTGCTTCCCTTCAGAAGATGTTTTTGACAGCTCCTCAGGCTATAGCGAAGCAGAGGTTTAACTCTGTTCCCTCTTGGGTCACTGATAGAAGACAGATGTCCTAAAAATGGCTTTGATCCTCTGACTCATATGACGGGAGAAGGAGAAGATCCAGGAGATGGACAAGTATCACTCAACCAGTGAGGGAATGTGGCTCACTGCTCACTGTTCCTTTCCCTAGTGACTAGCACCCTAGYACCCTTCCTGAAAGAAAACAGTCTGGGTCTCCATGAAGCTTTCTAGTCTGATTCACTGAGCTGAGGGCAGCACAGTGCACGTGAGAAGAGTGTATTATAAAGCTAGAAAGTCCTCTGAGTTTATGGCCCATACTGCAAAATCTTTTAGTCCTGAGCACTACAAGGCACACAGCATGTACCTTGGAGAGCTGGAGGAGCAATAGGAGTGGTGCATGCACCACAGAAAACAGCAGCTCCTTAAGAATTACTGTAAGATGAGCCAGGCATGTACCTGGAACTCAATCTGAGACCTAGAGTTTGCAATTGTCCCATTGCCTGCTACCAGCATGCCCCTACTAGCAGTTGCATGATGTACCCTTACCTTGGGAGGTGACCTCAATACACACAGAGCTCTTTAGCTATGATAAGCCCATCCCTGGGTGACCAAATGGATAAGACTCAACTCAAGGTTTATGTCTCAGAAGTCTGTCACCTCCAGAATTATTTAACAGCATGCYATAGTTTTATTCTTCAAATGGAAATGGCAACAAGGCAAAGCCAAAAGTTGCTGTTGTGACTCTGCCATCACTTGGAATCTTTCCTGTGTATGGAACAGAGCAAGAGAAGTTAAACTAAATTACTGTTGGACACAGTCTTGCACTAAGGGCACAGCAAGATCARCTTCTTCAGGTGAAGTACTGTTAGTCTATCAGATCCAAAACAGGCCATGCCTGATGAGGCATGTGGTGATCGACCATGCAGGACTTCCTTAGTACATCACAGATTCTGATTGTGCAGGTCCTATTGAATGTGCACTGCAAAGCTGATACGCAAGTTGTTCAGGGCCATGAGTTCCAGACTTCTGGATCAAGGCTGTTTGGTGACTATATTCTGGGCTCCTTGGTCCAAAGGTTGATTTCATATCCCAAGTGACTTGCTGGGTGTTGCAGCACTGGGCCAGAATTCAGGTTACCTCTAGTCTGGACATCTGGAAATGCCAACCAAATGAACTTATTTGTTGCCTCCTGTTTTTTCTCTTGCCCAATCAAAATTTCTGTCTGAAAAAAAGCTTGCAAATGATTTAAAAAACCCAGATATCTGTCCTTTTGGACATCATTACAACTAGCACAATAAGAAGTATGTTCTGTAAGAAATAACCATGAAATACAGTTGGACCAATGCTAAGAGAGGAACACAGGACAGACACTATGCCCTGTGCATAAAGATGAATAATATCTTTCAGTAGGAATTTATAGTCTGTCTACAAAGGGCCCTGAAGAGTCTTATTATTTATGAACAGTCCCATTATTTAGAGTCCACAGGTCTGTGCTTTTTGTACAGCTTGTTTCAACAAACATCAAGAGAGGATTCATCAGTGTCTTCCTTTCTACTGCCAGAAAGTAGTAGTAATAATAATAATTGGGGCTCTTCACAGCCAAAATGCTTTTTAAAATCATTCTCTAATTATTTAATAACAAGATATTTGAAGATGCACTGGAAACAATAGTCACTGCCTCCAAGAAAACAGAAGGAGTAYCAGATGTCTGCTTGAGGGAAAAATACCATGAAAAGGTGCGCTCTCCATTGACACTAACCTATATAACCCCTTGATATAAGCTAGCTGATGCCTTCTCTTCCAAAACTAGTGTCAACACAAACTATAACACATACACGTATTTCCCACTACAAATGGTGAGCAAGCCTCAGTTTGTTGAGCCCCATTTTGATACTTCAAAGACAGCAGTAAGGACCTCTGAGGGGAAATTGGGATTGTGACATTTATTTAGGAAATAGCTTCTTCCTAGAACATAAATGTGGAAATATTATCCAGTATCAGTCAGMCGACATAGTAAGGCATTAACCTTCCCCCATCACAGACTGTTTAACTTGTATGAAGAAACCTAGAGTGTGCAAATAACATAACATGTAATAGCAGAAACTGTCAACAAATGTATCAACCATCTCTCATAAAGTTAAAGAAAAATTTCTTTTCACAACACAAGAATARCAATCTTAAGGAGTCTCTGATATCTAGACATTGGCTTGCATAATGACTTCCTCAGTTAGTGGTTTTGCTGTAGCCAGAACCAAAACTTGTCTCCTGCTTTCTACATGGAAGCAAGCTGAGCAGAGATTAATTTGGCAAAAGACTAGCAATGGAATAAAATATTCAAAACGAGTCTATGCTGTGTGACTATTTTCACATTGCCTTGGGCACAGAGGCTGCCCAAGAAGAACTCATCATTTCGAGACAGACAAGGGCCTGGGGGCTCCGTTAATGTAAAACACCACTTTCTTGTGCCACTAGTAACTTACAGAGACTTACTCAGTCCCATGTATTAATGCCACTTTGAGGGAATGTCTTAGAACTGGTCCAAATTGATGTTTTTTGACAATGAAGTCTCTTAAATTTCATGGAAAAATTGATGAAAACCTCAAGAATAAAAATCCTTAGCACTCATAGATTAAATAATTTCTAGGGGAAGGAAGAGAGATATATTTTGACAAAAAACTCTCATGCAGGTGAGAAGTTAGTTTAATAATTCCCCCACTCACTCTGGTGAGAGGATAGAGTAGTCTCAGTAGTACCTTTCCTTGAATTTTGAAGAGTTCCTGTAACCCCTAATTCTAAGAAGCAAGCATAGCTGTTGCTGCAATGAGAGCTGAGTATGTTCAGTCTCCTGAAAATTAGGTCCTTTGTGGGGTTTTGCCTTCACTGGTAGCAAGTTAGCTTGGTAGCAGTAGATTCTGGGGGCTTCTCATAGCAGAGGGCTTCCTACAGCATTTCTTTGCATGCACCCAGCTTTGGTACGCTGAGTCATTTTCCCAGCAATACCACCTCTCTGCTGCAGAACAGATGCCCAAGCTAGGACTCCTACCCAAGGGCTACCCAAGCCTTATTATGCCAAAGCACGACTTCTACAAACATTTGTACACATGCTTAACTCCACAGTCATAAGTTTACTGTGGATCGGTTATCCATACACGGAAAGAAAAGCTTTTGCATCCTTGCAGGACTGGGGCTCCAGAGAAAGTGAGACAGAAGCCTCTCAATGTCAGGAAGACACTTTGCATATTGTGGTGCAATGCAAAGCTCCAGAGAAGTCAAACCTTAACATATTCATTAGTTAGAACAACCTCATTTACATCTTTGGAAAGCTGTGGAGTCTGGCATCTTCTCTTTTGTTTAAATGTTTAAACATGTTTTTCACATGTTTAAATGAAAAAAAAAACATGTGAAAGCCCTGCACTGCCTTCTTTCTTCGCCCCCTGGAAGTTGGGGTCTTTCAGGCAGGGCTCAGCTGCATGTATTGGCATCAATCTTTTTTTTTTTTTTTTCCCTCATTTTCTGGAAAGCCCAACAAGTATTGCTTGCAGTTATTTTCCTCCACAGAGAACAATCAACAGCTATAAAACTAATTCCAAATGCAGCCTGGATCAAGTTTCAAAAGCCCTAATGTTCTCTCTGTGTGTGCATGCAATTTAATTTACTGCGGCTACAGAACTGCATTTTTAGGACTGTATTTAATTTTTTTTAATCTCCAAGGCAGTTATCTATGACAGTGAGTTTGTCATAGGACAACTGCACATGCACCAATTGCACAAACCAGTCTCCAGCCCTTGCCTTAACAAGCTATGCGACCCAGTGATCTTAAGCATGACACTCCTTGCGTTTTATTGCTTGCTGGAAAGATTTGTTTTGAGTTCTCTTTCAGTGCCAGAGGTCTTTATTGCTAAATAGCCCTGGCTGTTGAGTAATATGTGAATTTAATGTACTCATATTGAAATACYCACTTGGAAGGTAGTGGAATTTCGACTTAAAATACTGCAGTCAGGTCTTTTTTGCCCTTTTCCAATTCTGTCCCTAAGCTTTCGCTTTGCTGCTTGTAAACTACCTCTTGAGCCATTTCACATGCTGTTACAGCTCTTTATGAAGCAGACTATCACCTGTGTCCTGTTCAGGCACATGAAAGAGAGGATCTAGAGGAGAGAGGAGCAGCAGCAAGTCTCATAAAAGCAGCATCCTACTTGTGCTGCTTTGACAAGACATGAAATAGTCTGATTCTCCCTGACCATGTTACTAATAATCAAAATCCATCCATAACACAAAGCACTGCTGGTAACTTTTCAGCAGCCTGTTTGGTACAGATGCACGTGGAGCGGACACGGATGAACCTTATGAAAAGGGCACCAAAGCCTACGCAGAGGTGTTTCATACTTGGAAGAGGTCAAAGAAGGTTTCTGGGGGACATGCTTGGAGGGGGAGMAGAAAACATGTTTTTGAACATTCTGCATCAAAGCTCTCTTGACTGTACCACTGTTGCCTATGGTATTTTTGGCCTGCAAACAAAAAAGGTTCTGTGACAGTAACCAGCAGTTCCAAGAAYGGAGCTATGCTACTAGTGGGGGAAAAGTCCTACGTTTGTAAATAAGAATCTGAATTACGGAAGAGGTCTTTTTTGTACTTCCTGTGGTGCTTTTCAGCAAGCATTCTATATTTCCAGCAGGAACACTCACTGACCGCTCACTGGGAACAAACCCAGTGTATTATTCTGACTGAACATTCGTGGTTYGGTGCTCTCAGGATATTTCATTTTCTCCCTGATGTTCCTGGTTCTGAGATCTAGTGTATAAGTGAGAATATTGTCTTTCCTTAAAGCAAAAGATCAATTTCCAGTCCTACCAACTGCAAAGAAATATTGGAAAATATAAGCTCCAAAACAYATGGACATCAGAAATACCACATACTTTGAAAATGTCAGATTGGGATAGTGAAACTGAACTTGTGATCATCCCTCTGCCCTTTGCACATGAGAAACTTGATTRTAAGAATTATACTTCCATGCTCAGTAAAGAGAATCATATTGAGTAGCTATCTGTCCAGTTAACACTCCAAATTCGACCAAAGAACATTGCAATAACTTGCTCTCAAACAAATTACAGACTCAGTATTATTTGCAGGAATAAAAACAATCGGCAACTTGGCATCTTCTGAGAAAACTATTATTTTCTAATGGGCCCCCAATAACAAAATTAACCTAATAAGGTATTCATTAGGTATCATTTACCAGTCTGTGCAAGTGTCAGTCCAGAATGCAGCACCACACCTGACTTTTAATAGACACAATTTTCTTACAACCACTTTCTATCAGGTTGTGTTGTAGAGCAGCTTGACTTTTGCTCTGTTGACTAGTCAGAATATTCCTCTTCCCCTCTAGTATTCAGCATCCTACCGTCCACCTCCCATTCCCTTAGAGCTCAGTTCCCAAAGATCAATGCATTTCCACAACTCTTTTCATGCATCTTGTTTAGTCCTGCTCCTGTGATGAAGAGCAGATTCAAGGACCATTGTGTCTTCTGGGTCCTTTCAGAACATCTCCACTGCAGCTGGGGGTACAGAAAAAAAAGGCTCCAAGGACAAAAGCAGTGATCTACCGTCACAAGGTGGTGATAGTGAGGTAAGTCTGGCAGGTCAGCATGTGTGTGGGTGTCCTGTCTGTTATSGAGGTGGGTCCACTCTACGTCAAAGCCCATGGGTCAATGTGAAAAATGAGATGTTCCCTGGGTCAGTGCCCTGACTCTCATGCACTGACACAAACAGCCGTAGCTGTTTGAATATCATTGCCCATCCTGCCCCTGTGCTCCAGTTTACTGATTCCTAGCAGGGACCTGCAGAGGCARCTGTGTCTCTATCCCTGTGCCGTGCATACACCCACACACCCATCTCTACTGGCAGCCTAGACATACTAGCCTGYCTGCAAATTAGGAGCTTGGGGTACTAGGACACATTCCCTGCTGCTTCTCCTGCYGCAAGACTAGTCACTCTTGGCAGTTGGGCATGTCAGCAGCTGAGACCTCTGCAGCCTTATCTGCCAGAGCTTCTGGGACAGAGTCTGTAGGTGCAGTTAGCTTAGCTTATAGTTGTATGTCATGGGACTGTTAAAGCTAATTTTAACAGGTAGCTTAGCAGAAGGTRCTCATGAACCAACAACAGCAAACCAGTTGCTTCTAAAAGCATTCATCACCCAGTGATTCTTGAGCCTGTGCACGTAAGCTTATTCTAACATGTCCACAACCACCATGGGACCCAGAGAATACTGGGGCCCAATCTCAACTACCTTGTTTGCACTGAGAAGTTCCTATGTTATGCCCTTGATGTGGGACTCAAAGCATCTCCCCTATTGTGGGAGAACAGACAGCTGCCTTGAACTCGCCATTCATCTGAAGTGATGCTATGAGATGCTCCCACTCATGAGATGCAGTTCTGAAGAGGCAGGGGTTTGGCATGGTCAAGAGACTGCAGAGTGCCTCTGCTTTAGTCAACATCTTCCCAATGACACGGGCTCCAGAGTCCCCTTACTGTGTTTACCTCCACCTTGATTGCTCCTAGTCAACTAGGAGCAACCTAGTCAACTAACCCATGAATCCTGCTAACCAAAATGGACAGACACTGCAAAGTGGAGATGTGTCACCTTCAGATCTGCCTTGGRACAAAGGTAATCAGGTGCCTGCTCTCATTAACTTAAGTGAGGAAGCAGCTGTGGTATTTGATTTCAATGTCTATGAAAAAAGCAACACCTGTATAAGACAGACAAAAAAAATGCAGAAWTTTTTCTTCCTCCTCTTTTTGGAAGTGGCTGAAGCAATCTCCTGACTGGTACTTCTGTTGCGACTAAGGAAAACCCTCTTACAGCAGTTGGGGAATTAAAGGAAGAGTATGAACACAATGATCAGTCTTGCTTTACAATAAACAACCAGCACAGATAGGTCAACTGTGCCAAGTATAACAAGCACAGCTCTAAGCTGCCTTTTGCTCTGAGTATACCCGGGGTCACAGTCCAAGATGGTGGCATCCCTCCACATGGATGTCAGCATGATATAGGTAGTGTTTCAGACAAATCCCAAACTGTGCCATGGCTGTCAATGCAGAAACCAAGGGTGCTCAATGACAGTGTGACAGCCAGGTAGGGAAATGCAGTCAAGGGGTTGCCAATGGATTGTTACTGGCTCTGTCTGAGGCACATTAAAGACCAATACTCGTAGGCTGGAGGATTTTTAATATAGAAGGACTTTTTATTTGAGGTATAGTTYTATTTCACTGGAATCAATGATCATTTGTTACATTAATTCAGAGACAGAAATCAGCTACACAGCATTTATGCTCTTTAATTGTCCAGCTGGAGAAATCAATGCTCTTATTGAATTAGCTGGTTGCCACAGCAAGTTTTCTTTGATTTCTAAGGTTTTCATGAATCAATAAGAGCTTGTCATTGCCTCTAAGTAGAGCAAAGTCAGGCTCCAAGTCACAGGGGGCTGCTGAAAACACAACMCTTTTTCTCCTACAGAAAGCCCTCACATTACATGGATATGAACCACTTGACAATTTAATGGAAAACTACCTCCAAACTCTTCCYTTCCTGCCTCACCATCTGCTCTCACAGAAGACATCAGCTCGTAACTCCACCCTTGCCTTATCAATTTTATCTCACACTTAGTAACTCCCGTTTTCCTGTTCCCTCATCAACTTTTTCTGTGAGGTAGGTAGGATCTCCTGCCACTGTCTCCATATCTTGTTAGATGCAAGTGTCTATGCCAAGATCCCCTTCACCTACACAGGCCTATGTCTAATAAATTTAAATATGTTTTTAGGATTACCTTCCTTGTGCTGTCAACAATAAGTCATGTTTAATCAAAGCACTGATCCAAATATTTTGTATTTTTTTGACAAAGGTAATTTTGTTATTGCTATTTTCCAACCTTCCCATAAAACTGGGCATTTTTTTTAACAGCACAGCTGGCTGGGAAGTGTGACTCATACATAAATTACCACATTTACTGCATTCCTTCCCTTTGTCAGTCCTTTTGCTGTCAGCTGTGTGGGACAGATCCATTATTCTTCAGTATTTAGCGAACAGTCTATATATAATAGGCAATACTGTAAATAAATTGAAATAAGACATGAGATCAAATCAAAGCTGACTGATGGGACTTTAGTGAAACCACTTGGACTTTGTACATTTTTAATCAACCACCCTGTACTATGTTACATGGCACTTACAATGGCCCTGTCTTAATTCCACAGTGTTAGAAAGGATCACAAGGGGACAGCAATGGAAATCAGGTCTTCAGCTCTTTTATCTATTGCTCCCTTCAGCTGATTAAGAATGATCTAGGCCTCGTAGGCTGAGAAGCACCATATAACCTGCAAATGGCATGAAATGATGGATAACCAAGCATTTAATGTCCAATCAAAAGAAAAGCAGGGGAAGCGATAGAAATAAATGCTAAGGTTGCAGGAGATGTCAAATACAAAAAGTGATGGGGGAAATTTTAAGAGACAAGTTGGCCCACAGTTACCAAGTGCAGAAGTCCTAGTAGAAAACCTCTGYGAATGAAATTTCATCACGTTATGGAGAAACAAACAAGGAGAAACATCAGCAATGGTGGAGACAAGTGTAAGCGCCAGTCTGAACACGACTGAAGATGAGGGGAAAACAGTAATGCAAGCACAGAGACCTGGAGTATTTCAGCTACAAGGTGGAAGTAAAGAAAAGAGCAGCAAGATGAAAACAAAACTGGTGCACTGCATGACACAGATCAAGCTGGGACATTAACCTCATACATTCCATGATAGGMGAAATAGTAGCAATTTTGCAGCACCAACAATGAGAAGTTTGTTGATGTAAACGTGTTTGAAAAAGATATTGTTTGCATAGTACTGTCTTCCTCAGGCATCCAAAAATCTCTAGTTAGGCCTGGAAACTGTGAAATTGGCTTGAAAATGAACGTGCTTATAAAAACACTCTATATTCTGAACRCCTGCGTTCTAGTTTTCAACCTTCAAGCAACTTTCAGTTACAACTTTTAGTTTTCTGCAGTAACGAAACTTGAGCTTCACCCTCTGGAAAAAACTTTAGATACTCATCAGCWCCTCAGAATAAAACGCAAACACTAATTATCACAAGATCTGTAGTGAAATCATGCTATCAGTGAAAGCCAGCTGCAGACCAAATGACAACGAGGCTTTGGACAGAGAAGACCATGAATACTGATGGCAGTAAAAAGGTGAAATGGGAAGATGGGGGAGGACTGGAAGGAATTAATCTAGTGGCTGTTGGTTCAGATGAGCACAGATGAGCAGTTTTGTGGCATGCTGTTAAGCAGAATCCTTTCTACTTGGTAACACAATTGAGGATTGTGCATTGCCACGAATAGGCTGCAGAGAGGGAAAAAAAAAAAAAAAAAAGCAGAGCATATTTTGTTGAGCATCTTTCAGGATCGGCTGATTTCAGATGGAAATGCTTCCGTAGCTACTCCTGATGGGAGAAATCTGTCAAAAGTCAGGCACATGCACACACACTGGCACGATTGCAGGGAGAGCAATGGCTGACACTCCGAGTGCTGGTGGCAAGCCACCAAAGGTAGCAGGAGCCCAACTAGGAGATTCAGTCCTGCTCACACTGCTGAACCCAGGAACAGATTCTGAACACAGGCATTTGAAAAGGGAAACCCCTCACAGTATCACATAATGCTCCACAGTGAACACCAGCAAATATCCCTGCCCGAAAGCAGGCTTTTGTGAAAGGGTCACAAAACCCCAAGCAAGGGGCTGGAAGGCTCCTGTAGCCTGCTGGCACCGACCCCATACAGAAGTCCTCTGGGAGACACGCTGGAGAGTGGGCCGTTGATGCGAATGCCAATAGCAGCAGGCACAACCTCCAACTGGCACCAGCCAGGAAAGGCTAGCCACAGCACCGAGCTGAACCAAGCCTGGCCTAGCTGGGAATGTCAGATGCGAGTGCAGGAACCAAGGTGTACACTTTTGTTAACAAGGTGGAAACTTCTTTATGGATAAAATCAAAGAGGCTAAATCTATTGCAGCCCTGGCTCATTTCTCTTGCGCCAGGGTAGAATTTACTCCACTTGTCAGACAGAACTGGAAACTGGATTTCCAGTGTCGGACTTCCCACAGCTCTCTTTTATCACTGCTTCTTTGGAACATAAGGAGCCTCCAAAAGCTCAGCATTCAGTCCTCCCTGTACCCAAGATACTTAGTTAAAGTGTCTCTGAAGAAAAGAGCTGCCCTCTGGCCTGATGGTATGACACTGCTTCCTCACCCCCATACTGATCCACTATGRGAAAAAAGTCAGAACTGAACAAAAAGACCAGACGTGAAGAATTAACCATTCTTTTCCCGAAGTCTAAAATTAGACTGATGCTTCTAACATTAATCTAGGAGTAAAGCATCACTTCAGATAATTCAATTACAAGTAGCTTTAATGCCTAGTCTCAGCATGCTCCTAGTTCTGGATTATAGTATCAATGGGATTTGATGCTGACCAACACCAGAATTYTAGTCCCTTGCAGGAGTTGATCTATAAGGAAGAACTCCCCATGTTCTATTTGAAGGATGTTTATCTGACCTATCATGATTAAACTGCTCTTGCCTGGAGAAATTTTCTTTTTCCCTCAAGTGTGGTTGTTAAAATGGTGGTCTGTGCTTGTGAGCACAAGATGAGTTAAATGCATGTGAGCAGAACCAAGCAAGTCATCCTCCAGTTTCTGACAAGACTTGTATTTATGTCAAAAAAACAGTGTACATAAAAAAGTCCTACTCTTTAGCTCTCTATAAGTAGTTAAATGTTGTATATCAGCAGCAAAATTTTATGTTTTGGGAATTCTGTTCCCAGCATGTATGCTTCTTTCCAACTATATCAAACTAGTCAATAAAACACAGCAGAAGAAACTGAAGAGCTACCCTGTCCTTACTGGGCACCCAACTCTAGTAAGACAATGTGATAAGTCTATAATTATGTGATTAAAGATATTACTATAAACTAAAAGCAGGGGATGGAGAAAATATTAGTTAGATAAATTGAAGAACACAGCTGAAATTGTTTTGCACAAGTCCCACTAAATTACTTTAAYCATTCCTTCTGGCCCTACTGCCTTGGTCTGAGTTCCAGGCTTAGTCCTCACCACTAACCTCATACAGGGCCAGAATTYTTGTCCGCCTGAATTCAGGAAAAGAGTCCTGCCTGTTAGGTGCCATTTGACTTCCTGCTCCCTATGATGCAATGCTCAGGGCTCCATCTCCTAACCAGTGACAGCCAATACATGAGGGTGACAGCACACTCCTGCCTACCCAGAAACAGTATGCATAGGGAACCATATGAAGACTAATCAAACTCTGCCAAATGATCCTGCTGCTCTCCCAACATAACTGAGAACTCGCATGCAAGCTTCCTGTGATCTCATCCATGTTCACRTAGACTTGAGGATAGCAGCTCTTTTCCAAGAGTCCTGCTTTCCACTTTGCCCCTTTCTTGTTCCTGCTTGCCACAGGAATTTTAAGTGCCTATGTCCACAAAACTACATCTGCAACAACTTGTGGATATACAAAAAGGTTGAATTTCCTACAGAAATCAGGCACTAGAAGAACAAAGRCTCACTATGTTGAAAAATGCAAAGACAAAATAATCTTTAAAAGGACAATATAACACTTCCCCTCCAAAATAATCTTTGAAAGGACAATATAAYGCTTCCCCTCAAATTTCCACACAATTAAAGCATGACCAATATAGTTCCAGTGACTCCAGAGCAAGAGGCACTGAACAGTGGGCACAGCCACAGGTCCTACACCTGAAATGCAAGGAGACATCCAAGAGCTAGTAGGAAGGAAAGAAGCGCTACCGCAAAGCCAGTGTTGATCTTGATCTCACCCTAGAAGAGTCAGACCCACCCTTCTTCCACACTGCTGATGTGCAAGAATCAACAAGCAAGTCAGGACAAAGCTCATACTCGCAGAAACCATGAGCATCRTGACTCCACAGCTCCAGGGCAATTAGTATCTGCCTCAGTTCTGCCTAACGAGGGGTGGTACTTGCGATGCCCATCCTGAAGCCTTTTACAGGTGGATTTGCTACATCAGTAGAGACAGAGTCTCTGCCTACGATTAATAATAATACTCAGCGATGCCCAGGGGCTTTCCATCAATAGATTTCAACTGCACTGCAAATCAGGAGTGTTGTTACCCCTACTTTGCATGGAGGGAAACACAAACATCCCTCACTCWGCTGGCACAGGATTCTCATGCAAGAAGCAAAGCTTGCATTTCCCAAGTTGAGAGCTGTGCAAAGCCTGCTCAGAAGTTTTTCTGTGGACTCCAGTTAATGGAAAAGTAGCTACTTGATTAAATCCAGTTTTCTCAAAAAGATCATCTGAAAAATTACATTTTTTATCCCAAAACTTGGAAATATTAGTTTTAAGGCTTCTTGATCATTTTCAGATACTTGTTTTTTAATCATAGCTGAAAAATTCAGCTGCTGTTTAGGTGAAAAGAGTGTGGTTTAATGATGTTTTCTGGCAAAAGAAATCTCCTTTYCTAGTCATTCCTAGCCACAAAATTTCAGTGAGATGATTCTGAAAAAACATAATTTTTCATGTTGTGAGTGGAGATGCTGAGAGAGAAAGGTCAGAACAGAAAGAAGCAAAAGAATCTACAACTGATTACCAATGCTGGGCATATAGGATAGCAGCATTTCAGAAAGCATGAGAAACTCTTGGGAGATCCAAAGCCACTGAGTTTTGGAACAGAAAAAAACCAAACATTTTTTTTTCACCCTCCCCCACAGTTCTTCATTAAAATGTTATCCATGTTTCTAAGGCCAAAATACATTCATCTTGTCCAGTTTCCTGGGAGGAAAAAGAAAAAACAAYTTATGAAAAAATGTTTCATTATTTCTCCTTCCTCCTTTTTTTTTGTTCAAATTAGATCATGTATGAAGTCAGTAAAATCTGAAAATGAATCATTTGCTGCATCTAACATCTATGAAAACAAAAATATCTAGAAGTCAGAGACTGGTTAAAGCCCTCCTTGACTGTGGCATTGACTGCTCTGTAATGCTGGACATGTCATTTCATACAATTCTGTCTTTTTCTATCCTCCTATTTATCCATATTTTCTATTTAGATCACAAGGTTTGGGTGCAAGACCTCTTTTTATTAAATATCCTAGCTCTGATGATCAGTTAGCTCTAGTGTAACACACACAAATAACTACCTATAACTATTTCCAAGAGAGTCTCACTGTGCTTTGGCAAGCTGCCATTTTTTCAGGCATGCTACAAAATGGTAGCTTTATCTCTATTTGCTGTCAAGTCTCTTCTAAACCTGTAATCAATCTGCTTTTAACTGAAAGGGTTTCCTGAGTCCTCCAACGAGCTGTAAATGAATACAGGTTCACAGCATTTGCCMTTCCCTGTAAGCCAGCTCCTGGATATGAGATAGAAGGGTGAGCATGAAGTTTGCTGGAACTGAGTRATGGGGAGAAGTTTGACTAGTGCCTAAACCCTTTAAAGCCAACATGATCAAACCTAAATTATTTTTTCTTTCCTGTCTCCAGAGGCCCTGTACTGCCTAGAAAAGCATCTCAGAGACTTTGTGAACCAGAGATGACTGAGGCTGGACTGCAATGTAAAATGAACACCTTCTTAATCTGCTGCAGGCAAGCTTCGCTGGCTGTTGCGCCAAGCGTTACTGATTTCCAGAGACTTCCTGCCATTTTATAATCAGCTTTGACTTGATTTGCATTGTGCACTAAGAATAACTCCTTGATGACAATCTGCTTTGCTTTTTCCTGTAGATCCCCCATGCTCCACATCAGACAATGCTTACTGGACAGTAAATCTATGTCACCTATCCCTTCAGGCTCTTGCTTGGAGACACAAGAACACTCCACCCAAGGAGCGTTTCATCATCTCCCAGTTCTTGTCTGAGCAAATTCCAAATATCCAGGGAGCCACAAGAATTAACACGCAAATTGAATCCTAAGACAGGATTCATGTCACTATCATCTTTATGTATTAGCCTGTAGATCATGAAATGAATTGCACTCCAGCTGGCTAAGGAAATAAACACGAAGCAGACTAGGCAGCAGACAAGAGCTAGAGCCTGGAAGGCCTGAGTTCAAGTATTGGCTGAGGTGGAAAATTCTTGTGTGATGTTGGGAAACCTTTTTAGAGGTGACTTTGAACAGCACAAAGGCCAACAGGAGGCCATTAATGGACCCTGAAACAGACTGTTCCCTGTTGACAAAGTACACCAAAGGGCTCTAGAGATTTCCACTTCCCCTGTCATACATGTTAATAAGCTAAAGCAAGGAACTGTGGGACAAGACAAGTTAAATAAAAGGCTCGAATAAAGCTCCTCCCTTCCCTCTGTGTGCAGCCTGAGTTCTTCCCCGAGGACTCTTTCTGTACTTAACTCATCCCAAACTGCAGTGCATTCAGATACTGCTGCTGGCCTTGCAGCACACTTCAGCCTCATATGGGGAAAAGCTAGCCCTTCTTTTATATAGGAAGGGCCAAAAGAAGGGAAAACAAGCCAAATCTCTTCTTTTAAGAGCAAAGGTGCCATTTCCTATATAAGCATCTTTGATGCTTCCACTCTGATCCCAGCAGAAAGCCTGTCTATTTTAACTGCCCTAGCGCACTCTAGTGGGAGCCCTCTCCCTGCACATCACCACCACATCCCTGCACAGCTGCTAGCCCAGCAGAAAACTTCTCATCCAAGGACAAAAGTTAATCCAAAGCAAGCATCTAAAGAGCTGAGGACCGGGGGAAAGGACTATAAAACCAACTGCAGTGAGAAAGGGTCAGTAATTTAAATGGTCAAATTAAGAGAAAAGGTAAAGCAATCTGGTATTATTTGAGGATAGTGCAGTTTCCTTGCAACTACAGCAAAAAAAGCCATTTGCCATTTCCACCCTTTTCTTTTTAATGGAAACTCTTCCTTTCATATGAACAGCTTGAGGAGGCATGTAAAGAAGCTCTGACCTGGATGGGTTCATTTCTTTTCTTTTCTTTCTTTAGTTTTTTTTAACTGCAAAAATCGTAAGTTCAATCACACAGAGAGTTGTGCTTTGAATGGCATGCCTTCCTCCTATATCTGTACCTTGTGCATCAATAGCATACCACCATCACCACCTCCATCTTGTTCAACTGAGTCTGCTCTGAGGAGTCCCAGCCCAGGGAAGGAGCCGTGGTTTGTTGCATTCCATCCGGGGAGCCTTTCCCATGTCAAGACTTGCTCCAAAAGGGGTCCTGCCACATGACCTTTCTCTGAGATACTGCTTTGCTCTTTTCCTTACATATCACAGGCTGCTTCCTCACCCAGCAAGTTGAGGTCTCATGCTCTCAGATTCATTATCTCACTGCACAATGGTTTCAGCAATGGAAGAGGCACCAATTTGCCAGCAGGAGAAACTATTTCTTACCTTTTTATTATTGTTATTCTTTCCATGCTTGAATAGGAACAAGACTTTGTGAGGAAAGGAATGAGAACATTCAGAAAATAAATCGGCATTCAGTTTATGCACCTTTGGGTCTCATTCATTATCCAGAACATTATGAGAATAACCCAAGCTGAAATTTGCAATATTTATTCTATTACCAGGAAACTGTTTCTTTTGCAGGAAAAGCATTAGAAAAGGGTAGCAAAGGACTGGGAAAACCCAACCATTTGTGTTGGTGCTTGAACTGGGGATGTCACCTTCAAAACCCAGGTCAAATTGTACACGCAAAGCTCACTGGCATTTCTGAATGACCACCTCAGCAGTTAACAAGCTAGTCATCATCTCTTTGGCTTTGTGGGACCGTGATCACGGATTTACGAAGACAGTCAGGCAGCATTGCAACCCCAGGTGAGGAATTTAAATGGAATCTCCAAGAAAAACAGTAAAACAAAAGCTGCTTCAAGCTGACAAGGATTGAAAAGGAAATTCAAAATGCATCAGACCTCTTGAGTTTCTCTAGTTACTGTGGTGTATTCCT
The DNA here is from genome assembly GCF_003343005.1 of Rhea americana. Lineage (NCBI taxonomy): Eukaryota > Metazoa > Chordata > Aves > Rheiformes > Rheidae > Rhea > Rhea americana. The sequence continues at coordinate 362,140 of NW_028185594.1, read as the reverse complement.
GTCTAGCCTTTCCATCAGCTCAGCTGCTGAAGTTACCCCAGAGATTTTGCAACTGGTGGCAAGTGGCCTGGGCTGTGTGCTGCAGCTTTCAACCAAGGTTTAACAGGACAACGCTTAGCAGCTCTTCTTCTCCTAGAATGCAATAAAAAGACTTCACCTTGTAGTTCTCATGAATCCTTAAAGTGAAAAGAGAGATAAACCAAGACTGGATATAGCACTAACCATTGAGAAACAGTCTGTATTGTATTTCACTTCAACTCTACTGCTATGTAATATTTGAGACAGGTCATTTTGAGCCTTGCCTGAGCAAGCCCTTTCAGGGGTACTCAACCTTGCTGTAAATAATCCCGTGACACTTTGTGTAATGGGAAATACAAGTGCTTGCAAACCTGAGGTCTCAGATCATAAGATGACTGTAAAAATGATGTCTAATGCCTGACAAACAGCGTCCTGAAGGAAGATACTAGATACCAGAGCAACACCAAAATTAACAGTGGCCTTTGTGAATGTAGCATCTTCCTCACTTGCTATTTAAATAACTGTCAGTAAAGAAAACAGTAGTTTCAAGGGAAGAGTATCCATTTTGTATCACACTGAGACAATGTAACTTCTGCTCAAAGAGCTTAAAAGCAAGGTTGGTTGTAGGTGAAGAGGGGAGGTATATGGATGAAAGCAGGGCCTGATGAAAGAAAATAAACTCGGTATGATGAAGAATTTCAAAGCTGAAGATTCATTCTTTTTTCTGTATTCCCACAACATCACGCTTCTCCAAAGCAGCGTCATGGCAAAGACAAACACGCACTGGGATGGAGAGATCTGTATTAGACCACTGTTGTAACACCCCCCATGGAGGACACTTGGTTTCTTGAGCCAGGGTTGTGCCAAATCAGACTGWCTGGGAACTTATACTTGGGTTTTCTGTATTTCTGGTAGGTGTTCCTTAGTCCATTGGCAGGCTCAGCCCATCCTGCTGCTGGCCCCCAAGCAGCTGCAGCAGTAACAGGAGAAAGCTAGCTTGTAAGCCTCCTACCCTAACAAATTAAYGCATGGCCAAATTAACCTCTCCTCTCTACACTGTGCGCACTGCATGGCAAAAAACACAGAAAAAAGACTTTCTATAAGAACTCACAGCCAAGCTAAAAGCATTGCTATTACTCCCTGCAGTCTCAAGAGAAGGAAATCTGGCCTATCATCCTGACAACAGCAAAACCTGAAACACTACAGCTTTTGTTTGTCAGTTCAGCTTTGTCCTCTTTTTACTTCTGTTTATTAATGCAGCAGAGTATACTGCTAATTAAGCCTGATTTTTCTTTGCTTGGATGTAGGCCCTTGTATGATTTAGAAATAATTTTAATCTGGTATTTGTAATTCCAGTATTTACCTCTCCCCGTGATTTCCAATATGATATTACTGCATTCTTGGCTCAAAAGCTTCTGCAACGGCTTCAAACACTAGGAAAAGCTCCTGTGAGACCTCATTCCCCTTGAATAAATGATGGGATATGTGCAGGAGTATAGGCTATTTCAACATCCTCTAAACATGGGCTCATCACAAAAATCAGTTAAGTTCTATAAAGAAAATTAAACCCTTGGGAAAGCAGACTATTTGCCATCCCAAGACCAGGACATATCCGTTACATCCAAATCCATACACCAAACTGAAACACAGACAAAGTGCCTCTTCTCAGATGTCAGTTCAAGAAGAGACTTGGGGTGAACCCAAACTGCCCTTCTGCCACACAAGTCCCTGAGCAAACAGAAACCTCACCTCACACACCAAGGGACAACAAACTGCTGGACAAGCAAAGAAAGCAAATGCCACTATTTACGCAGATAACTTCCCTCTGACTATTTGTCTGAAAGCAGTATCAGCTCTGTCCTCTTGTGCATAATCTGGCACAGCCTCCTGCCCACATGCAGCCTCTGCAATATCACAGAGCACTCTGCTTTTCAAACAACATACGCTGTGTTCCTTAGCTTCCCAGACACTGTACTAGAATACAAAATTGCTCTCCAAGACTGGATAAATATGCAGAACTCTGTCAAATTTTTCATTTTCACATACATTAATCATCCCAAAAGTCCACCTCGGCTGCACATATCTGTACTCTTTGTTCAACTTTTATTCTCTCRAAGGTACGTATTTTCATAATGATGGTGCTCATGTACCACTTAACAGTATATTTTCATTTGGCCCTAGCTGCACTTTGGAACAGTAATTTATTACTGCTTGTCACTAGCTGCTACTAAAAGTAATACATATACTGAGTTTATTTAGTGTGTTTAGTATTTCTTGCTTGACTCTTTCTTACACAGACAATACTGCCAAGCGCAGAGATTCACAAATCAAAACAGGCAAGTGTCTGGGCCTTCCAGATGCACTTGCTTTGCACCTTTCAGCTTTCTGTCTGTAAGATCTAGAAATTTTCATTTGTTCTTTTATAATATAAGCAGAGCCTAATGCAGTCCACCTGCTCCAGCAGCTCTAAGTGTACAGGGAGCATGTAGGTGGGCAATGAAGACACAAGAGCAGCACACGGGGCATCTCAGGGGGGACGCCCAGCATGGGAGCATGACTTTACGCCCACTGTTCATTCATACAGCTAAGCCCTGAATTATGCCCATTCCACTTACAGCCTYGAAACCCTGCATGGCCACAGACAGACCGAAGATAGCACTGTTAACTCTCACTCTAGCTATTCCATCCTCTGCTCCTTCCGCAGGGGCTTGCTTTTTTCTTACTTCTACTGAAGGAGCCTGAACTCAGCTAGAACCAAGACATGTTGCACTCCCCAGGCTGTGTCCACATCATGGGACATGGAGGCATTTCCCAACTTCCAGTGCTGCGCACAGGCTACAGCTCAGTATTGGCTCAACGCCAAAGACCTGAGTGTGTTGGCACATGCCAATACTGCACCCTGTCAGATCTCTTCTTTCATTTAATTTAGCAATGAGTTTGCATAGTCCTGCTTGTTTCACCAACCACCCCATGTCCCTGGCCCTGGATACAGGCAGATCTTATTGCTTAAGGACCTGATCCTAAAAGCATGTGCCAGAGCTCGCCCCAGGAGGTCACACGCATCAGGGATGGGAAAGTTATACAAATGCAGTCAGTTTGGCCTAGCTGCTGCCAGACCGCTGGACCCAATTTCTGCAGGTGCAGACACACTCGAAGCAGGGATCTCACCTTATGGGGACACTCTTGCCTCTCAACTGGGATACACCACAGGAGAAACACCTGCGTCCTGCTTCTGTTCCAGGACAAAGATAAAATGAGTGGTTTAAAAGATTTAAATCACTGGTTTAAATGGTTTAACGTTGCCTCTGTGTGACTTTGGTAAGAGAAGAGTAGAAAAGCAGCATTTATTCAGTAGGGAATCCACCCCTGCCAAGCAGCAGGGACCAAGAGCAGGTCTTACCTGCTAGGTGTCCCATGTCTCAGCATGGTTCACCATGGTGCTACATCTCAGAGGCCTCTCAGAGGAGAGCTGGTTCTTCTKTGACATTCGTCCAATGAAGGGCTTCCCAGCTCGTTTGAAAAGYGGCCAGAGGAAAGGCATGCTGAAATCGCTTGAACAGTTTGACATCATCTACAATAAACCAAGCCCGGACATGAGTATAACCCTAACAATGGAAAAACCTCTGCAGTTATACTGGGCACTTCCATTAAGCACAGCATCCCAGGCTGCTTTTGTTCTGGACAGAGGAAAACTGACTCTAATTTGAAAGTGGTATTTATATACTGAAAATGGATTTTTCTCCTCCACTGAGAGTCAAGCAGGGCTTTGCATCTTTCTTCCAGTCTCTCCAGAGCAAAGGATTTGTCATTTTGCTGGACAATGCAACATTCTGGGAATGGCAACACTTACTGTGCACCACAAAAAGTGACAAGACAGCTGTGAGGAGGCTTCACACATCTCCAAGCCACGTGTTGGGCTGTAACAAATACTACCACAACTATTCACTCACAGGGCATATTTAGAAGTGCTTTCATTTCTCATCTAAAAGCGTACACTTACAAAATGATGCAACGGAGGCCAACTGATGCCTGCGTACCTCAGGTAGTGTGCAAACCTTGGCAGGACGACAGCCAGGGGTTGTGTTGTARATTAACTGTATCTCTCTACCTGGCAGCAAATGGCCTGGGTTGCTACTGTCCCACTGCTGCACTTTGTCACTGTTTGAGATGTAAAGGGGCACAGCGGAGGTTTTAGCCAGCCATGTTAAAAACAGAGTGTTCTGTCAGTCCTTCCTGTCAACCTCAAGCTCAAATGAAAAAAAAAAAAAAAAAGAAAAATGTATTTCCAGGAAATTTGGAGGCCTAAAGGGGACAAAAGCTCTCCCTGTTATTTCYCCTTAAAATGAAAAAGAAAAAAATAAATAAAAGGACAGAAAAGCATCATTTAACTATTTACCAGCTTAATTTTTTACCTCTGACTTKGTAAACAAGTGCTTTGTCTTTGCTCCCTGTTCTCCAGTAGATTGCAGGCTCCGTGAGAGGACTTTCTACAGATGAAAATGCAGTATTTCTGTGAAAAAAATTAATTGCTCTTATCGCACCATCTTTCACGGCAATGAGCTATTGCCGCACCCACATCACGTTTTTCACCTGAGGAGCAGGCTGGATTTCCCATCGGTGAGGAGGCCCCAGAAAAACCTGCACCCCGGCCCGAAGTTGCAAAACGTGCTGGGCTTGCCTGCTCCGCTGCCGCAGGTCGCCCCTGCCCAGCCCCCCCCACCATGTCCCTGTCCCCTCCATAGGGGCCTGGGGCACTGCCAGCCTGGGCAAGGGGRGGGGGGGGGGGCTGTGCCCTATGGCGAACACACGCGCGCACCGACCCCTCCCCATGGCGCCGCCGCCTCCCCGCCCCATCCGCGCCGGCGGAGGCGGTGGCTCCCGCCCCCCGCGCCGCCCCACGTGGTGCTGCGGGCGCCCAAATCCCGCCGGGCCGCCGCTGCCCCCTCCTTTCCGCCTGCCTCCCCCGCAGCCGCTAGCGCGCACCCGCCCTCCCGCGCACCGACGGCGCCATGGCCGCCCGGCAGCAGCTCGGTAACGCGGGGCCGCCCGGCTCCCGGCGGGGCTGTGGGGTGAGAGGGGGCGACGAGGAGCCGCGCAGCGGGCGGCGCTCCCTCCTCTCACACGCCCCGCGCGCGCGCCCGCTGTGGCGCCGCCGCCCGTTCAACCGCCGCTGGCGCCCGCGCCGACGACCGTTAAACCGTCGCGCGGCGGACGGGGCGGGGGAGGGGCGGCCGCGGCCCTTGGCGCACATGGCTGTGCGGAGCCTCTCTCCCGCCACGTCTGCGCGGCTTTGGGGAAGGGGAGCGGGGCCGGAAGCAGCCGAAAGCCGCGTGAATTCCTATGTTCAGGCCTGTGCCGCCTGCTGCAGCTCAGGGGTTCAGCTAAAAAACCCCGGGGGTGATTTTATCCCCGCTCCTGTGTAGCGGGATGCACAGATTTTAACCCGGTAGTTCCTGTGCTGAAGGGGGAGCACTTCCCTCCGGTTTAGTTACTGTTTGACTTTGGCCCAGGGTTGATAATACCAAGAAATCAGGGCAGCTACAAGAGGCTTTTCCCCATCCTGAGGCCAGGGTGCAGAAATAAAAGAGTTTCTAGAGTGCTGGCTCCATTCTCCCACCGRTAATAGTGGCATTGCTCCTGTGCTATGCCCCAGCCAGCCTGAAGGCTGCAGGAGAGCAGAGTAGTAGTAATGTGCCACCTGTAGATTTAGAAAAGAGGCTTTTTAGAGGAGGCCATAGTAATTTCAGAAATTGGAAAGATGAGGCAGAAATAGATGCTGGGTGTCACTGTGTGTGTGTATATATATGTATAATATTTAACATGCACATGTTTGTGCACCTGTATACATGTATGTGTATATACAAACAATCTTAAAGTCTTCAGTCTCTTAATCATGCTTTTTTCTGTGTTGTGTTTTGCTTTTAATACCGAAATGCTTGTTCTCTCCCCTTCCCGTTAGCTTTATTCAGTGTCTCTGACAAGACTGGCCTTGTGGAATTTGCAAAGGTTCTCAGCTCTCTTGATCTGGGTTTAATTGCCTCTGGAGGAACAGCCAAATCCCTGAGAGATGCTGGCCTCTCAGTCAGGTAAGGGTTCAGTCTTACAAACCTCCTTCCAAAACTCTCATCAGGTTGTTTAAATTGTCTTCTCTGTTCACACACAAAAATGACTGAAAGCTGGAGACAGAAAAAAATGCTATCTGAAAGCAACTGTCACACAAACCCTCTAAAAACAACCCAAACAATGCACCCCAAGGCAAATTTCAGGAACTTGCTTCTTGGCCAGAGATAGGTTGACCRAGGCCAAAGATTGCTACAGTGCAGGATGATGTGCGGTGACCAGTAGAGGTATCAGGACCCTTGTGCTGCAGAAGTTTTGTCTGCTTTGAGCCAACTTTTCTCCCATGAGGCCATCATTTATCTTGAAGCTCATAACCTGGCCTGAGTGTTGCTCTTCGCAGCCAGATGAAAGCTGATCTTTGCCCAGACCTATGGCAGGAAGAGCGCAATGTGTCAGARATGTGCTGAGGCTCGTTGGAGATCATTTGCCACAAATCATTTTCCCAGCATGACGGTCACGTTTCGTTAGAGAGAGCCTGTAAGTGTGGTGCGTCCACTGCTTGAGAAGAGGCATGAACAATCACTAGCTGTTTTGGTCCAAGGTTTGGGAAATGCTTTTTAAGATTCTTCCATTCTGCGATTCAAAAACTGCTTCAGCCAAATAAAAATTGTTTCCAGTGCAGTACTGAAAAATCTGTCAATTATTTGACATGACAGATGACTCTGTGGCTCCTTTTCACTTCCGTTGAATGCAGTGATAGGCCCCTAGGACACATTGGCATGAATACACGGAGCTTCCAGAGTTCCCTGTGCTGTCTGTTATACAGGACTTGGTCTTGTCTCCCTCGTCTCTTTATTTGGCTGTGCATCAGTGAAGGCTGAAGCAAAGTATAGTCACATTTCTCCTTTTACCCCCCAAATTATGGTTCCTTCCTTTACATCATATACAGTCACAGGCAATGGTGAAACTTTAATGCTTTGGCTCAGCTGAGAAGAGGAATACTGAGATACTAGAATTGTGTTTCAGAGGAGGAGTACAATGTTCTGGACTTTTCTGCTGTTCTCTGTTACTGCACTGTTTGGTAGGCCTTAGCATGGTCTGTGGCTTTCTTAACAGTATGCTGGTACATGTGTTCAGAACCTCTGAGCAAAGAGGTTACTCAAAATTCAAGTTTTTGGGGTAGTTCTGGGGAATGCCACTCTTATTGAAAGGCAGTATGTTTCTGAGTCCTGTTGGGTAGTTTTTAAACACACCCTCCCCTTTCCCAAACATCTCTTGGGCTAAATAATGATGTTTTATCTGTCTGCCAGATCTTTTCCAGATGTCTGCTTTGGGGGTCTTGAAGACTCTTTATCCCTTTTTCTCTTAGGATTTAGAAGGAAATAAGTCTGGTTTGAGATCTGTCCTCAGCAAGGCTAGTCATTTCATTCGCCTTATGATTCGTGGGGACAAGAAACCATTTCTAGGCTTAAGTGAAAGGAAACCAGGTCCAAATGCCGTGTACTATTAGTTAGGAGAGTCGCATCTTAATTTGCTTAGATCACCCTCTGAAGGTACCTCTCTCCTATCATGAGTGTAATGTGACTTATGTTCTTAACTTGAGCATCTCAGGCAAGGTGAAGTCAGAACCTTAGTGTCCAGCTCTTGAATCGTGTACGTGGATGTGCCTCACTGACACAAACATGGTGTGCCTGTAACTTGCAAAGTATCTGTGTCTGTCAGCCTGCTGAATAAGCAATTGCTATTGAGTGTGTGGTGGGGAGGAGTTAAATACTAAGTGTACAGCAATGCTGGATGGGTCCAGGGCTTGCAGAAGTGATGCAGAATGGTTGTTCTGTCCAGTTAAGGATATCCTTGAACCTGCAGAATGAAACTGAAATTTTGGAAGTTTGCAAGTTTGGAAGTTTCACTCCTTGAATAGAAAGAGGGAAACTGTAAATGTCCTAAGCAAAACAGTCAATCATCTGTTCCTCAGAATGGATGAAACGTAAGCTCCAAAGGGAAGTCAGTGCTTTGGAAGGTTTAATTAGTCTCTTAGCCAAATAGGATTACATAATGACTTTAGATTTATTTGAGAAGCCCAGAACTGGTCTGTCTATATCTATGGCTCTCCCCAGTTCTGCTTGTTAGCACATTATTGTTTTGGTTCTTTCTCTGCATATGATTTTTTTTTTTCTTTCCACCATACTTTATCTTCTCTACTGAACTCACTGTGATGTGTAAAAATCCACAGGAGGGACAGGAGGACTTTTAGAAGTTACTATTGCTCTAGCACAATAATCTGACCTTTGTAGTCAAGACAGCACAGAGGGTGATGTTTGCAGCCTTCTACTTTCTGAGTTGTACAGAGATGTTGAGCTCTGGCTGTGAAGAGACACCTCTTTTAAAATATTGCCTCTTAATAGCACACCTTAATATGGCAAATATGTCTCTCTTTTTTTTTGCTCTACACATAGCTTGATCTCAGAGTGCAGTTGGATGAGCTCGTATTGAATTATCTAGTCCTTATAAAGATAAGGATAAATAGGATAAATAATTGCTTTCAGAGAAGCCTCTGATCATCCTCCTTTTGAGGATGATCTTCTGCCCTGTAAATCACTGAAGTGGAATTTGCTTGTCTTGGTTATTTCAGTGTAAAAGTTCACTCATGAAGTAACCCTGCTGCTTAGGTCAGTGTGATAGATTTTGTTTTCTTTCATGAGAAAAGCAGCTGCTGCCTATTGGGTTTGGGGCACTTTCCTTTGGTTGATTTGTTTGTAGTGGACTGTCTTCTGTTTTGTCAGATATAGCTTTTACTTAAGATATGGACAGCATCTTTAAGTGTGAGTGAGCATTAAGCCAACACTTCGACCAGCCTTTCATAAGAACAACACATAGTCTATCATTCAGCATAGCGTTTTYTCATAACAATTTGGTAATATGCTTTCCATATGTTGTGTTCTTACAGAGATGCAAGATGTTGAAATTTGGAGGAATCATGCATGTCGTCTTCCCTTCTTCTGTCACTGATAGAAAGCTGAGGGGTTTGAGTTTTTTGTTTTGTTTTTTAACAAACCAAAAGAGAATTACTAAGTTTAATTTTCCCCCTTCAAAACTTCTAGGGCTTAAGTCTCTTTCCAGTAAAACCAACAYTGCTAGTAGATTTAAATTACTGCCATGATGGGAATTATGAACATTGAACCTACAGATAAAGTCCATATGAGATATCTATTGCCATGATGTGTTTTCTGATTGAGCAGAGATGTGTCGGACCTGACAGGGTTCCCTGAGATGCTGGGTGGACGTGTGAAAACCCTTCATCCTGCAGTCCATGCTGGTAGGTTTTTACTATTACGCTTTCAATCTAAAACAGAAATACATAGGCAGTGTGGGTAGGGAGAAGGGATTGACGGATGTCTTTTTAAAGGTTGGGGAAGAATTGACTGGTGAAAACAGATTTGCTCTAGCAGCAGAATGGGAGATAAAAYGTGTGGAATGGAGAAGAAACATGCAGTGTCTGCATAGCTTTCTCCATTGCTGTGCTGACATCTGTGCAAGTAGCAGAGCCTTTCCTCTGTGGAGTTGCAAGTAACAGGGCTTTCCAGGAACTGCCTTTGCATGTTCCTTGCAGGGMAAATTTCAGAATGGTTCAGGTAGAGAATATCATTGTATTTGACCTGCGGATGAATCTGGCATGCAGCACAGGGAACATGACGACATAGCCTTTAATGGGCAATTCCTGCATTTGCCAAGCTTGTCCAACTCCTCTTCAGCCAGGAAGAGATCTGATAACTTGTCAGTCAACCATTAACTTGTCTGCTGCTTGAGATCCTTTGAATTAAACCAGTTGCCCATCTTGCATTTATGTACTTGAGGGCTGGAGACCGAGTCTGCTCTGAAAACCTTCTATCTTGGATTATGCTCTTGCTTACTCTGTGCCAGCCAGTCACATGCATGTTTCTCTTTCCAATTTCCTACACAGCAGCCAACCACCTACGCTGTTCAGTTAGAGGCACGGCCTTTCTTTCTTTGGTTGTTCAGTGGGCTTTGTGTATTGCTAGCTTATGAGTGGCAGGTGGCTTTTTCATCTCCGTGAACTCTATAATGACAGTTCTAGCATTTTAAGGCTAACAACTGAATGTTTGTAAAGTACAGTTTTTGAGGTTGTCTGTTCAGCACTTAGAATCCTTTAGGATTTAGCACTGAGAAAGAAAAAGTCTATTAGTATGAAATTCGAACAGCCAGAGAGCTGGTAAAATGGAATGGGGGAGTAGGGACTGAAGACTGTTGTCTGAAATAGAATCTGAATGTTTATGATAGAAAATCTCTGAGGAGAAGCAATCGGAAGAAAGATGCTGAATTTTAAAATGTTTTGTTTTTTTTAAATAACGTAAGATACACTGTTTTTGTAACTAGGCATCTTGGCTCGCAGTATTCCAGAAGATAATGCTGATATGGATAAACAGGATTTCAGCCTTGTAAGGTAAATGTGGGGGCCACGATGCAATTCATCAGTAATCGAAAATGGACAGTGGAGATTGGTCAACCCCAGTAAATGGGTGCAGTAGGAATTGTAAGATGTGCAAACCAGAATCTGCAGCTTCCTGTTCCCCTGTTGGGAAATACTATGTTTTAAAAGCAGTGCTCTACAGATGAATCTTCGTTGCTTGACATAAGCCAGAATAAAACAAAACAAAAAGTTGCACCATGGTTTCAATGGGGGGCAGGGATTTTTTTTTTCCACTTGGTAATTTTGATACTTTACACTTTTAGTCAATGTTGGACCTCATTACACTTTTTGCAAAGTTAAATTCAGCACTTTTGAAGCTGGTGCAGCTCCTCTCAGCTTGGCTCTAGGTGTTTGATCAGATGACAATTTCTGATTTTGAAATGCTTGCTTAGTAAATATACCCTTTGAAATCTGCCTAATCTCATCTGAGTTTCAACACACAAATCATTGACTTTAGACATGAAAAACAGATCAGGAATATGTATCATTTTTGCGACTAGATAATAGAAAATTTGGGTTTGAGAGACATTATAAGAACAAGCAAGCTAGAGCCAGAAACAAGTTATGCAGCTCATGCACTAACACATGCCTTTTTTAAAAAAATTATTGTTTTGGTTAGAATGCTGAATTTTGTTAGAATATTTACCTGAGACAGTATGAGGCTATGTTTAAGTAATTGGGATTGACTTCTAGCTAGTGATTGTGAATAACAAAATGCTGCCTTAGTGAGTAGCTCCTGATTTAAAAATGAATGGCTGAATTTGAGCATAGTAAATTATAGGTCTAGCCAAAATAGGAGATGTAGTTTGACTATGGTGATGGGCCAGAATCCACTTTAGTTTTTGAAAAGAACTTAAAAAGCTGGCATGCATAGGATGGATGGATTTCCTGGCTGAATTTGAAAACTTGAGACTTTAAACCACAAGAATCTTAACAGATGGCTCAGCAGTGGTGGCTGTTCAGAATATGTTGCATATTACAGCAGGTGTTGCTGAACTGCAGGAAGAGTAATGTACTTTTACATCGGTGACTTACCTGCAGTGCACTCTTATCCAGAGCAATAATTTGGATTTTGGTAATCTTGCATAAAAGCAGAAAGAGCTGATCCTCAGCAGGAGAGTATTTGCATCGTTGAATTAAAGTTGCATTCCCAAGTCAAAGTAACAAATCCTTATATTGATTATCTTGACTTCCATATATGAAACCATTAGCAGTGATAAAGTCTGCAGAGCCCTGGGAATTTGCAATAGGTTAGGAGCATGAATGAGAAAGCATAGTAATGGGGGCTAGGYGTTAGAAATAGAAAAGGGCCCAAATAAAAGATATCCTAGCAAATGTAGAGTAATAAGGGGTGCTGAAAGCTGGTCTTCCCCTCCCCTTGAATTCATCATGCACTGTGGAAATCAAGGAGTAATAAAGTTGGACACAACATATATATGGATCACAGCAACTTGCTGCTACAACTCAGCATGTGCCAGGGATCAATACCTTCATACATTCAGAACAAGAGAGCAAAGTCATTCTGTTGCGTTAAAAACATTGTATGGGAAGGTCAAAACAGCTGTGTTCTTTCACTATGACATATGTCATACTGTACAGTGTGCTGAGCACATTTGTAAGATGGGACAGGAGAAGTTACTCCTTCACGCTTCCTGAAGTACAGACTGCTGCTGCTTCCAGTATAATAAATTGGGAGACAAATGACCTAATCATGCCAAGAAACTAATTCCAGTACGATCTCGTCTTACCTGGAGAGGGAAAAAGTCAACCCTTTCACTTGCTTTAATGGGCCACTGATGTTTTTTGTGATCCAGGTGATGTACTGAATACCTCAGGGGTTTCATTTGCTGTTTGTATTTTAAAGCCATGGAAGATGGCATGTGGGTTACTTTCTGCTCTTGGAAAAACTGGAAATCTAGACTGATTATGCTTTAAGTTTGCAATGGATCTGGATCTGGGTGCTGTCTTTTATGCCAGTTGGGGATGCCTATATTTGGTAGTGCAGAGCACCTCCTCTGAAGCTCCTTGCAATGGCTTAAGTTGGGAACCCAAAATCATTGCACATTCAAAAGCCGGTGCATGTAATTTAAAGCAATTCTTCCGTTTTACTAACCTCTGTAAATTGTGTGGTTCTAACCACTGTAATGTTACTTAATGCATAGTTAACAGCTATAAGAGCATGCTATTTGACCATAGTAACATCACTTGACATTAGGTTCAGCAATGCTGTCTCAAAGTCGTTTGGAGAAAAAAGCCTTTGTTTTTAGGATTTTATGTTGATCTTAGACCTGATAGATGAAATGAAAAGAACATTGATAATATCCTGTACCTACCAAGCGGAGTTTGGCCTTTTTATTTCTCAGTGAGTAACATAGTTTTCCCCTTCAATTCTCAGAGTTGTTGTGTGTAACCTCTACCCATTCGTGAAGACCGTATCTTCTCCAGGTGTAACTGTACAAGAAGCAGTAGAAAAGATTGATATTGGTAAGTTAAAGGATAAACAAACCCTTTCTCCGGGCAGTCTTGGTAGTTCTGTCCTTTTCTTTCTGTTTGAAGGCCTCACATAACCTTAAAGGATCATCAGACTTCTTGGTTTGTTGGCTGTGATGTTGGAGTACAGGGATTGGATTTACAATTCCTTAGGATGCTCTCGTGCTGGGACATTATGCTTTTGCTCTGCTCCCTTATCAAGCTTTCGTCCCAGAAATTAAACCATTCCAGTGGTGCAGCCAGAAGGAGAGAGAGGAAGCCTGGGTCCTGCAACTTAGGACATCTTCATGATGTGTTCAGTGGGTTTCACTGAAGGTTTCAGTGGCCACCTTCATGTGAGCTGGCCACTTATCTCCTGWTGATCTGTCACTCCTAGCAATGGTTACCAGATCATACCTCGGCATGCATTTTGACAGGGTAGTTCTGTCCCCCAGCATGTGCACAGAGCCTCATGTCCATGTGAATTGCTAAATGAGAATGAATGAATGACAGCCACGCCAGGCTGCAACATGTGACAGGGATGTTGCTCATGAAGGGATCAGAACATTATTGAGGATTAATTTCTACCAGGCACTGGAAGAGGACTGTGTGTAGCACTGTCCAGTTTGCAACTAGCAAACTAATTCCTGTGACAGGCAATTTCACCCTGAAATTGCAAAGTCATTAGTGAGGAGCTAGTACTGTGGTAGAGCTGCAGCTCATGCTGTGATCTCCTTCCTCTGTGAGGAAAGGAAGAGGGGATGCCAATTTTGTGTGTTCTCTGCATTCCTTCCTATTTTCAAGGAACTACCATCCAAATTGGCCAGAGAGCTTGAGAGTTACAAGGTGGGGGAGCTGAACAGGATAGCTGGGTAAAGCTCATCAATTTTAAGCAGAGCTAAAATTAAAATGGCAGTGGTAAGTGGCTATAATGGGCTTGTAAGCCATGCTACTGAGGTGGGGAAGACCTTCACTGCCCGAGGAAAGATCCTGATATGCAGAAGGCTGTGCTAGGAAAGGGTAAATGGAGCACTGATTAAACCTCTTTTGCAGCCTCTGGCAGTGTAATAAAAATAAAAACCAGGAGCTTTGGAGAGAAGAAGCCRAACCACAGAAAGTGCTCTGGGGATCACTGAAAAATGCACTGCAGGAAGACATTACAGGGGTAGAGGCTAGTCTGCTTGTGTGGGAGAGGCATCTCATCAGCAGTTCTGCTCCTCTTGCTGGTTATTAACCCCAGAAGGCCTTGCCTTGCCTTCACTGCTGCATCTCTGCTTGGCAGCTCGCGAACAGTACAGGCTCTGTTTTGTGCCATGAGGCTGGATGGGGACTGAATTTTCGTGTAGTAGTTTAGTCCAAATGGTGCCCAGCAGAGCTCTCTATTAAATGTTTTATGGAGTGGTACTCGCTCTGCATGTAGCAGTGCAAGCCTCTATTTTACTTTGCAATGGCCTAGTATCTTGCATGCTCTTTAGTGTTTTAATAGCTGTGTTGAGTTGAATTTAAGGGGGAAGCATGACATTTTATCTTGCACAGAGGAACCAGGGCATGGTTTGCTAATATTTGCAGAGAGATTGAGAACCTCAGCGGTGTAGAAGTAAATCTTCTCCCACTCTAGCCCAGCATTGCAGAAGATAGTGCTTAAACAATGTCYGTAGACAGCTGTCCTCTTCAGTATGTGCCTGTGCTGTTTGAAGGTACTCTTGTCCCAGGCATTCTTGTTCATCTCAACCCATGAACTGTTTCTGCAAAKGGCAACCAATGAGCTAATGCCAGCTATCTTCACCAGTGGGTTGGATCAACTGATTGACTTTGCCATGTATATTTTCAGAAACATTGTTGCAGTTCTTTCTGCTTGCAGAACTGAGGGAGCTGGGCACATTCATCTGGCATGAATGATYGGTGCATGTCCTTTCCAGGCCTCAGACATGAGTCTTGGCTATACTGTGCCGAGAAGGGAAGTGCTTCACATCTCCATGCTTCTCTCTCTTACAGGAGGAGTTGCCTTGCTGCGGGCAGCTGCCAAGAACCATACTCGTGTGACGGTTGTCTGTGACCCTGCAGACTACTGTTCAGTGGCTAATGAGATGAAGGCGTCAAAGGACCGAGACTCCTCCATGGAAACCAGGCGTCAGCTTGCACTGAAGGTCACTTACATTTGCTCACAGTGAAGGGCTTGGTCAGACTCATTTGATTTTCATTTATTCATTTCCTTWAAATGCCAAATCCTTTATAAGTTGACAAGTCTTGTCCATTCTGCCCCCAGGCTTTCACCCACACTGCTCAGTATGATGCAGCCATCTCTGACTACTTCAGGAAAGAGTACAGCAAGGGGGTGTCCCAGCTGCCCCTGAGGTACGGCATGAACCCCCACCAGAGTCCTGCACAGCTCTACACCCTGAGGCCTAAACTTCCTCTGACAGGTGAGGCCTRGGCCATGCTGGCCAGCAGGGAGCTCTGGGATAGCCCGGAAAGAAGGTGGTCAGACATGTCTGCCACCTGCCACCATGTCTTCAGTCTTTCAAACTGAAGTAGCTTGCTGAGCCTTAGTTTAAGGGATGCCYGTCCATGCCTTATATTACCTACTTCATTACTGAGTGACGGTGGCTTTTCAATGAAAAGGCTGAACGWGATGAGGTAGAAAAGCTTGCTTATARATCCTCACAAGACTTACTGGAGCTCTGCGTTCTGTGTTGGTGTAAATCTCTGGGGCCCCACTRAAAATAGTTTGTCTGGGCAAATTTACTTGCTGCACCTCCTATCTGACATCAGCTCTAAAATCTGGAAAGGAAAACTACTTGTCTTCCTTTAAGATATTTTGGTCCTTCCCATTTTCTTTCTTTAGCACCTTCACAAYCTTATGTTCCCGTTTACTCTGGCCAGAAACTGAACTGTTTTTTTTTTCCTAGGTTTGAATGCTTTTTGTTCTTGACCTGATGCTTTTGAGCAGGGCTTTGCTAGCTTAGTTTTCTTGGGTGCTAGCTCTGCTAGTAATGGCAGTAGGATGAGATACCAGTCYTAGTCACAGGTTTAGGGTAGGTCTGGTATCTCTCCCATTTTGCAGARTGTGCCACTCATTGCAGCCTTACTGTACTGAGGGAATCCCAGTTTTGGAGGGAGAGTTTGGCTACTGTTGCTCTTGAGATCGTTTTTAAGGCTAGTTATAATATTTCTGAAAGCCAAGTCTGCCTTCTGTGGCCTGACATTGTTCTAGAAAACAGATGCAAAGCTTTGTATTCCCTGTTGTAGCATTTCCTTGTATTTTAAAATTCTGGGGCYCCTTTGGAAGCTTTTTCCAGACCTGCACAGAAACTTGGTTTTCTTGAGTTTCTCTCCCAGGTATGGCAGCAGAACAATGTTGTGTTCAGCTGTCCTGGCCTTGGAAGTACTGTCAAAAGAACCTTTTTCTCCTGTGTCCYGAAAGGCTCACAGTCCTGCCATGTCTGTGCAGGCAGTTTTTTTTGCAGTTTTGAGTGTGCCAAGACAACAGATTTGGGAAGCAGATAYTCAAAAACTTTACTCTTTGTATGGATTTCTGATGAAAGATCCAGATTAGGCATTTTGCTAAAAGCTTTCCCTTGTTTCCTTATGGCTATGAGTGGTTATGTTCACTTCAATCTGAGAGACCACGTGCTTAAAGTTTGACTGGTGCCCGAGTACATTCTGAATCAGAGGTTAGTCACTATAGCAAGTTCCTGRCTGGATTTATAAGGAAACCTACCTTCTGAAGAGCAGAGAGTGTACATTTTTTCTTGAGTTCTTTCCTGACAGCACTGCCTACATATCTCAGTCAAAATTAAGTTCTATTAAGTTCATTTGGAAAGAGATGACTGCTGCTCCAAACTGGTGCCAGCCGAAGAACTCAGAGCACAAGGGGAGGGGAGGAAAGGTATGAGGGGCCAGTGTCCTGCTCCAAGGTTGTATYAGCAGCTTGTGGTAGGGAAGACAACTATATTTGTCTCCTGAGTGCCAAGCCTGTGCATTCTTCACAACACATGAAGTTTTTCAGGGCACCAAAACAGTTACCAAGGAACTGGGAGCATCTTAAAAGAACAGTTTTGTAGTAATTTTGATTCTCAGTGGGAGAAGTCTCTCACTTGGTCTCCACACCCTGGGGACGGGGTTCTGCCTGCTTTGATGTGTCTGTTTGTGTTCTGTCTGCAGTGGTGAATGGCTCTCCGGGGTTTATCAACCTATGTGATGCTCTGAATGCCTGGCAGCTGGTGAAAGAACTCAAGCAGGCATTAGGCATTCCTGCTGCAGCCTCCTTCAAACACGTCAGCCCTGCAGGTGGGGTGGCTCCTTGCTTTTCTCTTTGAACGGACTGATTTTTGGCAGGCCCTACTGTTGATGTATCTGCATCCCTTTACCCTGATGGTTTTGGAGGAGTCCCAGGGGTTGGGACAAGAAAAAACTTCTGTTTTAAGTGCCCTGGCTTGTATTTCCCACTAGGTGCTGCTGTTGGAACACCACTCAGTGAGGAAGAGGCACAAGTCTGCATGGTGCATGATTTCCACAAGACCCTAACACCCTTAGCATGTGCCTACGCACGCAGCAGAGGTGAGAGGCCCAAGAATAAACTAGCTTGTCTAAAGAACTGAGCTAGTGCTTGACTCTAAACAACATACTTGGCACTTTGCAGGCTCTTCTCTTTGCAGGTAACTCCTCCTTTTCAGGTTTTTCTCCATAAGGATCTGATTAATAGGCTAAATGAACTGCCCACCTGACAAATCAAAAATCGCTCTYAAAGTGAGCTGAACTTGAATATTGTTCCAAAGAGGCTAAAAACAATTTAGATTCCATTCTTTCTGTGGTGTATATGGAAGACGTGTAAAGTGCTTTTGTTAATGAAACAAAAATGTTTGTGGAAATTTGGCTGAAGGATCTGTGGGTAACCAAATAGCTATGCTGGTGGCACACTCAGCTTTCAGCTGCAGCTGGAGTGCTAGGGAGTACTTATTTGAGCAAAATTATGTTTCTGGTCTTTTTGTGGGGGTTTTTTAAATGCTTTTGTAGTGCAGAGCTCACAAAAAAACCTAAGCAAATAGAAATTCTTCCCTCTGTTTAGCTGAGGTACTTTGCAAGTTCTCTCATTGTCTGTGGCAATCTAGGAGAGTTTAGACGGATTATGGGAAACAAAGCAGTCTTGCTTGGTAAGGGAAACACAGGCATGGGTTCGTTTTTTCCACTACTTTAGGGATCACCTTTGATCATTACTGAGAGAAGACCATTGCATGATCAGTAGAAAAACAAAGCTTTAGAATGGAATGACTGAAGAATTGATGGTTTTGAGTAAGAAAGCATCAGTGGTAGGCTGAGTGCCAGTAATCCTTCACTTTAGTGAAGCACTGTGTCATTAAATACAGAGAACATGTATTTAATTACTGCTAGCTGCMTTTCTGGGTCTGTTTTCTTGCAGGAAAAGCTTGGTGGGGGTATATGCATTTGAAAACTTGCCTATTTTCCAACTGTCTTCCATCTAAAATATCTTTCTGTACTAAACCTTTCCTCCTCTCCTACGTCCTCTTGCTATCATGGCTACAGCAGAACTGGTAGCATTAGTGGAGGTAGTGATTACAGAGTTAGATCTTTGACAAATGCAATGAAGAAGGAAGACTATCTGAGCTATGGGAATATTTAAAGGTGCATATATTTGAAGTAGGGTTTTTCATTCTTGTTATTCTTATATAGCCTGTTTTTCTGCTTTGGGATTAAATCATCAACTTTTGTGGAAAAAGATATGGATTGTAGGAGCAAAGGTGTTTCTTTGTATTATGCTGTAGTTGGATAAGTTACCAGAAAATATGATTTTGCAGGTGCTGATCGGATGTCTTCTTTTGGCGACTTCATTGCTCTGTCTGATATCTGCGATTTGGCTACTGCTAAAATTATTTCCAGAGAGGTTAGTCAAACAGCAACAAATCATTCTCGTGTAAAAGGGAGAAGTACACAGGATGGAGCCATTCRCTTATAATGGTCTTTCTGTTCAAACAATTTGAGAGTTTTGATCTATTTTACTTCAGACTATTTATTGGCCCATTTATGTAATTCGGTATCTGGGGGTGCAGAATTTACACCCATCTTCTGATATGTTTTTCCTCGCACCAATTGAAACCTGGCTGCGTGGCAGAGCCTGTGAAACAGTAGTGCTCAAAATGCTGCTTTCTGAGGAGTGATTGCAAACCTCTGTCCCTGATCAGGCCTCAGGAAATAAACCCTGATTATGCTGTCCCAAGTATCTGATAGAACAGCTCTAATGGAACAATGGAGGACCCACAGACCTGACGCTGGCCTCTTGCCCAAGGCAGGAATGCGGATGCAGATTGCTACCTGCCAGTTGATACCAGTTATTTGTAGGCTCAGCCATTTTTCACAGTGCACTTTTAACTTTGCTCGTTTTGACTTTAACTCTCTAGCTGACCACATTGCACAAGTCACTAGATTTAATGCAGAGTTAAACAACTGGGACTTAATGCTTTACCAAACACACTCATCTTGTTAGATGTTACTTCAGCTACCTGAGAGGAGGAAGCACATGCAATGGCCAATTTCTTGTACATTAAAGACTTTTTTCCTTTTTTTTTTTCTTTTTTTTTTTGTCAGACAAGTGAAAGGTCACATTGACTGGTTTGTGAAGATAACATAGAATATGCTCTTACTTTGGGAGAAAAAAGAAAGAACATCACTTTATGGCTCTGACGAATATAAATTGCTCTGTTTTAATGCTGTTAAAACAGTTCTTTTGCAGATACTTTGTATCATCAGGAGTGTCACTATTGAAAAAAATTATTTTTGTGTGTGTGTGTGTGTGTTTTAAGGCATGTACTGTTAGGTGGAGAAGTGGATATGTGATCTACAGCAATTCTGTCCTGGAGAGAGAGATTACTTATTAGTTCTATTGTGTTTAACGTGTTGGTGAGGTGTGTCTTTTTTTTTTTTTTTTTTTTAATTCGGACTAGATGGAACTCGATATTTTTCTGTTTCAGGGTCTGAAGCGTGCACTATACTAATGCCATTGCTATTGTATGGTGTA